>NC_073382.1:48531449-48886449 GCF_028641065.1 Leucoraja erinaceus | reverse complement strand
CTTGACCCTCTGTTAGGAGCTTCAAAGTTCGCTGCTTTTAGCTCTTGTCTGCGAGTCTGCTGACCCAGCTGCCTGCAGATTTGCCTCTAGAAAGGCCTACTCCTGCAGGGCTTTGTTTGGGAAGATGGTCGCGTGGAGGAGCCATGTAGTGGCCCACGACACCCAGTAGCTCTTCCTGATCCTGCTCCCCTGGCATACTGCTGTTCTCGTCCGCCTGCCCAGCGTTTAAGCCAGCCCAGCCCTGGCCTCCTTAGCTAGCCTCAAAAGAGGGAGCAAAAGGGTGTGCTATAAATTGGAGGAGGCATAGCTCAAACTCCGCTGTTGCATCAATCCCTCGACAAGGGAGATGGCTAGTGCAATAGCACTGGGGTAGGAGTGTCAGCTCCCTTGGCATTCAGCCAGTGCCCCTTTTTTCCTGGAGGTTTTGAACTCCATGACCTCCTCTGGCTTGGGGAGACAGACATACTTATTTTTGCTGTCTCCAGCCTGTTCCAGTGTTGGAGGAAGTTGATTCCTGTAGAACCTGTAGTTTTGGTAAGGTTTTTGTCTTACCTGTAGTTAGAGGCTGCCTGCCGTTTTTCAGGCGGCATTGTAGCGGTTCCCGGGCGGCGATTCTCCTTGTCAGGAGTCTGCAGGGCTGCCGGTCGGGTTTTTAAATTTCCCTCCGGTCCGCTGCTGTTAACCAAACAGCTGTTCAGCGGTTCAGCGCTCCCCGGCATCAGTCCCGCAGCTCCCTGTCAGCGGTCCGCAGCGTGTCGAACGGTCCCGTTTGCTGCCTTTCCCCCTGGAGCAAAAACCACTGTCGGCTCCTTCGCTGTTTCGAAACGCCGACTCCCGGGGGCCGCTGTGCCTCTCTGCTTTGCTCCCCCTGGAGCAAAAAACCACAAAGTAGGCCCGATTAAGGTAAGTACTTACCTCACGTTCCTTGGTTGGGGGGGAGAAATAGACCCGACTCCCCGCTGGCCGCGTCCCTGCACAGCTGTGCGATTATGCCGCAATGCTGGAGTAACTCAGCGGGACGCACTGCGCTGAAGATCAGTCCGAAACGTCACCCAGTCCTTCTCTCTAGAGATGCTGCCTGTCCACGTGAGTTACTCCAGTTTTTGTGTCTATCCTTTGTAACACTATCCGACAAATTGATTTACACAAAATCAGTATCTGCAGTAGGCCTTGGTATCTGTGTACCCAGTCCTGCAAAACTGTGAAATCCCCTCAAGGTATGTATCCTTTAATAATGTCAGTTCTCCATCTCTCGAGACCATTCTGCAACATCCTCTCCCACTGTTGCTGCCCCTCTGTGATTCCTCGTGCTCTCCGACTCTACGACCAAGTCTTAACCTAGTCTGAAGAAGGGTCTCGACTCAAAACGTCACCCATTCCTTCTCTCCAGAGATGCTGCCTGTCCCGCTGAGTTACTCCAGCATTTTGTGACTATTTCTGGTTTAAACCAGCAGTTCCTTCCGACACAGGGGCAATTTACAGTTATACCAAGCCAATTAACCTACAAAGCTGTACGTCTTTGGAACGTGGGAAGAAACCGGTTCTCCTGGGGAAAGCCCATGCAGCTCTCGGGGAGAACGTACAAACTCTGTACAGACAGCATCCGTAGTCAGGATCGAACCCAGGTCCCTGGGGGTGTAAGGCAGCAACTCTACCACTGCCCAGCCACCCTGGCATAAGAATACATTGACATAAAACATTTTTGTTTGGTTAGTAGGTATTTCTTGTTAAGCATTGATCTACCTTTGATATAAGCCAGCATCTGCTGTACCTTCCTACACTCTCACTCCTGCTGTTTGTTTTATGTGCTAAAAGAAACTGAACATTTTGTACTATATTTTATTTATATACATAAATACAATCAAAATAAATCAGACAGCAACTCTACGTAGAGTCATACCGCACAGAAACAGTCTGAAGAAGGGTTTCGGCCCGAAACGTTGCCTATTTCCTTCGCTCCATAGATGCTGCTGCACCCGCTGAGTTTCTCCAGCTTTTTTGTGTAACCACCGCACAGAAACACGCTGGTTGTCCAACTCGTTCAGCTGACCAAGATGCCCCATCTGCACTAGTCCTAACTGCCTGTGTTTGGCCCATATCCCTCTAAACATTTCTCATCCATGTACCTCTATAAATATATTTTAAATGTTGTTATAAGCCTCATATGCCTCCTCTAGCAGCTTATTCTATACAGCCCCCACACTATGTGAAAAAGTTGCCCCTCAGGTTCCTATTGGTTCTTTCACCTCTCACCTTAAACCTATGTCCTCTGGTTCTTGGTTCCCCTACTCTGGGTAAAAAAAACCCTATGCATTTACCCTATGTAATCCCCTCATGATTTTATACACCTCTATTAGATCACACCTCAGCCTCCTGCACATGTGCAGTTAAATGGGGAAACTGAGCATATTGAGCAAAACACAACGTGCTGGAGTAACTCAATGGCTCATGTAGCATCTCAGGAGGGCATGGATTGGTAACCTTTCGAGTCGGGTCCCACCTTTAGATTGAAGAAGAGTCCTGATCCAAAATGTCACCTATTCATCCACAACTCAAGAAGGGTCCTGAGCCAAAACAACCCCTGTCCATATCTTCCAGAGATGCTGCTTGACCTGCTGCATCACTCCTATATTTTGAGTTTTTCTCGGGATTACAACATCTGCTATTCCTTGTTTCTTAATTTTTTTTAAATGATTTTATCCTGTTTCTCCAAAAACATCATCACTTTACCATGTTGCTGAAAGATTCAGCATTAATGGACTGTGTAGTGTGTGTGTGTGTGTGTGTGTGTGTGTGTGTGTGTGTGTGTGTGTGTGTGTGTGTGTGTGTGTGTGTGTGTGCTCCTTGTGATTGTTTTATGTGTGTGTGTGTGTGGTGTGTGTGTGTGTGTGTGTGTGTGTGTGTGTGTGTGTGTGTGTGTGTGTGTGTGTGTGTGTGTGTGTGTGTGTGTGTGTGTGTGTGTGTGTGTGTGTGTGTGTGTGTGTGTGTGTGTGTGTGTGTGTGTGTGTGTGTGTGTGTGTGTGTGTGTGTGTGTGTGTGTGTGTTTTATGTGTGTGTGGTGTGTGTGTGTGTGTGTGTGTGTGTGTGTGTGTGTGTGTGTGTGTGTGTGTGTGTGTGTGTGTGTGTGTGTGTGTGTGTGTGTGTGTGTGTGTGTGTGTGTGTGTGTGTGTGTGTGTGTGTGTGTGTGTGTGTGTGTGTGTGTTGTGTGTTTTATGTGTGTGTGTGTGTTTTATGTGTGTGTGTTTTCGAAATCCAGACGCAAAAACGTGGAGATTTTTACAATTTCGGTAGGGATTTAACTTACGATTTCATAAATCAAGTTCAAGTTCAAGTTCACGTGAGTTTATTGTCATGTGTCCCTGTATAGGACAATGAAATTCTTACTTTGCTTCAGCACACAGAACATAGTAGGCATTTACTACAAAACAGATAAGTGTGTCCATATACTATGATATAAATATATACACACATGAATAAATAAACTGATAAAGTGCAAATAACAGAAAATGTGTTATTAATAATCAGAGTTTTGTCCGAGCCAGATTTAATAGCCTGATGGCTGTGGGGAAGTGGCTATTCCTGAACCTGGTTGTTGCAGTCTTCAGGCTCCTGCACCTTCTACCTGAAGGTAGCAGGGAGATGAGTGTGTGGCCAGGATGGTGTGGGTCTTTGATGATACTGCCAGCCTTTTTGAGGCAGCGACTGCGATAAATCCCCTGGATGGAAGGAAGGTCAGAGCCGATGATGGACTGGGCAGTGTTTACTACTTTTTGTAGTCTTTTCCTCTCCAGGGTGCTCAAATTGCCGAACCAAGCCACGATGCAACCGGTCAGCATGCTCTCTACTGTGCACCTGTAGAAGTTAGAGAGAGTCTTCCTTGACAAACCGACTCTCCGTAATTTTCTCAGGAAGTAGAGGCGCTGATGAGCTTTCTTGATAATTGCATTACTGTTCTCGGACCAGGAAAGATCTTCAGAGATGTGCACGCCCAGGAATTTGAAGCTCTTGACCCTTTCAACCATCGACCCGTTGATATAAATGGGGCTGTGGGTCCCCTCCTACTCCTTCCAAAGTCCACAATCAGTTCCTTGGTTTTGCTGGTGTTTTGCTGCACATAAATGCCCTTCTCTCTAGATTTGGTCAATTATTTCCCCTGATTTTGAATAAAATTGTTCACAAAACATCAAAAAAAATTAAAATCAAACTGCTGCATGAGTCACAGGGCCTCCTCACAGATCCAATCACAATGGATCTCATTTACATATATGAAATCACAATGGGACAGGTGAGGGAGATTGGAACCTTCACGTGTTCCCACTAAAATCAAACCTTTGCATGAGTCACAGCGACATCACACAGATGTCTAATCACTATGGGACAGAGGTGGGAGATCTCTCCCCCTCCCTCCCTTCCTTTCACAGTGCCTTTGCACCGGGCCCAACTGGCCCCGCCGGCCCTGCCCCCCCCCCACAGCCTGTCGGCTGGTCCTGCCCAAAGATCCTAGAGGAGCAAGATAGACCACTCCTCCGAAATCCAATGGACTGGCGTGTAGTACGTGATGGAACGTCACGGCCGCCATTTTTTAATGCGACACGCGGTATGCCACCCGCTGTGATCCAAAGCAAAGATTATAGAGCTCCGCTATAATCTTTGATCCAAAGCAAAGATCCTCGAGTATCTTGTAGCGGGAACAGCCCCCTCCTTTGCGTAGTTTCCCTTGCATTGTATTGTGCAGTTTCCCTTGTATTGCTTTAACACACACTGCACAAAATTAAATTTAACGTATACATATTTTATATATTTATATGAATGTGTGTCTGTGTGTGAGAGGCAAGTTAGAGATAATTAAGTTTATTCTCATGGATCAGAAGCAACTTTGATTTAAATAATCACTATTAATTTATTTGTCTTGTAAGATGATATACATAAACCATAAAGGCAATTATATATATAATTATATAGTAATATATATATATATATATATATATATTTATACACACATATATATACACATACATATATACACACATACATATATACACATACATACATACGTATACACATACATATGCACACATACAAATACACGCATACATATGGATACATTTATATGCATACATACACACATATAAACATATATACATACATATATACACACATATACATATACATGCATATATACACATACATGCATATATACACATACATATATATTTATACATATGATCATTTTCCAACGATCAATAGATTTACGATCAGTTCCTGTGGATTGGAGGATAGCTAATGCTATCCCACTTTTCAAGAAATGAGCGAGAGAGAAAACGGGGAATTACAGACCAGTTAGCCTGACTTTGGTGGTGTGAAAGATGCTGGAGTCAATTATTAAAGATGTAATAATGGGGCATTTGGATAGCAGTAAAAGGATTAGTCCAAGTCAACATGGATTTATGATTTTACAATGCATTTAAGCCTCTCCCATTTTTATGAGATGCATTCCTGGAATATGTAGGAAGTTTATTGTAACCTAGTGCTACATGCCTGAACAATGGATGATATATCACTTAAATGCAATTGTTTTCAGTTGTGTGGAGAGACCTGTATATTGAAGATGCTTTTTGCCTCTAATATGTCAATTTACCTTAAATGTAGAAGAGCTTATTAAAATCTTCTTACAAAGACCATTAAGTATTTTCTTTCTATCCTCTTTTGGACACAAGGCATAGCAGAGCTGCCAACTCTCACGAAGAGGTAAGGGAGGGAGAGATGGAAGGGAGGGAGAGAGGGAAGGGAGGGAGATCGAGAGAAGAGAGGGGGAGAGAGAGAGAGAGAGAGATCGAGAGAAGATAGGGAGAGAGAGATGGAGAGAAGAGAGGGGAGAGAGAGATCGAGAGAAGAGAGGGGAGCGAGGGGAGAGAGAGATCGAGGGGGGGAGAGGGAGAGAGGGAGGAGGGGGGGAGAGGAGGGGGAGAGGGAGAAGGGGGAGGGAGAAGGGGAAAGGGGGGAGAGAGGGAGAAGGGGGGAGGGAGCAGGGGGACAGGGAGAAGGGGGACAGGGAGAAGGGAGAGAGGGAGAAGGGGAAAAGCGGGGAGAGGGAGAAGGGGGACAGGGAGAAGGGGGAGAGGGAGAGTGGAACGATAGCACATTATAACGCGCAGCCGTCCCATTCCGACCAAAGATTATAGAGCAGAGCTCCTCTAGTATCTTTGATTGCGGCCGCCGCCACCGAATCCCCCGGCCCACCATTGCACCAAAGATGATAGAGCAGAGTTGTATAATATTTGATTGCACCCTTCTTCACGGCGGGCTTGTGATCTTTGCTTGTGATGTCTTGACAATTCGAGGGATATAATGGGTAACATCCGCCCATTCTCGGACTTGAATCTGAGCTCGAAAAATCTCCTGGTCACTGGACCTAATGTGTCCCGCGGGCCATATTGTGGAGACCAATCCCTTACAAGAACAAAACCAAAAATGTACAGAAGTGTTAAAATTGTCTTTATTAGTATGGTAAGTAAAGATCTATTAAAAATAAGTCTAATAACTTTCTAATGTACCGACAAACCCAGTTTCCCAATGGCCGTTGATGGGAGAACAGAAAATAGCATTTTCTCACAACAGAATATCGACTGAAAATAATAAAAATATTTTCTCACCTTTCTTTTTTATTGGGGAACCTAACGAATGACAGGTCGGGTCGTTTAGATTTACGATTAGAATAATTGATAGCAGAGCAGTGAGATGAAATTTAGATAAGGACGCCATGACAGTTTGGGGGAAGCCCCAATAAAATGCCTCAAAAAATGGCGTCGACGATCACACACGTGATACTACGCGTTTTTCGAGGTGGTCTATCTTGCTCCTCTAGGATCTTTGGTCCTGCCCACTGACCTCACAATGCCTTTGCACCTGGCTCAACTGGCCCCGCCCAGCTCCTGCCCCCCCCAGCATGCCTGGTGGCCCCGCCCGCTGACCTCACAATGCCTTTGCACCTGGCTCAACTGGCCTCGCCCGGCCCCGCCCCCATCCCAGCCTGTCGGCTGGTCCCGCCCACTGACCTCACAATGCCTTTGCACCTGGCTCAACTGGCCCCGCCCAGCTCCTGCCCCCCCCCCAGCATGCCTGGTGCGCCCCCCCCTCACAATGCCTTTGCACCTGGCTCACCGGGCCCCGCCGGGCCCCTGCCCCCCCCCAGCCTACCTGGTGGCCCGGCCCAACCCCGCCCTCCCAGCCTGTCGGCTGGTCCCGCCTCCCCAGATGCCAGTTTGTAGATTCCATTGGTTTTCATTGAATTAAATTTAATTATTTGTCACTTTTAATTTTTAATTAACTTTTAATTTCAAAGACAGTTGAAAAAAATATATTTGCTGTATTCATTGACACGGCAGGCTGCTCCCCTGAATTCCATAATGCCAACAGCTTTCGTGCATGAGACGCGGACGCTTCATTTCCAGAACATTCTGAACGCGTGACGCATGGTTGCATTTTGCTCTCTCTCTCTCCTCCCCCTTTTCTCTCTCTCCCCCCCCTCCCTTTCTCTCTCTCCCCCCCCTCTCTCTCTCTCTCTCTCTCCCCCACTCTCTACACACTCAGGGGAATTTATAGAGGGCAATTAACCTACAAACCCGCACGTCTTTGGGATGTGGGAGGAAATGGGGCATCCGGACAAACCCCACGTGGTCACAGGGAAAATGTGCAAACTCTGTACAGACGGCACCCGAAGTCAGGATCGAACCCGAGTCTGGAGTTGTGAGGCAGCAGTTCTACCGCTGCGCCACTATGTCTGGCCTACACCTTGACTTAAAAAACCTGGACCATTAAATTAACAAGTGTAGATTCTAACAAGTATATGGAGTACTTTATTGTATTCAGGAGTGAAATAGGGATTAGATATTTTCTTAGGCAAGATCACTCTGCACATTGAGTACATGTCTGTGCTAAAATCTAACTGAAGTCTTAATTTAATCTGGAAACTGCCTTTTGTAGTTCATGGATTAGTTAGGGAGGGAGTCACACATTCCATGGAGCTGCTTTTTGTTCATATGAAGGGAAGTTCTGACTAAAAGAATACACTCAAATTACATTATGGGAAAAATCTTTTACCTTCCTCATGAAGTCAATGAAAATCACGGAAAGACTTCACTTCAATAAAGAAGTTTCTGTGTACAGGCGGAGCACCGGAAAGACCGAAAAAACTCTGGCATCCCATAATGTCACACAACCCACCAAACGTTCTCCCACAATTTCCTTTAGTTCTCATGATGTTTTTTCCAGTTGCACACACCACCTTTCGCAAGTCCTCTAGTGGTGAATAAGACCATCTGCAGAACACCTGCTCTGTGAATGTGGTTTTATAATGTTATTGAGCCCCAGTCGCATAATATTGCATTTTCAAGCTGCCAATTACTTTTCCCTTCCCTTCAGTTGAGATACTACAGTATGTGCTGAACTACCCCCTTCATTCAATGCAGGAATCTAGACTTTAGTATAAAACTCAAAGTACTGGCGTAACGCGAGGAGGAATGGCGGCAGGGATCTGGCCTAATGCACCCTCAAGGTCAGCTGTGGGCGGCACCCTCGGGGAACATAAGTTTAAAAGAGATGTGTGGGTCACAGAGGGTGGTGAATGCCTGGATCGTGCTGCCGGGGGTAGTGGTAGAGGCAGATATGATAGTGGCATTTAAGAGACTTGTGTATGGGCACATGGATATGCAGAGAATGGAGGGATATGGATTGTGTGCAGTGGGTAAGAGTTGATTTCGGCATCATGTGTGGCACAGGCTTTGCGGGCCGAATGCTGTCTATATTTTATGTTCTATCTTCGAGTTGACTGGGTTTCTTTAGATTTTCCATGGTTTCCTTTCATGGATCTGCTTCATACACTGCACTGTGCTGTCTGCCATGTGTAGATCCTTCCCTTGTCTTTTTAACCTTGTCAAACATATTTCACTGGAGAAACATTACAAGAGATGCATACACAAGTCTTCACAGTAACTCACCATTTTTTGAAATACTGTCATTTTGCCTCACTATGAATCGGCATAGTGACAAAAATAAAGACAGCTTATAAGTTCATAAGTTATAGGTGCAGCATTGGGCCGTTCGGCCCATCGAGTCTACGCCACCATTCAATCATGGCTGATCTTTCTTTCCCTCTCAACCCCATGCTCCTGCCTTCTCCCCAGAACTCCTGACACCTTTATGCCCCTGTCCCATTTAGGAAACCTGAACGGAAACCTCTTGAGACTTTGCGCCCCACCCAAGGTATCCGTACGGATCCCGGAGGTTGCAGGTGGTTGCCGGAGGTTGCAGGTAGTGGAAGCAGGTAGGGATACTGACAAAAACCTCCGGGAACCTCCGCAAACCACACGGAAACCTTGGGTGGGGTGCAAAGTCTCCAGAGGTTTCCGTTCAGGTCTCCTAAGTGGGGACAGGAGCATTACTGATCAAGAATCTATCAATCTCTGCCTTAAAAATATCCATTGACTTGGCCTCCACAGCCGTCTGTGGCAATGAATTCCATCAATTCACCACCCTCTGACTAAAGAAATTCCTTTCTTAAGGTACGTCCTTTTATTCTGAGGCTGTGGCCTCTGGTCCTAGACTCTCCCACTATTGGGAACATCCTCTCCACATCCACTCCATACAGGCCTTTCTCAGGAGCCAACGACAAATAAACTGCCACACAAAATGTATTTTCATTCACAAGAACTAAATTATAAGCAAACCTTTGTGCTACTGGGCTGTACTGAAGGATAGTCCGCAGTTTCAGCTGTCTCTTAGTTGTCAGCAGGATGACTACAAGTTGCTGACATCATTGGATAGAACAAAGGACTTCCCCAAGTTATGATCCCCGCAGTTTAAAAGGGCAAGTTCTGTGGAGTCATCTATCATACAACTGGATTTCTCAGTGACTGAATGCCCGCATTCTGCCATTGAAGGCTGCCTGGGTCATTGGCTTTTACATAGCACAGGGGCATTTGCTCACATCAAACAGCTCTTGGCGGCTTTCATCCACGTCTGCACTGTATAATAGACAGATTTTCAGCGAGTTTTTTTTTCTCCCTGAAGACAAATAAAGCTTTTATCTGCATTCCACTTCTCTGAGATGTAGTTTATGTTAGAATCACTTAACTGTCAGTGCAAGATCATGGATTACCTGTACGTGGATCAGATGGCTGCAGCAGTCTCGTGAGTCTGATGTCTCCTTAACTGAACTGCCCCCTGATCTTCCATCGGCATGCCCAGAATAGGTGCAATTCTTTTAGTTTAGTGTAGTTTAAAAATACAGCACGGAAACAGGCCCTTTGGCCCACTAAGTCCACGTTGACCAGCGATCTCCGCACATTAACACTATCCTACACACACTAGGGACAATTTACTATTATACCAAGCCAATTAACCTCCAAACCTGTACGTCTTTGGAGTGTAGGAAGAAACCAGAGATCCCGGAGAAAACTCACGCGGTCACGGGGTGAACGTACAAACTCTGTACAAACAGCATCCGTAGTCAGGATCGAACACGGGTATCTGACGCTGTAAGGCAGCAACTCTACCGCTGCACCACCATGCCGCCCAATACTTGCTCAGATATCCAAGTGATACGTTTGAGGTTGCTTATAAGCAATGTTCTCTTGCTAGTAGTGATATGGTGAATTATTTTTCTTTTTTTTATTATAGAATAGTTGCTATCTATGGATTTTATGCTCAGAATGTTAAATTGGCCTTAAGAGTCATGGAGTCACAGTCATACAGCACAGTGGTGCAGTGGTCGAGTTGCTGCCTTACAACAACAGATAACTAGGTTCGACCTGGACTAAAGGTGTTGTCTGTACGGAGTTTGTACATTCTCCCTCTGACCACTTGGGCTTTCTCCAGGTGCTTTGGTTTCCTCCCACATTCCAAAGACACGTGTGTTGTAGGTTAATTGGCTTCTGTAAATTGTCCCTAGTGTGTTGGATGCAAAACTGGGATAACGTAGAACCAGTGTACAGGTGATAGTTGGTCAGTGTGGATTTGGTGGGCTGAAGGGCCTGTTTTCATGCTGTATCTCTAAACTAAAGTAAACTACAGTGCAGAAACAGGGCCTTTGGCCTAACTTGCCCATGCTGAATAAGGTGCCCCATCTACACTAATCCCACCTGCATGCATTTGGCCCATATCCTTCTAAATCTTTCTTATCCACCACCCTCTCTGTGCAAAAGTGAACCCTCGGGTGTCTACTAAATCTTTCCTCTCTCACCTTAAACAGCTATCTTTTGGTTCTTGATTCCCCTATCGTGGGCAAATGACTCGGTGCATTCACCCTATCTATTTCCTTCAAGATTTTATACACCTGTAGAAGATCACTCCTCAGCCTCCTGCGCACCAAGGAATCAAGTCCTAGCCTGGCCAATCTCTCCTTATAGCTCAGGCCCGCAAGTCCTGGCAACATCACCATAAAACATAGACTTCCCTGCTAGTTTCTTCATCCTTCACTATGACATGTTTAGACTTCACTTTAGTGATTTTAGACATCCAGTGTGGAAACAGGCCCGTTGGCCCACTGGGTCTGCGCCGACCAGTGATCACTCCATACATTAGCACTTTCCTACACGCTATCTACAATTTTTACCATAGCCAAGCAATCTGCTAACCTGTACGTCTTTTCGAGTGTCGTAGGAAACTGAAGCTCCAGGGGAAAACCCAGGGAGAGCGTACAAACTCTGTAAGATAGCACCAGTAGTCAGGATCGAACCCGGCTCTCTGGCGCTGTAAAGCAGCTACTCTACCGCTGCACCACTGTGCCGCGCCTGATATCAAGGATCCTACGACAAAACCCCAAAGGGAAAATCCTAAACTGAATAGCGAGTTGTGAAACACACAATATCAGTGAATTCCTGGAGTTAACCCAATGCAAATATTTGACGTTTTCAGTGCCTCCCCTGTTCACAGAAAGACAGGATGTGCATTGCCATTTCTACCTCAACCCTGCAGCTTTCTCATCATCACAGCCAAGTGGCAGCCATCTGGTGCTGGGGCCATTGCAGTGACTCTGGCTGCAGCTTTCATTACATGTAATCACAGCCAGAGAGAACAATGTGGCTTCATGCGGTGATACATCTGTCCAATGTCTTATCATATAAAAGGTATAAAAAAGATACTGACCTGTGTTGGGAATGCCTCTGCCAATTTCACTCAATCCATTGTGGATGATATGTTCAGTCTCATGTTGACAATTTGTCTGCATTTTACCTACTTAACTTCCTTAGCTCCAGTCTAATAACCAGTTTCACTTTTTTAAAACAAAATATAACTGAATTGAACTCCTTTTTGATTGCTTTAGTTTAGTTTAGTTTAATTTCGAGATACGACGCGGAAACAGGCCCTTTGGCCCACCATTCCGCACCGGCCAGTGGTCAACTTGCACACGGCCACTATCCGACACACCAGGGACAATTTTACTATTACCGTATTACTGAAGCCAATTATCCTACAAACTTATACGTCTTTGAAGTGTGGGAGGAAATCGGAGCATTGAGAGAACACTCATGCAGTCACAGGGAAAATCCGGATGCTAGGTTTCACTGCACACTACATGGACGTACAGGTTTGTAGGTTAATTGGCTTTGGTAAAAATTATAAATTGTCCCTTGTGTAGGAAAGTGTTAGTGTTCGGGGTGATCATAGGTTGGTGTGGACTCAGTGGGCCAAAGGGCCTGTTTCCGCGCTGTAT
This sequence comes from Leucoraja erinaceus, assembly GCF_028641065.1. Lineage (NCBI taxonomy): Eukaryota > Metazoa > Chordata > Chondrichthyes > Rajiformes > Rajidae > Leucoraja > Leucoraja erinaceus. The sequence goes on along the minus strand of NC_073382.1, from coordinate 48,873,737 downwards.
CTTTGAGTTGAACTGAACAAATTAGACTAATTTAGTTAGGGTACCATCGTCAGCATGGTCGAGTTGGGACGATGGGCCTGTTTCTGTGCAGTATGACTCTATGAGGCGCAATTATTGTTCGATAAAAGTTGACTTCGGTTCCTCTATGGGATATAATGCTTGATTTCCTACTTTAGAAACTGAAGTGAACATGTGGTGCCTCATCGGGATTTCCGCGACCAATCGGCGGGTCGAATTTGCACCCTGTGGCCAGGGCTCTGGAACTCCGGTCTGGTCGGAGCCGGCAGATCCATTCCCATAGCTGACTCCCAAGGCCAAATTTACGGGCCGGTATCCTGGCACCTTGAAGGCCTAGGTCAGGTGGACCATTTCAGTGCTGTGACCTTTGTTGGTCTGGCAAAACGGGTAATCCAGCAAGGCTCTGGAACCAAAGGTACCGGAAACTCAGTGGTGGTCCTGCACTACAATACAGTTTTTGTTTCAGGTGATCAGACTTCGCTCCTGTATGGTTTCTGACTGTTCCTTGTGCTCCTATCCTGAATGTTGCCAAACCTCTGGCTTTGTCCTCAGTTGTAAAAATTGTCCCTAGTGCGTAGGATAGTGCTAGTATACGGGGTGATCTCTGGTCAGCCCGGTCTCGGTCGGTGGGCTTGTTTCCGCACTGGGGAATATCTGAAGTCTAAAGTAAAGTGTAAAGATAGTTTGAAGGTCTCCAATGAGGTAAATGGAAGGTCGGGACCGCCCTCTAGTTGGTGATAGGACGGTGATAACAGGCAATTTTTAACATCGGGGTCAACGTGATACTGAGGAAGGAAAGACTGTCAAGTTTACGGAAAGCAAAGAGAAAGATTGGTGTCAGACAAACGTAAAAATCCTTTACCATACTTTAGACAAGCTTGTTAGGAACTGAATGCAGGTTGTTTCCATTCCCAAACCAGCAACAGCCAGGGACAATGGGGTTGTACAGTTCTCTGGATGCATGTTAAGATTCACTTGGATGTTCCAAGCCCCATATCAAAGTTTATGGAACACTCCGCCGATATCCTGGTCAACATTCCTCTCCTAACCAATAAACAGGAAAAACAGTTTTATTCAAGTCAGTGGCATTTGTGGAATGTGCTTGCCTTTACGGTTCTTGTGTGGGTGGCAATGACAGAGCCTGGGGGTCTGGTGACCCAAGTTTCATCCTGACCTCGGGGGTGGTCTGTAGGTTTGCTCCGTGACTATGTGGTTTCCTACGGGTGCTCCTGTTTCTTTCCACATCCCAAATGCATGCTGCAAAGTTAATTGTCCCACGTACCTGTCTAAATGTTTCTTAAACGTTGCAGTTGTACCTGCCTCAACTGCCTCCTCCGGCAGCTCGTTCCATGCACCCACCACCCTTTGTATGAAAATGTTACCCCTCAGGTAAGTCCCACCGCCCCAACCGCCACCGACCCCCACCCTCCTCACCTTCTCTCCTCTCATTTCATTGGAAAAAACATGGCAAACGCGTAGGAGGATGAGGAGTGATCTTATAGATGTGTATTACATCATGAGAGGAATAGATAAGGTAAATGCACAAAGCAATTTACCCAGATCAAGAAACAGAGGACAAAGGTTTAAGGTGAGACAGGAATCTGCGGTGCACCATTTTCCACACAGAAAATGTGGAAATATGGTGGGTATATGGAACGAGCTGCCAGAAAAATTTGTTGCGGCAAAAACGATAACAAGATGTAAAAGATATTTGGATAGGTACATGGATAGGCATGATTTAGAAGGATATGGGCTAAACGCAGGTAGGTGGAATTAGTGTAGATGGGGCATCATGGTCAGCATGGGCAAGTTACAAGTTAGGCCGAGGGCCTGTTTATGTGCTGTATTACTCCATGGCTTTAGGTAAAGTTGCTGTCTGATTTATTCTGATTTAATTTGATAACCCATAGACTATTATTTTTTTCGACATTCAGTTTATGAAACACTTGCCCAGTCAACATTTCTCTCTTAACTAATAACACCAATATACATTGCTTATTTCAATGTCATTTGTGGAATGTTTTGCCTTGGTGATTGTTGTGTTTGAAAGCAATTATTCTGCTTCTATCAGCCTTTTTAAAATTAAATGCAAAATTGTTTCAAACTCAATAAGACCCTTTTTTTGGCGACATGCATTAGCGCCCTCTAAACTTTGTTGCTGATTGAACTTAACTTCACATTTTAGGATGGATTTTCACCAAATGGGGACATGCGTAAAGTGCATGATGTTTGCATTAGTTGTACTCAGGCAGCACGACTCACGTTGCAGTGGCCCCTACAGCCTGTCCGTCTTTTTTTTTAAATTTTTTGTCTAGTTAATGTAGTTGTTCGTGTTTTTTAATACTGTTTTTAAATGTGTATATGTGGGGGCAGGGGAAACTTAAAAAAATCTAAAGTTCCCTGTACGGGAGACTAAAAATTTAAACCAAACATCCACTACAGCATTCATCACTGTGGTGGAAGGCACACAATTTTTCCCCCTGTCGGGGTCACCGTTGTCGTTGCGGCCTAGCACCGTGGAGCGGCCTCCAGCCGGAACAACCTGGGGGCTCTAGTCGTGGAGCCTGTGGACTACTCACCATCGTGGGGCTGGCTGGCCTCGGAGCGTGTGAAGCGGAGGTGGCTCGCTGCCGGGGGCCAGCGGAACCGCTCCCCTCCGGAGCTTGGACGGTTTTCCAGCTGCCAGGCCTGTGGACCGTCGGGATATTGGGACGGCTGCTCAATGCGGGCCACGGGGGGGGGACTGGCTTTGCCTCTCCGCGGAGGAGGCACCCCGTTTCTCCCTCACCCCCCCAACACCACCCCCCACAATCATGAAACTGATACATTTAAACCTTTCCCTCTCAACCCCTGCCGGCTTGCAGTGCCTGCACCAACCTGGACAGGGCAAGCTTCTCCCCAGGGTAACCCCTGATGACACCCTTAGTAAATAAGAATCTGTCAATATCCACCTTAAAAATACCCAATGGCTTGGCCTCCACTGACATTTGTGGTGATGAATTCCACTTCTCTCCTTATCTTACACCCTTTCGTCTCCTTTGCATCTCTTTTTTTATTTTTTTTATTTTAATCATAAATATTTATTCAAATATTAAAATAGTATTTACAATACAATAAAACAAAACACCACCATAATACAAGATGAACAAATATGCTAAGCAATTGCTAAACAACTATATTGCAATCCTTGTCCAGGATACATTCAACCCCCCTCGGTGCCCAGCGGTTGCGGAACTCCCTCAGGGTGCCCATAGACAGGGCGTCCTTTACATTTCTAGCGTTTGTCACCTACTCCACCTTCTGCCAGTCAAGCCCCCCTCTCCCATATCCACCTATCACCTGCCAGGTTTTTGTCCTGCCTCCAGGGTGTATACATGATGAGTTTTCTCCTCAGTGCTACAATGCTACAGTCAGTTTGTAGAAGGGTCCCGACCCAAAACATCATCTGTCCATCTTCTCCAGAGTTGCTGCCTGACCCGCTGAGTTACTTCAGCACTTTATGTTTTACTCCAAATTCCAGCGTCTGCAGTTCCTTGAGTTGCCATACAATACATTACTTGCACAGCGTTATCTTTAGGGGCGGCACAGTGGTGCAGCGGTGGAGTTGATGCCTCACAGTGCCAGAGACCCAGATTCGATCATGACCACAGGTGCTGTGTGTGTGTGGAGTTTGTACGTTCTCCTTATGACTGCAGGTTTTTTCTCCGGGTGTTCCGGTTTCCTCCCACACTCCAGAGACGTGCTGGTATGTAGGTTATTTAGCTTCTGCAAAATTGTCCATATGTGTGTGTAGGATAGAACTAGTGTGCGGGTGGTCGCTGGTCAGCATGGACTCAGAGGGTCGAAGGGCTTGTTTCCACGCTGCATCTCCAAATTAAAATAAAATAAATTAGATTGGCTAGATGGCTAATTGATGCATTTACAAGGGGTTTGTACACAGCAGCAGAAAGCAGATGGTAAAATCTTTCACTACCCAGTACTGTGCAGATGTGCCCTTTAAATAGCGCACCTGCTGTATTCTTGCTTATTTTTAGTTCTACGACTTTTCTGGACAGGTTTATTACATGTATACATCAGACCAATTCCTCACAGGTCTCCTAAGTCAGGCACAGTGTTGTTATTAAAATGAGCCTCCTTATTATTTCCAGCCAATTGTGGCAGAAAGTGGCCGATCCTATCCGACAATGGCGCAGCGGGTAGAACTGCTGGCTCACAGCTCCAGAGACCCGGTTTCAATCCTGACCTTGGGTGCTGTCTGTGTGGAGTTTGCACATTCTCCCTGTGACCGCATGAGTGTCATCCAAGCGCTCCAGTTTCCTCCCACATCCCTAAGACGTACAGGTTTGTAGGTTAATTGGCCTCTGTAAATTGTCCCGAGTCTGAAGAGAGTGGATGAGAAAGTGGGGTAACACGGAACTGATGGGAATAGGTGATCAATGGTCAGTGTGGACTCAGTGGGCTGAAGCACCTATTTCCATGCTGTTTATTAAACAAAATTAAACTAAACATGGGCATATAGTATAGTTCAAATACAATTGTGGCATTTAAGAGGCTTTTAGATAGGCACGTGGATATCCAGGGAATGGAAGCACATGGATCACTTGCAGGCAGATGAAATGAATTTATTTTGGCATCATGTTCGACACAAACATTGTAAGCTGAATGTCCTGTTCCTGTGCTGTACATTTTATGTTCAATGTTCCATGGCACATAGTGATCTCTCATTGGCTCAATTCCATTGACTCAAATGGAGTCCACAGATTGAACCCTTAGATACTTACGTTGAATCTATCCAATCAAATGTTCAAGGAAGTGAGTGTGACTTGAAATTCAAATTACATTTCAACATCCAGATGTTGATCATATTCAGAAATTACATTTCATGTATCACCATCAAGCTTGGTCTGACTTTGCTATTATCTGCAGCACATTTTTTATACTCACAAAACCTCTTCATACTCACTCTTCTCAGTGTCTATAAATTTAATAGTGTCATACTCATTTGTGTTGGCACCTGCCTTTACACAAAACACCCTTGCCGTTCTTGTGGCCACATGGGTTGAGATCCCTTCCCTTGTTTGAGGGGTGTCTCCACCCTGCCCTGCCCCTCAATGTCCAACAGTGGAAGGACCCTAGACAGTGGTCCTCCCCCTCAGAGCCTTGGCATTGGCTGCATTGGCTTCAGTGCGTCCCTCAGCAGGTACTCCTGCAGTCTGGAATGGGCCAGCCGGCAACATTACCTGACAGACAATCTCGCTCTGCTGGGAGACCAACAAGATTCGGGCTGATCAAAGAGCATCTTTCTCCAAGATGATTGTATGCAGATATTTAATCTGAAGTTGACCAGCAGTCTGAAGAAGGCAGCACAGGGGCACAGCAGCTGATTTGTGGCCATATGGTGCAGGAGACCCTGGTTTGATCCTAAATACGGGTGTTGTCTGTTCGGAGTTGATATGTTCTCCCTTTGACCAGGTGAGTTTTCTCTGGGTGCTCTGGTTTTCTCCCCCATTCCAAAGACGTGCAGGTTTATAGGTTAATTGGCTTCTGTAAATTGTCAACAATGTGTAGGATAGAACTAGTGTATGTGTGATCATTGGTCAGCGCGGACTCGGTGAGCCAAAATGCCTGTTTCCACACCGTATCTCTAAACTAATCTAAAAAAGGGTCCCGACCCAAAATGTCACTGATCCATGTTCTCCAGAGATGCTGCCTGACCTGCTGAATTGCTCCAGCACTTCGTGCCCTTTTGTGTAAAACAACATCTGCAGTTCCTTGTTTCTACAGTTAGTTGTAAAGCCAACTTCACTTCCTGTAAATGATACCATTTTGTGGCATGTGTAACTTACGGTTCGTTGTATGGTTATGTATTCATAGAGTCATACAGTGTGGAAACAAGCCCTTCGGCCCAACTTGCCCATACCAACCAACATGTCCCATCTACACTAGTCTCACTTGCCTATGTTGGGCCCCTACCCTTCTAAACCTGTGCTATCCATGTACCTGTCTAATTGCTTCTTTACGTGAAAAAGTTACCCCTCAGATTCCTATAAAATCTTTCCCATTTCACCTTAAACCTATGCCCTTTGGTTCTCGATTCCCCCACTCTGGACAAGAGACTCTACCCGATCAATTCCTCTCATGATTTTATAAATCACTTCATCTTGTTTTATTGCTTGTGCGCAGTGTAGCACCAAACTGCTTTGTTGGTCATTTATTCAGATTCATATCTTAGGGACCTACAATATCCTGGAGGCATTAAAGGTTAACCATAAAAGCCCAGACAATTAAGCGATTGAAGTCACAAATATGCCAGAGATACCAGGGCTCTAGGTGAGGTTCAAAGTACTTTATTGTCATTTTTTGGCGCAAGTTTTGTTCTTTTTCAGCTCCCAGCTTCCCATTAAAAAAATGTCAATAATTTTACAATCAAATGAACATTGCTTTTGGCCCCTGCATTCGCTAATCTATGACAGAAGATGGAGAGTTTAGTCTACATTATTTATTATTGTCACGTGTTCTGAGGTACAGTGAAAAGCTTTTTTGCTGCGTGCTATCCAGTCAACGGAAAGACTATCCATGATTACAATCAAGCCGTTCAGAGTGTACAGATACAGGATAATGTTTGTGCAAAAATCTAGTCGAGTCCAATTAAAGATAGTTCAAAGATGAGGTAGATGGTAGCTCAGGTGAGAGGACGTTCAGTTGCCTGATAACAGCTGTGAAGAAAATGTCCCTGAATCTGGAGGTATCTGTTTTCAAACTTGCATACCTCCTGTCCAATGGAATAGGGCAGCAGAGGGTGTGACAGGGGTGAGAATGGTCCTTGATTATGCTGGTAGTCTTTGCATGATGGAGTTCATGGCAAAGCCATACAGCACAGAAACAGGCCCTTCGGCCCAACTCATCCATGCCGACCAAGATGCCCCATCTAATCTAGACCCCTTTGCTCACATTTGGCCCATGTCCCTCTAAACCTTTCCTATCCATGTACATGTCCAAATGTCTGTTAAATGTTGTTATAGTCCCTGCCTCCTCTGGAATCTCATTCCATACACCCACCATATTTGTGAGAAACACATTTGCCAAGCTCAGTGTGAAAACAATACATTAAATTACTTCTTCCTTTAGTTGAGCCTATAAAATTTTCAGCACTGTGTTAAACATTTTTCCCGTTATTCCATCATATGAATCATTAAATATGAATGGCAACCAGACACCAACCTAGGCATTATTCCAAAGATAGACACAAAAAGCTGGAGTAAATCAGCAGGTCGGACAGCATCCCTGAAGAAAAGGAATAGGAGACGTTTTGGGTCGAGACATTGCTTCCAGTCTTGTTTTCACCTGTGCCGTTTGCCTCAGAAGTGAATTTGTCAATGTCAGGGACATTTTATATGTTCAATATTTTCCCCCTGTGGACCCTGCTCCATGACACCTTACATTAGTGGTTGGAAGCAACTCATTGAGCCCCAGTTATTCACTTGTAAGTCAATCCTGCCACCTAGAGGTAGTTAAAGCATATTACATGCAAAAATAAATACATTTAAAAATATATTTATTCCAACGTGGGCTGTACTGGAAAAGATGATGCCAAGACCATCTCTTATCTATATGCACATAATCCATATCACTCCATTCCCTGCATATCCATGTGCCGATTAAATGCCACCATGGTATTAGTTTATTTACACCGTGGAAATAGGCCCATCAGCCCACCGCATCCACTCCGGCCTGCAATTCCCGTACACTAGCACTATCCTAAACAATAGGACCAATTTACAATCTTTACCGAAACCAATTAAACTACAAACCTGGACGTCTTTTGAGAGCAGGAGGAAATAGGAGCACCCAGAGAAAACCCACACAGTCACAGGGCGAGAGTAAAAACTCCACGCATACAGCACCCCTAGTCAGGATTGAACCTGGGTCTCTGGTGCTGTAAGGGAGCAACTACCGCTGCACCACCGTGCCGACTATCTGCCTCCACCACCAGGTTCTCTATACCCTATTTATGCCTCTTATAATTATATGCTTCTATCAGGTCTTCCAATCCCAGAGAAAACAATCTAAGTTTGCCCAACCTCCCCCTGTATCTTATTCCCCCTAATCCCAACATAATTCTTATAAATAGGCACAAAAATGCTGGAGTAACTCAGCCAGTCAAGTGGTATCTATGGAGATAAGGAAATGGCGACTTTTCATGTTGGAACCCTTCTTCAGACTGGCTGACCCAAAACATAATTCCTGGGATGGTGTGACTGACACATGATGAAATAATGGATCGACAGGGCTTGTATTCACTGGAATTTGGAAGGATGAGGAGGAATCTTATAGAAACATAAAATTCTTAAAGGCTAGATGCAGGAAATATGTTCCTGATGTTGGGGGGAGACCAGAACCAGGGGTCCCAGTTTAAGAATAAGGGGTCTGAGATGAGGAAAAGCTTTTTCACCCTGAGAGTTGTGAATCTGTGGAATTCTCTGCCACAGAAGGCAGTGGAGACCAATTCACTGGGTTTTCAATAGAGAGTTAGATATAGCTTTTAGGGCTAACGGAATCAAGGGATATGGGTAGAAAACAGGAACTGAGTGCTGATTTAGGATGATCAGCCATGTTCATATTGAAACATAGAACCATAGAAAACATAGAAAATAGATGCAAGAGTAGGCCATTTGGCCCTTCGAGACAACACCGCCATTCAATATGATCATGGCTGATCATCCAAAATCAGTACCCCATTCCTGCCTTCTCCCCGTATCCCTTGATTCCATTGAGTTACTCAAGCACTTTGTGTCTATCTTAGCTTATTCCATTGTTGGCTTAGAAAGGGTAAAACATGGCAAAAGGCAGTATGTCTGATTCTGATATGGTCAGAGGAAAATAAAACCAGGTTTGAAGGGTATAAGAACTCTCCGATGGAGAAAATAACTTTCCAATGGAAAGTACACATCAAGGAATGTGAAAAAGAAATACACAGTCACAAACGATGAATTATGCCCAATTTTGTAGAACTGTCTTGTTTAATTAAAAAAACACATGCAAGGGAATATCATCTGGCCCCACAAGATGAATTTTGCAATGCTGGATATTAATTTGTGGGAAGAAAAGCTCGCTCATCTGGAAAGCCCAGCTCTGGCAGCAAAGCTATCTTCTGTTAGCTTGTGTTTCTTCATCCTGTGCCAGCATTTGATATCCTTGGCTGGAAAAGAAGTGCATATCCTTATGTGGAAACTCTGATATATTTTGTGGCTGCAGAGCTTCACATAAAAACTGCATCGGAGCAGAATTGGGCCATTAAGTCCATCGCGTCTACTCCATTTAATCATAGCCAATCTATTTTTCCCTCTAATCCCCATTCTGCTGCCAATACATAGTATTGTAGAGACACAAGGCTGCTTCCAAACACTGTAGTCATCCTTGTTAGGAACACGCTGCCGGAGGAGGTTATTGAGGCAGGTACTATTGCAATGTGTAAGAAACATTAGACAAGTACATGGATAGGACATGTTTAGAGGGATATGGGCCAAATGCGGGCAGGTGGGACTAGTGTAGATGGGGCATGTTGGTTGGCATAGGCAAGTTGGTCCTGTTTCCACACTGTATAACTCAATGACTTTATGATGTTCTAATGCTTAGTGCACCTGGTAAGCTGCAGTTAGATTTTTTCAAATATTACAACTTTTCCAGGCTATAATCCATTCCATGATCTGCCCACAGCCATCAGTTCACAAGCTTGTGTTACTGCCACTGCTAGGTGTTTAGGTTTATGTTTATTATTGTCAATGTACAGAGGTACAGTGAAAAGCTTTGCTATCAAGCAACTGAACCATCCTATCACCAACTAAAGGGCAGCTCTAACCTGCCATCTACCTCATTGGAGACTCTCGGACTATCTTTAATCAGACTTTACTGGACTTTATCTTGCACTAAATGTTATTCCCTTTATCCTGTATCTGTACACTGTGGACGGCTGGATTGTAATCATTTATTGTCTTTCCACTGAGTGGATAGCATGCAACAAAAAAGCTTTTCGCTGTACCTTGGTACATGTGACAATAAACTAAACTAAATTTTGAATCTGATCAGGTAATAATATATACACATACAATCAAGCTGAATACAATAGGTAGGGTGAAGGGAAGAATGCCGAATAAAGTTCTCAGTATTGTAGCACAACAGTTCCAGAGACAAATTCCAATGTCTGCAATGAGGTAGAGGGGATCTCACTATACCCTAGCTAATGGAATAACTGTGCCTGTGTCTGGTAGTGCACGCCTTCATGCTTCTGTATCTTCTGCCCAACGGAAGCGGGGAGAAGATGGAATGATAGAAGTGGGAAGGATCTTTGATTTTACTTCGGAGTCATGTGAGTGACTACGTGAAGACCTCGTCCAGTACGCATGCGTGTCATATCGTCTATCGCATTGCGTGACGACTGGCAGGTTGAACGTGATTCTCCTGCCAGCAACAGACCTGAGGTAAATTTTAAAAAATACTTTCAGGTTTTTTAAATCTTCTTGTAGGAACCTCTACTTAGAGGTCCTGCTAAAAGTCCGGGGCTAAGTCGGGACAGAGGGGAAACCCCAGTCTCGGACTTCAGGGAATCCCGGTCACGGGGAATCCCGTCCATGGACCTAGGCGCACGGAACCGCAGAATGCGGGTAGCGAGCGGCGGTAAATTCACCTTTGAGCCGCTGGCAGTAAAACCAGCGGCTTCATATTGGCGGAGAACCCGCTCGGGAGACCGTGGAATACAGGGAGCGGACGGCGGCAGATTCGCCCTCAAGCCGCTGGCTGTGGAGGCAGCGGCTTCATATTGGTGCCGGGGGCACCTGGACAGCCGCTCCGGAGACCGCGGGAAATAGGGAGCGGATAGCAGTGGATTCACCTTCGAGCCGCTGGCAGTGGTGCAAGCGGCTTCATATTGGTGCCGGGGACACCGGGACAGTCGCTCCGGAGACCGTGGAATACGGGGAGCGACCTGAGAACCCGCTCCGTAGACTGCGGGATGCGAGGAGCGGACGGCAGTAAGTACTGTGCTGTTGGCAGTTAAACCGACTTTGTAAATCGTGGCTATCCCTTTGATAGGGACCGCGGGGATATCCCGGCTGCAGTTACTGTGGGGATACCCAGATCGGGGGGGGGGAAGAAAGCCCCAACTGGAGAACACCGTGGAGAAGCCCTGTTATAAGGGACCGCGGAGAAAAAGCTGGGGGGAGAAATAACCCGCAATGGAGTGTTTCTACAAGGGCCACAGAGGAACCCCACCTGTAACAAACCACGACCACGAGACCAGGCTCGGGAGGAGTGTTGCCCCGCAGCAGAAGGTTTTAAAAGGACATGCAGGTAAATTCCTTACTCGAAGGTCGTTGTGTGCCAATTTTTGAGAATATGTGACGGGAATGGACGCCGGTGGGAGCAACTGTGATTGCATATCCCGCATGGAGCGGTTGATGGAGCAGAAGCTCCAATGTGACATGTTCCGTTATATGGAGCCTAGTCACCAGGGGTCCTGGGACGCCCATAGCAGCACCTTATTGAGGGCTGCATAATGCAACTCACTCGACAGAGGGGTGTATTAGGAGTCACTTCTGGGCTGACTCTGAAGACAGGGGTTTGGCTGAAGATGCCACAAGTGTGCAGGGGGTGCAGGAACAACACTACCAGCAGCAGGAGCTCGACGAGTGGCCGTCGGGTTCAGGAAGGCCACATCATCACGCAAGACCTCACATCTTCGACGGCAGCACCCCTACGCACCCACCAGCAAACCACGATGAACTGAAGCTGGTGAAAGCTTGAAGGCCGTACAACCAGGACAACGGTCTTTTTTAGGCCACAGCCCAGAACGGCCTTCCTGGAAGATGCGCCAACCCCGTACTCGAGCTCCTCTACCTCCCAGGAGCAGGTGCAAAATCATGCACATGTTTGAGGCAGCTCCTGGTCGGGTTGCATAAGTCCTCCCATTCGGATAAAGGTATGGAACCACATCGATGATGTCTCCTGTCATGGATACAAGTTGGTAATATTAAACTGGTTTGAATATTTACACTGGTTTGGGATAACACTAGATTAGTTTATACTGCACACAGGTACGGTTGGAGTTGCCTTTCAAGCCAAGGCTCACAAGAATGAGATGTGGACTGATCATTGTCAACAGCCTCAACCCGCATGTGCAGTATAGACTTTTCTGAATAACTTCCATGTGATCATTTCCGCTCACAGGGTTGAAGATATTTGAAATTTAACTGGATGACGCAACGATTCACTCAGTTATGTTGGCTGCTTTGCTGAGGCAGAATGATGGTTAAGATGGAGTTAATGGTGAAAAGACTGGTCTGTGTGATGGACTGGGCTACATCCACAACCCTCTGCAATTTCTTATGTGTCTTTTGCGCTTACATTTGATCTTCTTTAGTCTGCAATACTCACAGCTTTATGAAAATCTATGAAGCATCTTACAGTGTACAGATATATATATATATACACACACACACACACACACACACATATATATATTTATCTTCACATTATACAAATTATTTCATACCTGCACCACAAGAGGGAGCCTCTGTCAAAAGAAGTGGGACTAATTTTATTAATTTATTATTTATTATACTAACATCATCTAAAAAGGTGGATACATTTGCTAGTTTGGTAGGACCAATGTTTGAGAACCAGAGGTTTAAGGTGAGGGGGGGGGGGAGGAATTTAATAGGAGTTTAAAAGTGGCTGAAGAGGGGTCCTGATCTGATACGTCACTGATCTCATTTCTCCAGAGACACCACCTGACCTGCTGAGTTACTCCAGCACTTTGTGTCTATCTTCAAGATTTATTAGGAACCTGAGGACAACCTTTTTACACAAGGGTGGTTGGTGTACGGAACAAGCTAGTAATGGAGGCAGGTGCTATCACAACGTATAACAAACATTTAGACAGTTACATGGAGAGGGTAGGTTTAAAGGGACATGGGCCAAATGCAGGCTGGTGGGACTAATGTTGGGCCAAAGGGGGACATGTTGAGCGGTGTGGGCAAGCTGGGCCGAAGGGCCTGTTTCCATGCTGTATGACTATGATTCTATGGCAAAGTGCTGTCAATAGTTCCAAGAATAAGGAAATAAAGTTACATTATAGGCTGGCGAAGCTGATGCTGTTCTTAAAAATAAAAATAAAACCAATAAGTTTGATATATTCACAAAAAGCTGGAGTAAGTCAGCGGGACAGGCAGCATCTCTGGAGAGAAGGAGTGGGTGAGATTTTGGGTCGAGACCCTTCTTTGAGAACCAGAAGACATAGGTTTAAGGTGACGGGGGATAGATTTAATAGGAGTTTAAAAGATTTAAGAATCTGATGAAGGGTCTCGACCCGAAACATCACCCATTCCTACTCCCCAGAGATGCTGCCTGTCTCGCTGACTTACTCCAGCTTTTTGTGTCTATCTTCACTTTAAACCAACATCCGCAGTTCCTTCCTACACAAATTTGATATAATTACGGGTGCAGATAGGTTAAATAAGGAGAAACAGCGACAATGTCTGAAGAGCCACTAACCAGATAGCACAAATTTAAGGATAAGCTTGTTGACAAAAGTTCGTACAAAGCAAATGCTTTGGATTTGGAAGACTGATGAAACAGATTAGATGGGGAATTGGTTATGCACCTAAAAGAGCGAGAAATACTGAGATCTGGGGAAAGTGCCAAAAAACAGGACTAGGGTTTGTTCTTCAATTCTGCCAAATGACCTTGTCCCACGCTGTACTATTCTGTAATTCTATTATATTTTTGATCATGATCAGAACTGAAAGAGGCCGATTAAAAATGTAAGGCAATCATTAGAATGCAGGCAGAAAGTTCATTAAAGTAATGTGATAATGAGGCACCCAGGGTGGTTTTATCTTAAGACTTTGATTCACAGTGGTGTGATGAAAGCTAATAGAATCAAATAATGTTACAAAAAGAATAATACATTCTTCCCTTCAGATTGCTTTATACTTTAGACTCTAAGGATTCAGTGTAGAAACAGGCCCTTCGGCCCACCAAGTAGGTATGTTACAAAACATACCTTCAGCGGCGCTGCAGTTCCGTCACTGGCCGTGTGCGCGACTTTGCGCCTTTGAATGGGAGGGGGGCAGGGTTAAAATGCCGTTTTCTGCTGCCTATCCGATATATATCTTCTTGGGCTACTACCTATTGCTGAAAAATCGTTCAGACTGCCGTTCTGTGAATTTTTTTTTTTAAACCGCTGGACAATTTAATTGCTGGAGTAAAATAAAAAAGCGACTTCTAACGCCGTCAACGCAGGCAACGGGATGGATCTCCCGTACGGGACAAAACATAAGGTAAGTAGTCTAATTTACATCTAAACTTGCTGCTTAGGATTACTTTAATCAAAATTTCATCAGCGAAAATGTAATTATGTAAATATACGAACTGGCAGTGTTTTTCCTGCCGATATGGGGTTTAAATTCACCACAACCGCAACGTTCCAAACGATCGCGTTCCACAAAATCTCACTCGCAAGATGATTAAAATGGCCATTAATTTATGGGAATTAAACACTAAATTCCTTCCATTTTGCCTATAAATTCATGACAATGAGATTTAAAAATCATGTTATATTGTGAATTCTTGTGTGAATGTTATTTGGACACTTAGGCTATTTAAAAATGTTAACTTTTTCTTAAGAAATGGATAAATGTTTAGATCTAGTAATTGCATTTTATAATTAGCTACAATTAGGTAACTAACTAATTATATGCTTTAATTTCAGGTAATCCAAATAAGATTGTTTCAGTCTGAAGAAGGGTTTCGGCCCGAAACGTCGCCTATTTCCTTCGCTCCATAGATGCTGCTGCACCCGCTGAGTTTCTCCAACAATTCTTTGTACCTTCGATCTTCCAGCATCTGCAGTTCCTTCTTGAACAAGATTGTTTCATATTTGTTTCAGAATGCTTCAATCTATAATAACTGAAAATTTTCATTCAGTTCTCTTAATTTTTAAGAAAGTTATGGGCTTTTGACTGTCCTCGATCACAGCTTTTGAGTTAAGTCAATGGAAAAGCAATAGGGAACAAGATGCTAATTTCAGTATAAAACTTGCCCTAACTTTTTTAATACTGAAGATATGAAAGTGAATTAGGTGTCAAATTAAACTTCTTTTATGCTTTATCTGATGTGATAAATTGCAGACTTGATTTTTTAAATCTCAAAATTTTGTAACATTGCTACACGAAGTCCACGCCAACCAGCGATCATCCCGTACACTAGTACGATCCTGCACACCAGGGACAATTTATAATTTACAGAAGCCAATTAACCTGCAAACCTGCAAGTGTTTGGAGTGTTGGAGGAAACCGGGGCACCCAGAGAAAACCCACGTGGTCACAGGGAGAACGTACAAACTCCGTACAGACAGCACCCGTTATCATGATTGACCCTGGTTCTCCGGAACTGTAAAGCAGCAACTCTACCACTGCGCCACTGTGCTGCCATCTTTTTTTGAAATAACGTGGCCAAGATGTGACCAAGAAGAGTGTGGCCCAATGGCTTATATCTGGTGTCTTGAAATGCTGGTATTCACTGTGAGAATAAAGTGGCTTCATTATAGCCTCACCATCTTCAGGCATTTATAATAGAAACATAGATACATAGAAAATAGGTGCAGGAGTAGGCCATTCGGCCCTTCGAGCCTGCACCGCCATTCAAAATGATCATGGCTGGTCATCCAACTCAGTATCCCATACCTGCCTTCTCTCCATACCCCCTGATCCCTTTAGCCACAAGGGCCACATCTAACTCCCTCTTAAATATAGCCAATGAACTGGCCTCAACTACCCTCTGTGGCAGAGAGTTCCAGAGATTCACCACTCTCTGTGTGAAAAATGTTTTTCTCATCTCGGTCTTAAAGGATTTCCCCCTTATCCTTAAGCTGTGACCCCTTGTCCTGGACTTCCCTAACATCAGGAACAATCTTCCTGCATCTAGCCTGTCCAACCCCTTAAGAATTTTGTAAGTTTCTATAAGATCCCCCCTCAATCTCCTAAATTCTAGCGAGTATAAACCAAGTCTATCCAGTCTTTCTTCATATGAAAGTCCTGACATCCCAGGAATCAGTCTGGTGAACCTTCTCTGCACTTCCTCTATGGCAATAATGTCCTTCCTCAGATTTGGAGACCAAAACTGTACGCAATACTCCAGGTGTGGTCTCACCAAGACCCAGTACAACTGCAGTAGAACCTCCCTGCTCCTATACTCAAATCCTTTTGCTATGAAAGCTAACATACCATTTGCTTTCTTCACTGCCTGCTGCACCTGCATGCCTACCTTCAATGACTGGTGTACCATGACACCCAGGTCTCGCTGCATCTCCCCTTTTCCTAATCGGCCACCATTTAGATAATAGTCTGCTTTCCCGTTTTTGCCACCAAAATGGATAACCTCACATTTATCCACATTATACTGCATCTGCCATACATTTGCCCACTCACCCAGCCTATCCAAGTCACCTTGCAGCCTCCTAGCATCCTCCTCACAGCTAACACTGCCCCCGAGCTTAGTGTCATCCGCAAACTTGGAGATGTTGCCTTCAATTCCCTCGTCCAAATCATTAATATATATTGTAAATAGCTGAGGTCCCAGCACTGAGCCTTGCGGTACCCCACTAGTCACTGCCTGCCATCTATCAATCTTTATCCCCTGTACCCGACTCCCCAGCATCTACTCCACCACCTACCAAGGCCCCTCCTTTCAACATCTCCACTGACCTCCTTACCCCTCCCCCACACTGCTTCCTCTCCCAGTTTGACCTGGTCACCCCTACTGAAATCTCCAAACTCATCAGCTCTTCCAAACCCACTACCTGCTCCCTCGACCCTCTCCCCACTCCCCTGCTGAAGTCCTGCCTCCCCGTTCTCTGCCCCTACCTCACTAATCTCTTCAACTCCTCATTGTCCCAAGGAATTGTCCCCTCCGCTTTCAAAACTGCTGCTGTCACACCAATCTTAAAGAAACCTGGTCTTGATCCCTCCTCTCTCATTAACTACCGCCCAATCTCAAACCTCCCCTTTCTTTCAAAAACCCTGGAGCGTATCGTTGCGTCACAACTTCATTCCCACCTCCTTGCGTATAACCTATTCGAACCCCTCCAATCTGGCTTTCGCCCCCTCCATAGCACAGAAACTGCTCTCCTCAAAGTCCTCAACGACCTCCTCACCTCTGCTGACACTGGTTCCCTCAACATCCTCATCCTCCTCGACCTGAGTGCAGCCTTCGATACAGTGAACCATAACATCCTGCTTACCAGACTTGGGGACCTTGGCATTGAAGGTTCTGCACTCAGCTGGCTCTGTTCCTACCTTTCCAACAGATCCCACTTCATCTCTCTCCATAACCACACCTCTGCTACAGCCACAGTCACTCAAGGCGTTCCCCAAGGCTCCGTACTCGGCCCCCTCCTCTTCATCATCTACATCCTCCCCCTTGGTCAGATACTCCGCCACTTCAACCTGGACTTCCACTGTTACGCTGATGACACCCAGATCTACCTCGGCACCAAATCCCCCCCCCCCTCTCCCATATCAACTCCTGTTTGTCAGTTATAAAAACCTGGATGCAACATAACTTCCTCAAACTCAACAGCGATAAAACAGAATTCCTCCTCATAGGCTCCAAATCCACACTCAGCAAAATCAATAACCCCACTCTCACCATCAACGGCACCACTGTCTCCCCATCTCCCCAGGCCCGCAACCTTGGCGTGATCTTTGATTCCACCCTCTCCTTTGAGCCTCACATCCGCCATGTCATTAAAACCTCCTTCTTTCATCTCCACAACATCGCCAAAATCAGACCCTCTCTCACACCTCCCGCTGCTGAAAGACTCATCCATGCCTTCATCTCCTCCAGACTGGTCTATTGCAACTCACTTCTCCTTGGCATCAGCTCCACCTACATCAACCGACTCCAACTGGTCCAGAACGCAGCCGCCCGACTCATCACCCACACCAAATCCTGGCATCACATCACTCCAGTCCTCAAACAACTTCACTGGCTTCCCATCTCCCACCGGATCACCTACAAAATCCTGGACCTCACCTACAAAGCCCTCCACCGTCTGCCCCCCCCCCCCCCCCCATATCTCACTGACCTCCTCTCCCCCTACCATCCCTCACGGTCCCTCAGATCCACATCAGCTGGTCTCCTCTCCATCCACAAATCCAACCTCCGCAGTTTTGGGGACAGAGCCTTCTCCAGGGCAGCTCCCAGGTTCTGGAACTCCCTCCCCCAACTGATCCGCAATTCCGTGCCCCTCACCATCTTCCAGTCCCGCCTCAAGACCCATTTCTTCACCTCTGCCTATCCTTAGCCCCACGTCCCCCTCCCTTTTCACCTGTGCTTGAATTGTCTCATATTGTGTTTTGAATTGAATTCTGTCTTTAATTTGTGTACTAGTCATGTCTCTACTATTTATTTCATTCCGCTTACATGTTTTTCCTCTACTTGCTAAATGTTTGTAAGGTGTCCTTGAGACTCTTGAAAGGCTCCCATAAATAAAATTTATTATTATTATTATTATTATTATTGTGAAAAGGACCCGTTTACTATTACTCTTTGCTTCCTGTTTGCCAGCCAGTTCTCTGTCCACATCAATACTGAACCCCTAATACCATGTACTTTAAGTTTGTATACTAATCTCTTATGTGGGACCTTGTCAAAAGCCTTCTGAAAGTCCAGATACAACACATCCACTGCTTCTCCCCTATCCACTCTACTAGTTACATCCTCGAAAAATTCTATAAGATTCGTCAGACATGATTTACCCTTCGTAAATCCATGCTGACTTTGTCCAATGATTTCACCACTTTCCAAATGTGCTGCTATCCCATCTTTAATAACTGACTCTAGCAGTTTCCCCACTACTGATGTTAGACTAACTAGTCTGTAATTCCCTGTTTTTTCTCTCCCTCCCTTCTTAAAAAGTGGGGTTACGTTAGCTACCCTCCAATCCTCAGGAACTACTCCAGAATCTAAAGAGTTTTGAAAAATTATCACTAATGCATCCACTATTTCTGGAGCTACTTCCTTAAGTACTCTGGGATGCAGCCTATCTGGCCCTGGGGATTTATCGGCCTTTAATCCATTCAATTTACCCAACACCACTTCCCGGCTAACCTGGATTTCACTCAGTTCCTCCATCTCCTTTGACCCGCGGTCCCCTGCTATTTCCGGCAGATTATTTATGTCTTCCTTAGTGAAGATGGAACCAAAGTAGTTATTCAATTGATCCTATTCTGCAATCTCTCTTTCTCGAAAACAATACTCAAACAAACTTGAGCTGTTTCTTCCCCCTTGCATGTTCTATCTATGATTTTACATGTTTTATCATTTTCTTTATATCTCTTTGTCACTCTTATATCTCGCCCAGTTTGTCTTTCCTTGCGTAAAGAGTTGTGTGTAATTCTGTTTGCCCCAAAGCAGTAAAGATGTGGAGGCTTTGGAAAGGGTGCAGAAGAGGTTTTCCAGAATGATAATAAGAGGGTATTAGCTGCAAGGAGAAGTTGGACAGACTTGAATTGGCTGCAAGGTCAGAAGTTGAGGGCAGACCCAACATAAATATTTTAAATTATGAGGCATATTGGGTAGACAGTCAGAACCGTTTTCCCAGGGTGGAAAGGTTAAAGATTAGAGGGCACAGCTTTAAGGTGAGAAGGGCAAAGTTCAGAGGAGATGTCATAGAGTCTTAGTCATAGGGTCTTACAGCATGGAAACAGGCCATTTGGCCCAACTTGCCTACACCAGCCAACATGTCCCATCTACACTTCTCCGAACTGCCTGCATTTGGCCCATATCCCTCTAAACCTGTCCTATCATTAACCTTTCTAACTATTTCTTAAATGTTGTAAATGTTGCCTCAACTACCTCCTTGAGCAGCTCATTCTATATCCCTACCACCCTTTGCGGGAAAGATTTACCCCAGAGGTTCCTATTAAATCTTTCCCCCCCTCACCTTAAACCTATGTCCTCTGGTTCTCGATTCCTCTACACAGGGCAAGGGACTCTATCCGATCTAATCAGCGCATGATTTTGTAAATCTCTATGAGATCATCCCACATCCCCCTGCATTCCAAGGAATAGAGTCCTAGCTTGCTCAATCTCTCCCTGCTGCTCAAGCACTTGAGTGCTGGCAACATCCTCGTGAATTATCTCTGCACCCTTTCCAGCTTGACAACATCCTTCCTATAACACGGTGCCCAAATCTGAATCAATACTCCAAATGCGGCCTCACCAACATAAAATACAACCGCACCATGACCTCCCAACTTCTATCCTCAATGCTCTGACTGATGAAGGCCAACATGCGAAAATACTTTTTTGACCAACCTATCTACTTGTAATGCCAATTTCTTTTTTTTTGTTTTTTTTTGTTTTGTTTATTTTATTAGAAGTTAATACAGTACAAAACAGCACAGTGGAACCTAATTTTAGGTGCCAACTATGTCATACCGTAATCCATTCTATGTACAACCTCTAGTTTTATGTTTTGAGAAGGAAGTAGGCAAGACAAGAAAAAGAAAATAATAGAAAGGGGAAAAAGAGGAAAAATAGATGGTAGAGAATAGAAAAACGTGAAGTGTGTATATATAAAAAAAAGAAAAAGTGGAAAGTAGAAATAGGAGAGAAGGCCCCTTAAAAGAGAAATTTTCAAATCTGTATTCGGAGATGTAGATCTATCCACGGCATGAACTGAAATCAGCAATCTTTACGGTACCGCTGCATCACATGATTCCAAAAAGTCGATGAAAGGAGACCAACTCCTTAAGAATTGGTCATATTTATCTATTAGTCGGAGTCTCATTTCTTCAAGGCGTGCTATGTCCATCATATTCCTAATCCCCATTTTAACAGTTGGTATGGTTGTATTTTTCCAAAATTTAAGTGTCAATTTCTTTCCAATTATTAACCCATAATTAAAAAAAACGATTTGGTCTTTATTTAAATTGATATCTTCTACTATTATTCCAAATATAATCCATTCCGTTTTAGGTTCTATTGTGGACTTGAAAAGCTTTGTAAATATATCAAATATATCGCTCCAAAATGTATTCAACTTTGTACATCCTACAAATGAATGTGTTATATTAGCGTTTTGAAACAAACATTTATTGCATCTGGGAGAGACGTTTGGATAAAATTTATTCAACCTCACATTTGAATAATATAGTCTATGTAATAATTTGAATTGAATTAAATTATGTCTTGCATTAATAGAACAGTTATGTGTGTTCATCAGATACTTTTCCCATCTATCCTTCGAGATCTTTATCATTAGCTTATGTTCCCAGTGCTTAGTGCTTCTGTTGAGGGTAATTCTCTATTTAATATATTATTATAAAAGTATGATATTAGTTTTTGTGAATCAGCCTTAATATTCATTGCTTCTTCTAAAGGGTTTAAAAATATAGTTTGAAATCTATGTATATATTTCTTCATAAAGTCACATATCTGTATATATTTAAAATATTGATTATCCTTCAGTTTAAATTTTTAATTTTATATGTTGAAATGATAACAGTTTGCCCAATTCATACATATCCCCTACTTTCCTAATCCCCAGTCTATCCCATTGTTGATATGTATTGTCGATGAGAGATGGTTTGAATGCGGGGTTGTTCAATTGTGAGGTAATGCCAATTTCAACGAACTATGTACCTGTACTCCTAGATCCTTCTGCTCTACAACACTCCCTAGAGCCCTACCGTTCACTGTGTAGGTTCAGCCCATGTTAGCACTCCCATAATGCAACACCTCACTGGGCAGGTTGTCTACAGAGAAGTAGTTATGTGCCTGGAATGTATGCTACTGGTGGTGGTGAAGGCAGATATGATAGTGGCGTTTTGGGTAGGCACACGGTTATGCAGAGAATGGAAATGGGAATGATTATAGATCAGTGCAGACAGACGATATTAGGTTGTCTTGGCATCATGTTCGGCACAGTCATTGTGAGTCGAAGGGCCTGTTCCTGTGCTATACTGTTCTATGTTGAACAAGCAGAAAGGCCTAACAAACAACGCAGTGAGAATTAACCAGCTACTGAAAAGGAAGCAAATAGTTTGAAAATTAAGTTTACAAATAATAACATTGGAAAATCAGTCAACATTTAACATAGAATCTCATTGGAAAACCTACCAACACAACAAAGAATGGAATGAACAATTATAGATAGACACAAAGTGCTGGAGTAACTCAACGAGTCAGGCAGCACCTCTGGAGAAACGAATGGGTGACGTTTTGACCCAAAACGACACCCATCCTTTTTCTCCAGTAACTCTACCTGACCCACTGAGTTACTCCAGCACTTTGTGTCTATCAACCGGCATCTGTAGTTCCTTCCCACAAAATGAACAATCATAGTTTTGTGATTTACAATTGCAGTTCATTTGAATTTAGGGTTGAGTCTGTCATATTTCTCTTTTGTCAATACATTTGTTTTACTTTTGACGATTTTATCTCGATATTTCCTTTCCGATGCCTGCGATTCCAGTCATCGTTCTGAAGTCAGTGAACCAGACATCATCTATACTGATAAAATACAGACAGTCTCTTCTGAAGCTCCCATTCATCTTACTCTGCAATGTACATGCCAATCAATCAGCTATTTTCCACCCTGCATTTTCGTGCAGCAAGATCTTCCATTGGGAAGCTCAAAGAACCTTGCAAAACGCTTACATCATGAACCCTTTAAGAGATGTTGACAGTGCGTGCAGATGGGATTAACTTGATCTGCCAATAAGCAATGGCAAAACCACAGAGAAGACCTTTTCCATTGTCTCTAATAAATAGAATTACTTGTTTCTTGCTGAGATTTAATTTTGGGAGAGCTTTCATCGCCATTTGAATGGTGGGTTAATATGAGAGACATTGTCCAAAAATACCCTCTTCTTATAATTGGCACTGTGGATCGGAGAAAATTCCAGGATCACTTGAAAAAAAGAAAGGTAATTAAGCTGATGAATGTGCTGAGAAATCACTGACATGCCAGGAGCATCCGCAGCTACATATAAAGATGTCAAGCAACTTGAAACTGATCTGTTTGCTTGGGCTGATGTGTATTCATATTGTCACGTGCATCGAGGTGCAGTGAAAAGCTTTGCTTTTGCTGTTCCTGAGTCCAAACAAATCAGGTACACCATGCTTTGAAACTGCACATAGGTACACCAGTTCCAGAGACTGAGTCCAATGTGCACAATGGGTAGAGGGCAATCAGACAGTACCCATCTACACTTGATTATACACTACACTACACCCTGTTCATTCCTTCTCCTGCCACTCTCACCTGGCAGAAGGTACAGGAGCTTGAAGGAGTGCATCACCAGACTCAGGAACAGCTTTCCCTCTGCTATCAGGCTTCTGAATAGTCCTTCCATAAACTAGGGTACTGTCTGATTCACCTCTACCCCAATGCCTAATTCTATTTCTATGACATGAACCTTTCATCATTAGGACAGGATCGATTAAGATAGGTGTCGGTGCCGGGCTGCTCTAGGGGTTGACAGGTCAGCTGTGGGAGGTGCCCTGCCGCATGGAGACAGATGGTTGCTGTGGGAGGCAAGAGAACGGGACGCTCGTGGGTAGAATCATTGGTGGAATGGGCCACTGGAGACCCTGCAACAGGCGGGGATGGGATTGCGTGGATTGGGTGTCACTGGAGACTAAAGATACGCTGGAGACCCCCACAGAGGTCAGACGAGAGTATGTGAATCGGATGCGGTGTGTAGGGCATGGAGCTGCGGACATTGTAAGGCCAGGCCGACCCCTGCAACTCCAACCCAGTGGCAACAGGTCTTCATGGCTGAGTTAAGACTCAATAATTTTAAGAACTTGACATTTGAAGGGCACAAGTTGGTATCGGATAAGTTGCCGACTCTATGTGCAAGTGCCTCAGTGAAATCTACTATTCTTACATTACAATTGTACTTTTGTACTTATTTGTGATAGTGCTTACAGAATCTTAGTCATAGTCATACAGCATGCCATCTATGGCCATGCTGGCCATGATGCCCCATCTACACTAGTCCCACCAGCCACGTTTGCCCCACATCCCTCTATGTACCTATGTACGAAATGTCTAATGTCTTATGTCTAAACGTCTTTAAATGTTGTTGTAGAACTGTTGCCACAACTATCTCATTCCATACACCCTGTGTGAAATGTTTGCTCCTCAGGTTCCTGTTAAATCTCTCCCCTCTCACCTTAAATCTATGTGGTTCTTGATTCCCCTACTCTGGGTAAAAGACTTTGTGCATTCACCGTACCTATTAACTCATGATTTCATGAATGTTTTATAGTGTGATTTTACTGCATTGAATGCAAAACAAAGAATGTTACTGTATCTAAGTACATGTGATAATAAAGTGCCATTGAACCACTGAAATGTTGCAATCTCCTCTGATGACTACAACATTTTCAAACCGCCCACAGAGATTGAAGCATACTGAGGATACAAGGGCAGCACACTGTGGAGCAGCTGGTAGAGCTGCTGCATCACCACACCAGAGAACCAACCGAGTTGTATCCTGACCTCGGGTGCTGTCTGTGTGCAGTTTGCAGATTCTCCCTGTGACAGCGTGGGTTCTCTTCACACGTCCCAAACACGTGTGGGTTTGCAGGTTATTGGCTACTGTAAATGCCCCTGGTGTGCAGGGAGTGGATGCAAAAGTGAGATAACATAGAACTAACATGTGAATGGATAATCGATGATCGGGGAGGACCTGATAAGCTGGAGGTCTTGTTTCCATGCTGTATCTTGAAATTAAATTAAACTAATTCATGCAATGGCTTCACATACTGTAAACATCAGTTGGGATCTCGTGATAGATTTGTAACTGCTGAATAATTGTAGGTTTAGTTATCCTGAATTTTTGGATGTGAAGCGGATGTTTCCACATGGGGGAGTCTATGGCCAGAGGGCATATGGTCAGATTTAAAAGTTGTACCATCGGGATGGAGATGAGGAGGAATTTCTTTAGCCAGTCGGTGGTGAATCTGTGGAATTAATTGCTATCTATGGCTGTGGAGGCTGTCATTGGTTATTTTTAAAGCAGAGATTGACAGGTTCTTTATTAGTAAGGGTAGCAAAGGTTATGAGGAGAGGGCAGGAGAATGGGGTTGAGAGAGAACGATAGATCACCCATGATCGAATGGCAGAGAACACTCGATGGGCCGAATGGCCTAATTCTGATCATATGCCTTATAATCTAGATTAGGCCAGAGTTATGGTCAGAGTTAGGCTAGAAGACGGAGCATGATAGTCAATGTGCCAACTAGACATAACATATTTTCTTCTGACAATGGATTCGAACACTTCCAGGCAAAGATTAATGAATCGTATAAATGTCACCAAACAACAATAGCATAACAGAGATTCTGACAGTTTAAAATTGATTGCTTGATTTATGGTTTCCTGCAGCTACCCTCCACAATTTATCGTCTCATCATTTGAGAGTTCCACACCTCTGTCCCTGGACAAAATATCTCTCCTCACAAATTCAGTCCAGAGTGCAGTGGGCGGCACAGTGGCGCAGCGGTAGAGTTGCTGCCTTACAGCGCCAGAGACCCAGCTTTGATCCTGACTACAGGTGCTGTCTGCAAAGAGTTTGGACCTTCTCCCTGTGACCACGTGGGCTTTCTCTGGGTGATTCCGTTTCCTCCCACACTCCAAAGACTTGCAGGTTTATCGGTTAATTGCTTTCTGTAAATTGTCCATTGTGTGTGTAATATAAAACCTGTGTACGGGTGATTGTGGACAGCACGGAACCGATGGGCTGAAGGATCTGTTTCCACACTGTATCTCTAAACTAAATTAAGATTTTGACAGAGGCCAAGTGTTTTCGGTTAAAAGAATTTGGATCACCCTTTTAGTGAAATCGCTGCCACAATAGGGGGTGAAGACAATTTTCAGCTACTCGACCCAGTCCTTTCATTGTAAGATCAATGAATGATGATTGATTTGATCAGCCTTCAATACATTGTAGGAAATTAATCTTGCACCAGGCAATGATTGATTGTAGTGTGATTAAGCAATGCAGAAAATTTAAACAGCAAAGTAAAACAATGTTATGAATGTATTTAAGAAAGGCTGTAGGGAAAAGGCTAGGAACTATAGGCCAGTGGACTTAACATCTGCAGTTGGAAAGTTACTAGAGAGTACTCTGAAGGATAGGATATACATGCATTTAGATGGACAAGGGCTGATTAGGGAGAGTCAGCATGGTTTTATACGTGGTAGGTCGTGTCTCACGAATCTGATTGTGTTTTTTGAAGTTGTGACCAAAAAGGTTTATGAGGGCAGAGCTGTAGCTGTTGTAAATATGGACTTCAGCAAAGCATTCAATAAGATTCCGCATGATAGGCTGCTCCAGAAGGTTAGATCGCATGGGATCCAAGGGGTGATAGCTGAAGGAAAAGAAAATTGGCTTAATGGAAGAAAGCAGAGGTAATGATGGAAGGTAGCTTCTCAAACTGGGGGCCTATGACTCAGGGTTCGGTGCTGGGCCCATTACTGTTTGTCATCTATATCAATGATTTGGATCAGAACATATATAAGGCAAGATTCGCAAGTTTGAAAGTTGTACAAAAGTCTTGCGTATGGTGTGAACAGCCTAAAGTTATAAGACAACTTGTTCTGTTTGATCTTTTGTTTGTGCACCCCAGGTTGATTGCATTCCTCGAAACAGGGTGGGTCGCGTGAAAGTTGCAATGTCCCACCCCAGGATGAGGGGTAATCTTATAGAGGTGTATAAAATAATGAGAGGAATAGATCGGATAGATGCACAGAGTTGCCCAGAGCAGGTGAATCGTGAACCAGGGAACACAGGTTTAAGGTGAAGGGGGATAGATTTAATAGGAATTTGAGGAGTAGCTTTTTCACACAAAGGGTGGTGGGTGTATGGAACAAGCTGCCGGAGGAAGTAGTTGAGACAGCTATTGCAACATTTTATAAACGATTAGACAGGTACATGGATAGGATAGGTTTAGAGAGATATGTGCAAAGCCCAGGCTGGAGGGATGAGTGTAGATGGGACACGTTGTCAGTGAAATGCCTGTTTCCACACTGTATAACATTATAACTATGATTCTACACACTATTGGGCAACCAATGACCATGTTTAAGTCTGAGTTTGAGTTGAATTTGAGTTTAGTTTATTGTCACCTGTACCGAGGTACAGTGGAAAGCTTTTATCGTGTGCTATCCAGTTAGCAGAAAGACAATACATGATTACATGATGCAGCCTCACCGCTGAGTTTCTCCAGCATTTTTGTCTACTTTTGATTTTTCCAGCATCTGCAGTTCTTTCTTAAGGATAGCCCGATGCGGTAGCTAGTAGCTCAGGATTGCTCTCTAGTTGGTAGGATGGTCCTGTTGTGCCTGATGTAGATACAGGGAACCACAGATGTTGGTATCTTACATAGAACAGAAAGTGGTGGAGTAACTCAGTGGGGCAGGCAGCATCTCTGGAGGACATGGATAGGTAACGTTTCAGTTTGGATTGGGACCCCTCTTCAGACCATAATGAAACGGAGTGAGGCAGCGTTTGACAATGACTCATTGCTCAAGGTCTTAGCAGGCCTGCACATCCCTAGCTGTAGAAATCATTGGTTTGGTAAAATGGCTGCTGGAGCATGGGGAGGAACCTGGATGTTTCAGGGTTCCATTTATTGTTGAGTGGGCAGAAAATCAGTTTAGGGAGGGAATAGGTGTGGAAACAGGCAAGTAACAGAATACTGATGAAATGATGAGCAAAACACAAAGTACTGGATGAACTCAATGAGTCAGGCATCATCTGTGAAGGAATGGACAGATGACATTTCAAGTCCGGCCCTTAATCAGACTGATGAAATAATGTCTATCATTATCATTTTCTCCATCCTCAACATGCTTACACGACTTAAAGGTTACTATTTGAAACAAGCTGCCAGAAGAGGCAGGTACTATAATATAATTTAAAATACACTTTGGCTAGTACACGGATAGGAAAGGTTTAGTGGGATATGCACCAATCACAGGTAAATGGGTATAGCATTGATGGGGCATCATGGTTGGCGGATGCTGGACCGAAGGGCCTGTTTCTGTGCTGCTTGGTGTCTCCGTATCTTTCTCTGGCTTACAATTCCACAGCACATTTCTTGCGATAAGGATATGCCAAAGTAGCTTGCAGTTTAATGAAGTACCTTTTTCAATGTAGGCACTGAAATAATGCTTTCAATTATTCCAGCAAGTTTGCTCAAAACAAAGATAATACCAGCTAAATAATTTATAATTGTTAGTGGTACCAGAGTGAAACTAGGAATCTAGGAAAAATCACTTATCACTTATCACTTATAAATCACTTATTTGATTACATAGACTTGAGAGAGAATAATGTCTCATTTACCTTCCCACTTGGGAGATTAAAGATTAGATCGTGTAGGATTTCTTTTGTATTTTGTTGAAACATCAGACTAGTTATATGAGGTCACTGGAATGGCACATAGACAGCACAGAATTAAGGGTAGGATATGTGGCAAATGGTGATTGGGAAGGCTGGGATTCTCAGATAGACGTGTGTTTAGTTTAGTTTAGTGATACGACGTGGAAAAAGCCCTTTTGACCTACTGTGGCCGTGCCGGCCAGCCATCACCCATACACTAGCTCTGTCCTAGACACTAGTGACAATTTACAAAAACCAATTAACCTACAAACCAGCACATCTTTGGGATGTGCGAGAAAACTGTAGCATCCAGAGGAAACTTACGCGGTCACGGGGAGAACTTACAAACTCTGTACAGACAGCACCTGATTCAGGATTGAACCCAGATCTTTGGTGCTGTAAGGCAACGGCTCAATCGTATTGTATTTTGTAACATTGGTATTCGCCAACCATGATGTTTTATTGATGATACTTTATTGTGTACCTAGGTACAGTGAAATGCTTTGTTTTGCATACAAACCTGTAAAATCAAACAGCAGACCTTACCTCGGCAGTACACAAGAGTCACCACGTATCAGGCGCAAACAAAGTTACAAAAGTTCACTGAACCATGCAATTGCAAGCGAAATTACCCTTCAACAAAGAACAATTAGATTGTTTTTTTTTGTTAAATAAACGGAACAAGGTCTTTCATCAGTTGGAGTATTAGGTTCACTCTTAGATTGATTCTACATTGCTGGCTGATTCCAGCCAACATCTGGCACTCACCAGCCACGCTGAGGTGATGTATGACTCCAAGTGAAAGGTTTGAGAAACGAGCTGGTGTGATGCCAATCAATAGCAAAGTCTCCGCAATCTCAATGTAGTGTCAATAGTCAGCCACATGGTGAGGCTCAGCTTAATTTAACAGCCAGCATATTTCTGTCCTGTCACAGTATAATGATTGTACATGCTTTGTTTGCAAAAAAAATATCATTACAATGGAGTGTGTGATGATAAATTAACACTTATTCACCGTTACTTGAGTTATTTTGTGAGCAATTCACTGTTTTGACATAGAGAGTAGATGTGTACACACATTTGAAAGGTTGCATATTCAGTGGATTCACCAGCTTTAATAGTTATTCAATGCTTTGTAGCGAATGATTGATTGAACATCAGTGACACAACAAAGAGCTTATGATTCCCTCTCAGATGTTAACCCTCACTAGACCACACACTGAACCTGCAGATATGCAACACTAGCAGATGGATAGCATAGCAACAGCTTAGTGTCAAGGGATAATGGAGGAAGCATGAAAGCAAAATAATAAGGTTTAGTTTTATTATTGTTTCGTGTAATTTGGGCTGCTTTTTTTTGGGGGGTGACATGGTGGCGCAGCGGTAGAGTTACTGCCTTACAATGCCAGAGACCTGGGTTCAATCCTAAATACGGTGCTATCGCTACGGAGTTTGTACGTTTTCCCTGTGACAGCGTGGGTTTTCTCCAGGCGCTCCAGTTTCCACACACACGCCAAAGATTTACGGGTTTGTAGGTTTGGCTTCGGTAAAAAAAATTGTAAACAGTCCTTAGTGTGTAGGATAGTGCTAGTGTATGGAGATCACTGGTCGGCATGGACTCAGCAGGCCAAAGGCCCTGTTACGGTAGCGAATTGAAGAATGCAGGTGAACAGAGGGATCTGGGAATAACTGTGCTCAGTTCCCTGAAAGTGGAATCTCATGTAGATAGGGTGGTAAAGAAAGCTTTTGGTGTGCTGGCCTTTATAAATCAGAGCATTGAGTATAGAAGTTGGGATGTAATGTTAAAATTGTACAAGGCATTGGTGAGGCCAATTCTGGAGTATGGTGTACAAATTTGGTCGCCTAATTATAGGAAGGATGTCAACAAAATAGAAAGAGTACAGAGGAGATTTACTAGAATGTCGCCTGGGTTTCAGCAACTAAGTTACAGAGAAAGGTTGAACAAGTTAGGCCTTTATTCTTTGGAACGCAGAAGGTTAAGGGGGGACTTGATAGAGGTCTTTAAAATGATGAGAGGGATAGACAGAGTTGACGTGGATAAGCTTTTCCCACTGAGAGTAGGGAAGATTCAAACAAGGGGACATGACTTGAGAATTAAGGGACAGATGTTTAGGGGTAACATGAGGGGGAACTTCTTTACTCAGAGAGTGGTGGCGGTGTGGAATGAGCTTCCAGTGAAGGTGGTGGAGGCAGGTTCGTTTTTATCATTTAAAAATAAATTGGATTGTTATATGGATGGGAAAGGAATGGAGGGTTATGGTCTGAACGCAGGTGTATGGGACTAGGGGAGAATACGTGTTCGGCACGGACTAGAAGGGTCGAGATGGCCTGTTTCCGTGCTGTAATTGTTATATAGTTATTATATGGTTACTGCGCTGTAACTCTAAACAAAACTAAACTACCGAGGTACAGTGAAAAGCTTTGTTTTGCACACTATCAAATCAAATAAGATAATATTATACAAAAATCCAATCAAGCTAAACTCAAGTACAATAGGCTGAACAAAGGGGAAGGTACAGTGTGCAGATTATAGTTCTCAGTAATGTAGCGCACCAGTTTCAGAGACAAAGTCCAATGACTGCCATGGGGTAGAGGTGAATTGGACATCGCTTATGGAAGGACCGTACATGAGCCTGATAACAGAGGGGAAGAAGCTGTTCTTAACTCTGGAAATAAACTGAAGATACCTAAGGAATGTGGAATGAACGCTGGAAATTGAAAATACAAAGGTTGGAATATAGATTATCTGAAACTGTTGGACGTAAAGTTGAATCTCAAAGACTGTAATATGCCTTGTTGGAAACTGGGATGTCGTTCCTTGAACTTAGGTATAGGAGGTCTGTTGTGTTAATCACTTCCATCCCGATCACTCCAACCTTGAACCCTTCTATTGTCCACAGTTTGAGAGGTGACAGGACTGTGGAGAGGGACAAGGGATCAAAACCTCAGGAGAGCAACTTAGATAGAGCCGCTGCCTCACAGCGTCAAGGACCCAGGTTCGATCCTGACAATGGGCGCTGTCTGTGCAGACGTTCTCCCTGTGACCACATGGGCTTCCTACGGGTGCTCGAGGTTAATAGGCTTCTGTAAAAATTGCCCCAAGTGTATGGAGTATTGTGTACAGTTTTGGTCTCCTAATTTGAGGAAGGACATCCTTGCGATTGAGGCAGTTCAGCGTAGGTTCACGATATTGATCCCTGGGATGGCGGGACTGTCATATGAGGAAAGATTGAAAAGACTAGGCTTGTATTCACTGGAGTTTAGAAGGATGAGGGGAATCTTATAGAAACATATAAAATTATAAAAGGATTGGACAAGCTAGATGCAGGAAAATGGTTCCCAATGTTGGGCGAGTCCAGAACCAGGAGCCACCGTCTTAGAATAAAGGGGAGGCCATTTAAGACTGAGGTGAGAAAAAACTTTTTCACCCAGAGAGTTGTGAATTTGTGGAATTCCCTGCCACAGAGGGCAGTGGAGGCCAAATCACTGGATGGATTTAAGAGAGAGTTAGATAGAGCTCTAGGGGCTGGTGGAATCAAGGGATACGGGGAGAAGGCAGGCACGGGTTATTGATTGGGGATGATCAGCCATGATCACAATGAATGGCGGTGCTGGCTTGAAGGGCGGAATGGCCTCCTTATGCACCTATTTTCTATGTTTCTATGTTCTAAAGTGGGGCAACATAGAAATAGTTTATGGGTGATTGATGGTCGGAGTGGACTTGCTGGGCTGAAGGGACTATTTCTTTGCTGCCGCTCTAAACTCTAAACATATAGCATATCACAGTAACAGGCCTTTCGGCCCACAATGTCCATGCCGAACATGATGCCAACTTAACCAAATCTCTACTTGCAAGAGATCATATCGCTCCATTTCCTGCAAATCCATGTGCCTATTAAAATGCAACTTAAATGCCCCTATTATATCAACCTCCACCATCACCCATGGCCGCGTACACCAGGTACCCACAACCCTTCATGTAAAAACCTTCTACACAAAAAAACATACCCTGCACTTCTCCGCTAATCTTTAAACAAAGAATTGTCTTTAACTAAAATTTGATCATCATATTCAATCTGAAGTATTCGAGTCTACTGAAAAGGGTAAGATATTTCTTTGCTTTTAAATGTTGCCAAGCTATAATACTGGTAAGAAGACTATTAAATGGCTCCCCGAGAGACCATTATGAAAAGCTTTGGCTGTGATCATACTGTATGTGCATGTGACACAAAATATTTCAACAAATTCCAACACTTACGAAGAGCAAATTACTGTCTCCTAAAAGTTTTTTTATGTGATTCTAGATTGTTAATTTAATAATTTTAAAAAGTCCATTAATCACCACATTTTTACTTACCACCTAACATAGTAAAAATATATACTTCTATTACCATCCATCACTTGTCTTCACTGGACTTTTAATTTGGAAGAATGAAAAACATCCAGCGTTATAGATAAATCCGAGTATTTAAATTTGCATTTATTACTGCCATGTGTACCTCGGTACAATGAAAAGCTTTGTTTTGCAAGCTATCCAAGCAAATCAGGTTATAGTGCACATAAATACAATCAAGCCAAACTCAAATACAATAGGTAGAGTGAAGGGAAAGATTCAGTGCAGAATATAGTTCTCAGCATTGCAGTGCATCAGCTTCCAGAGAATCGATTCAAGATTCCAGAAAAAAGGTATTGATTTGAAGAATGCTGCTTTCCTGATTTAGTTTAGTTTATAGTTTAGAGATACAGTGTGAAAATAGATCCTTCGGCCCAGTTAGTCCGTGCCGACCAGCGATTATCCATTAGGGATTTGGGATAAAGATTCTGACTGTCTACCTTTCATAATTTTATATAGTTTTGTTTAGTTCAGTTTAGAGATACAGTGCGGAAACAGGCCGGCCCACCGAGTCCTCACCGACCAACATTAACACTATCTTACACAGACTAGGGATAATTTATACATACAGCAAGCCAATTAACCAACATACCTGTACGCCTTTGGTGTGTGGGAGGAAACCGAAGGTCTCGGAGAAACTCCATGCAGACACGGGGAGAACGTACAAACTCCTTACAGACAACAACAATAGTTGGGATTGAACCCGGGTCTCCAGCTGTAAGGCAGCATTACCGTTGTGCCACTGTGGCCACCCTTTAAGAGAGATATATGATAGATATACTTCTATCATCTATGATATTGACGGTCATGTCACAACTGTACCTAACTGTGCTGGAATTGGAGAGGGTCCAGAGAACGATCCCAGGGGTGAATGTAGACAATCGAGAATAGACAATAGATAATAGACAATATAATAGTAGGCAATTCAACCCTTCTCGCCAGCACCGCCATTCAATGTGATCACGACTGATCATCCACAATCAGTACCCCGTTCCTGCCTTCTCCCCATATGCCTTGACTCTATCTTTAAGAGCACTATCTAACTCTCCCTTGAAAGCAACCAGAGAATTGCCCCCCACTGCCTTCTGAGCCAGAGAATTCCACAGATTCGCAACTCTCTGGGTAAAAATGTTTTTCCTCATCTCAGTTCTAAATGGCCTACCCCATATTCTTAAACTGACGCCCCTGGTTCTGCACTCCCCCAACATCGGAAACATGTTTCCAACTTCTAGTAGGTCCAATCTCTTAATCTATATTACTAAAAGTCTGATGTTGACCACTTCCTGGTGTTCTGTATATTGATTTTAGAAATAATGCTGTCACTTACGGCCATCTTACTCAAGGTTCCCCTCCGCTGCGCAGGACAAGTGGATTTTTCCCATCAATGAAAAATAAAAGAGTTATTAGTGTTTAAAAAATGTTGAGATTCTCTCTCCTAAAGGTCACGCCCCTTCTGGAGGGACTATAAAACCCGGAAGTGTTGAGAGCCTCAGGCAGTCTCTGCAAGATGGGGGATTGAGAGGGTCATGTCTCTCAGTCTGTGCTGTGAATAACACTGAACACATAACTACTAAACTGTGAGTGTGGTTTTACTGACCTTGAGTGCCCTTAATGTGGTTTGAAAATGAAAAGGTGGTTGGTTTGAAGTGAAGCACTGCAAATGGCTGTTGGTGGTTGTACTTGACAACTTCCTGTTTGCACTGTATATTGATTTTAGATAAAACGCTACCACTTACGGCTGATTTTTGGCCATCTTACTCATTTCCCCTCCGCTCATCAGGTGCAGAGGATTATTTCCATCAATGAAAAATAAAAGTGTTATTAGTGTTTAAAAAATGTTGAGAATCTCTCTCCTGTCAATCACGCCATGAAGACCACGCCCCTTCCGATGGGAGGGGGGGAGGGATTATAAAACCCGCAAGTGTGGGCGTGGCTCAGTCTCGGCAACATGGGGGAGAGAGAGGTCACGACTGTATCAACTGAACACACTGAATGTCTCTACTGTGAGTGTGGTGTGGTGTTTATGTGGTGAGTGTGGTGTTTTGTGTGGTTTTATGGTGGTTTCACCCTGCTTGAAATGGTATAAAAATGCATTTGAATGTGGTGGCCTTGCACCCTGCATGAAATGGTATGAAACTGCACTTGAATTTGGTGGCCTTGCACCCTGCTCGAAATGGTATGAAGCTGCACAAATTTTGTGGCCTTGCACCCTGCTTGAAGTGGCATGAAACTGCACTTGCATTTGGTGGTCTTGCACCCTGCTTAAAGTGGTATGAAACTGCACTTGAATTCGGTGGATTACACCCTGCTTGAAATGGAATAGGAAAGGAATAGCCGTGAGTCAACTGCCAGCCCACCAGCCATGAGTGAGCTGCCAGCACATCAAGCTTGAGTGACTGAGCTGCCACCCAAAGAATCAATTCGGCCCACAATGTCCATACGAGCCCTCTGGAAACCAGTCCCTTCAGCTCACAACACCCATACTAGTGCTCCAGAAAGCCCCCCCCCTACCCCTCCCCCACTGGCCACTAATATTGGAATTGGTGGAGAGGTGGAATATTGCGTTGGGGGACCAGCCAGAGGTTCAAACGAATTTGGTTTCTGCAGACATACAAACAAGAAGAAGAACCAAGACACAACACAATTTACACAAACATCCATCACAGTGAATCTCCTCCTCACTGTGATGGAAGGCTAAGTCTTATCCCTCCCCTGCACTACTGGTTCTCCTCCCAATGTCAGAGTCAAAGCCCCCGGCGGGCGATGGTAAATAAGTTCTGCGGCAATTATAAAGCCGTGCCGGGTGATGCAAGGCCCTGCTCCGGGTCTTGGTGTTGGAGCCCCCGGCGTGCGCTAACAAGTCCCGCGGCCATTTAAAGCCGCGCCGGGCGATGTAAGGCCCCGCTCCAGGTCATCCTCAACCCTCAACTCGGGGGGGAGAAGTCGCGGTTGCGGAAGCCTCGAAAAGCGGTCTCCCAGCAGGGACCCGCGGGCTCCCGGTGTTACTGTCCACCAGACCTGCGGTTGGAGCCTCCGAATATCCTGGGTCGGGCCGCAGCAGCGCGCCACCACAGCTCCTCCTGCTCCAAACTTGGCCAGCTCCGTGATGGTGGGTAAGTCCGCAGCTCCGCGACTGGAGCCCCAGGTCGTTCCGGTTGGAGGCCGTTCCATGGTGCTAGGCCCCAACGACAACGGAGACCCAACAGAGAAAAGGTCGGGTTCTCCGTGCAGGGGAAAGATTTTTAAAAGTATTTATCCACATTAAACTGCATCTGTCATGCATCTGCCCACTCACCCAACCTGTCCACGCCACCCTGCATCCTCATAGAATCCTCTTCACAGTTCACACTGCCACCCAGCTATGTGCCATCTGCAAATTTGCTAATGTTACTTTAATCTCTTCATCTGAATCGTTAATGTATATTGTAAATAGCTGCACTCCCAGCACCAAGCCTTGCGGCACCCCACTGGCCACTACCTGCCATTCTGAAAGGGACCTGTTAATCCCTTCTCTTTATTTCCTGTCTGTCAACCAATTTTCTAGTCATATCAGTACCTTACAGCCAGTACCATGTGCTCTAATTTTGCCCACTAATCTCCTATGTGGGACCTTATCAAAGGCTTTCTGATAATCCAGGTACACTACATCCACTGGCTCTGCCTTGTCCATTTTCCTAGTTACATCCTCACAAAATTCCAGAAGATTAGTCAAGCATGATTTCCCCTTCGTAAATCTGTGCTGATTTGGACTGATCCTGTTACTGCTATCCAAATGTGTCTTTATTTCATCTTTTATAATTGACTCCAGCATTTTCCCCACCACCGATGTCAGGCTAACTGGTCTATAATTCCCTGTTTTCTCTCTCCCTATTTTCTATAAAAGTGGGATAACATTAGCTACCCTCCAATCCACAGGAATTGATCCTGAATCTATACAACATTGGAAAATGATCACCAATACATCCATGGTATCGAGAGTCACCTCGTTAAGTACCCTGGGATGCAGACCATCAGGCCCTGGGGATTTATCAGCCTTCAGCCCCATCAGTCTACCCAACACCATTTCCTGCCTAATGTGAATTTCCTTGTTACTCCATCACTCTAGGTCCTCTGGCCACTAGTACATCTGGGAGATTGTTTGTGTCTTCCTTAATGAAGACAGATCCAAAGTACCTGTTCAACTCGTCTGCCTTGTTCCCCATAATAATTTGCCCTTGCGGAACCCTTGAAATAATGTTCATGTATCAGGGAACCCCTACATTAAAATTATTATATATCATTATTAATCTCTTTCTTTCTTTCATAAACACAGTTCGTAAGGCAAACATAATATATTTTTCTGATAACTGGTTGAAGCAAAAAAAAAGAACATGTTTTTCTCAAGTTTATTGACAATGCAAAAAAATAAACTGGAATCAAACTGCCCCAAACTGAAGCAAATAAAGGCAAACAGAACTAACCTTGGAAGAGAGAGAGAGAGAGAGAAAACAACACACATAAACTTTTGATAAACTAACAAAAACATACATAAATAAACTTTTGATAAACTAACAAAAATAAACATACTTAAATTAAAAAAATTCATATAACATCCCTAAATCATGAGTAAAAATTACTAAATAAGGCTGGGTGAATGAGGGACTGTACCTGCACGCCAGGAAGCACAGACAGGACTGATGGCGACCGTGCATGCGTCTGTACTTGAGTGAGTCACTTGATGATGTACAAATCCGTCACGTCCAGTTCCTGTCCACTGACCACTAAAGGCCATTTCACGCTGGCACCATAAAGACATCGCTATGTATATTCCTTATGATTATTATACTTTTAAATGATATAACAGGTTGAAGACTTTATTATAATACCCAAGAATTTTTCAAGAATATGCCATACGTGTATAATGAAATTAAGAATATGAAATTAAACACAAAAATGACTCAAAAATGCATTTACATATGATTAGCCTATTTATCACTATTTCTCTCGGAAACTCCTAGCGACCTCTCACGGAACCCTAGCGTTCTGGGGTACCCCAGTTGAGAAACGCTGGTTTAGAGGGATATGGGCCAATTGCTGGTAGGTGGAATTAGTGTACATGGGACATGTTGGTCATGGTGAGCAACTTGGGCTAAAGGGGCTGCTTCCTTGCTGTATGGCTGTATGACTCTATGACTACAGGTGCACAACTTTTTATCCGAAGATCCAAATAACGAAAACCTCCGAATAACGACATTTTTTCGGTCCTTGAAGAAAGGTCCTAGAAAACGTTCACCGAGGGCGGCCCGCAGAGGTGACAGCGGAACCTCCGGTCGGTCCTCGAAGAAAGGGGAACTAAATCCCCATTCATAAAAGAGAAGGTGAGGGTATATTGCGCGGGACGGTTAATAATTGACAATATGCTGCTACCTGCCAGCTGAGTTAAAAAGTTCCCACGGTAAACTCACGATACATAGTGTATCGTGAGTCTTGCGTGGGAACTTTTTAACTCAGCGTGCAGGCAGCAGTAGATTGTCGCTCCCTTCAGTTTCACCCCACCTACACCCCTCTGCTTCCCGGCCATGTGTGTGACCCCTTCCCTCCCCTCTCCAGCTCCCCGCTCATTGCACCGGCGCGGGGGCTTTGTACTGTCTTCACGTCGCGATGCTAGCAGCACAGTGCCAGTCACCGGAGACGTCAGGATCAACGGAACACCGACCCCCAGGCCCACTGCAAGCACGGAGATCCCAGATCAGCAACTCCAGCCCAGCCCCGTTCCAACTCCAGAGGAACACGCTCCCCGTATGGGCAGAAGCTGATGGTGTGCAAGGGGTACGTCTTGTTCTTGGGGTCGCGCAGCTCGGGCTGTGGGCGAACTGCCACTTGTCGCCATAGCGGCCCATCGGGGAGCGGATTCCTCTGGAGTTGGAGGGGGAGGGGGGTATTGTGCTGTTTGATCGCCCCCTACTATTCCAGGGACAGGGAGACAGGACGTTCACCGAGGGCGGCCCGCAGAGGTGACAGCGGAACCTCCGGTCGGTCCTCGAAGAAAGGGGAACTAAATCCCCATCCATAAAAGAGAAGGTGAGGGTATATTGCGTGGGAGGGTTAATAATTGACAATATGCTGCTACCTGCCCGCTGAGTTAAAAAGTTCCCACGGTAGACACGATACACAGTGTATCGTGAGTCTTGCGTGGGAACTTTTTAACTCAGCGTGCAGGCAGCAGCAGATTGTCGCTCCCTTCAGTTTCACCCCACCTACACCCCTCTGCTCCCCGGCCATGTGTGTGACCCCATCCCTCCCCTCTCCAGCTCCCCACTCATTGCACCGGCGCGGGGGCTTTGTACTGTCTTCAAGTCAGGACCAATTGGACGTCCACCACCAGGCCCACCGCAAGCACGGAGAACCCAGAGACCCACAGCCAACAGCAGCCCAGCCCAGCCCCGCTCCAACTACAGAGGAACCTGGGTTGCGGATGACGGGGCGCAGCTCGGGGCGTCGTAGGGGCCCATCGGGGAGCGGGTTCCTGTTGGTCCTGACGTCTCCGGCCACCTGCTATCCTCCGGGAACTGTACCGCCCTTGCAGGAGAGTGAGGTTGTTTGCAGTTGCAGAGGGAGGGGGCAAGGGCGGTACAGTTCCCAGTCTCAGCTCCAGTCCAGGGGGGTGGCCGGAGACGTCAGGACCAACGGGACAGCGACCCCCAGGCCCACTGCAAGCACGGAGATCCCAGAGACCCACAGCCAGCAGCAACTCCAGCCCAGCCCCGCTCCAACTCCAGAGGAACACGTAGGAGCAGAAGCTGATGGTGTGCAAGGTACGTATTGTTCTTGGGGTGGCGCAGCTCGGGCTGTGGGCAAACTGCCACTTGTCGTCGTAGCGGCCCATCAGGGAGCGGATTCCTCTGGAGTTGGAGGGGGAGGGGGGTATTGTGCTGTTTGATCGCCCCCTGCTATCCCAGGGACAGGGAGACACAGCGGCTTTTTAGACTGGTGGGCAATCACTTCCAAAGTTCTGCCCACACAGTCAGTACACCTCTCCTACACTGCATTTCATACAAACATTTATTCTGCAAGAAAAAAACTACATTGAAGACTCAAACTCGCAACCGAGTAACTGCCGGGATCAAGGCGCAAACTCGTGACCTTGCAGATATGAGCCGAGCACTCTACCACTGAGCCAGCCATTAAAACCTACGCTAAAAAATTTCCATTCCGAAGACCGACAAGTTCTTAATTACGAAAAGTGTCTGGTCCCAAGGCTTTCGGATAAAAGGTTGTGCACCTGTATTACATCGGATTGAAGATACAATTGAAGAATACTGTGTATATAATTACAAAATAACTTGAGGTATACTTCCAATGCATTCAAATTTCCACAGGGTATTAAATTGGCGATCCTGAGGAGATCACTGCTTCTTTTGACAAATTAAAGTCTACATTGTTCTCTGGATTAAATTATTTCAATGATGAATTAATGGATTTCCATGATCCATTACTTGGAGATCAACACTATTTCGCTAGGCAATTGATGATACACGTATCCATGGGCATTAATTGCACTTATATTCAATAGATTGACAATAAAAACAGCTGGTCCATGAAATGAAATTAAGCATGTTACAAGGCAATGAGATTTCATGAATCTTCAAGTAAAACAACTTTCTGAATTTTATGCACAGCTCACCAAGTCGAGAGCCTCATGATCTTAGGTGCCATGTTCTCAGGTGCCAATATCACCAAATATTTATGTATAGGAAGGAACTGTGGATGCTGGTTTGTCCCGAAAATAGACACAAAATGCTGGAGTAAATCAGCAGGTCAGGCAGCATCTCTGGAGAAAAGGAACAAACAGGTGACGTTTTGGATCGAGACCCTCCTTCAGACGGAGTCAGGGAAGAGGGAAACTAGAGATATGAAAAGGTATATGAAAAATCAGAGCCAGCACCTACAGGTAAAGAGCCCACAATGGTCCATTGTTGGCTGTGGAGGACATGATAACAAGGGGACATGAATGGTAAGACATGGGTAGAGGAGGAATGGAGAGAGGGGGAATGCAAAGAATACATGAAATTAGAGAAGTCAATATTGATAGCGTTAGATTGTAAGCTGCTTAAGCAAAATATGAGGTGCTGTACCTCCAATTGCCTTGTGGCCTCACTCTGACAGTGGAGGAGGCTCAGGACAGAAAGGTCAGTATGGGATTTGGAAGGGACGTTAAAATGTCTGAAGAAGGGTCTTGACTTAAAACGTCACACATTCCTTCTATCCAGAGATGCTGCCTGTCCTGCTGAATTACTCCAGCATTTTGTGTCGATCTACAATGTTTGGCAACTATTTATCCAGGACCAACCACATTGAAGCTACGAGCAAGAAAGCACACCTATGGCTCTACTTCCTCAGGATGTTTGGCAAGTCTCCAACGACTCTTACCAACCTCTACAGATGGACCGTAGAAAGCATTCTAATGAGTTTCATCACAGCATGGTTTGGCAACAGCTCTGTCCAAGAACGCAAGAAATTGCAGGGTTGTAGATGTAACCCAGTCCATCACACAAAACAGTCTCCTCCCCCCATTGACTCCATCTACACTTCACGCTGCCTCGGGAAAGTGGCCAACATCATCAAGGATCATTTTCACTCTGGTCGTTCCCTTTCCTCCCTCTCCTGTCTGGCAGAAGATATAAAAGCTTGAAAGTGCATCACCAGATTCGGGAGCAGCTACTCCCTGCAGTTATCAGACTACTGAACTGTCCTCCCATAAATCAGGGTGTAATTCTGACCTCCACAACTACCTCACTGAGGATTTTGACCTTACTTGGCTGTACTTTGTATATAAATGTAATGCTATGTTACACTGTGAGATTATATTCGGGACTCTGGTATTTTTCTCTTTGCACTGCCTGTTGCATGTGTATGGTTTGATTGTACTTGCGTATAGTATGATTTGACTGGATAGCACGCAAACAATGTTTATCACTCTGTCTTGGTGCACAGAACCGTAATAAACCAATAACAGTGGAATATCAATATTACTGTACAAATGAAACTGAGTTTTCTGACTCCACAGGTATTCCATCAAAGGGTTGCGAATACCAACTTTGTATTTTAGTCTGAAGAATGATCCCGACCTGAAACATCAGTGTCCATTTCTGTCTACAGATTCTGCCTGAACCCTCCAGAACTTTTTTGCCCCAATTTCATACTGTAAACTTTACTATGTACTCCTGAATGGATTCTATCAAAGATAGACACAAATGCTGGAGTAACCCAGTGGATTAGGCAGCATCTGTGGAGAAAATGAATAGGTGACATTTGGGGTCGGGACCCTTCTTGAAACTTATTATAGGGAGGGGAGTGTGGGGGTGGAGGGGAAGTGGAAGCAGGGAAAATACCAGGACAAATCGGGGCCGGCAACAGATGACCTCAAGCAAGGAGGTTCCTTGATAGGGCGCTTGTTGGCTGGAGATGGTGCGAGCCCAAGAGGGATACATTGTTGTGGAGCGGGTTAACTGACTTTTAGTGAGGGGGGGGGGGGGGGGGGGGGGGGGGGGGTGGAGGTGGAGAGAGAGGTGTTTGTAGAAGTTACCTAGAAGTTACCTGAGATTGGAAAATCCAACGTCATACCGCTGGGTTGGTAGCTACCCAAGTGAAAAATGAGGTGCTGCTCCTCCAATTTGTATGTGGTCTCACTCTGGCAGCGGAGGAGGCCCAGGACAGAAATATCAGTACGGCGATGGGAAGAGAAGTTAAAAGTAGTTAGCGACTCGGAGATCGAGTAGGCCTTGGTGGACCGCAC
Source organism: Leucoraja erinaceus (assembly GCF_028641065.1). Lineage (NCBI taxonomy): Eukaryota > Metazoa > Chordata > Chondrichthyes > Rajiformes > Rajidae > Leucoraja > Leucoraja erinaceus. The sequence continues at coordinate 48,831,067 of NC_073382.1, read as the reverse complement.
GTAAGTATTCACCAAAACAGACGTTGAGTCTTTTAACCCGGACTCTATCAAAAACTAAATGGAATAATAGTGGAAGGCTGAGCAGAAAGAGCTATCCCTGCTTTACTGCAGATACATGGAATTACAGATGCTGGGTTATACCAAAAATAAGACAAAGTACTGGAATAACTCAGCGAGTCAGGCAGTATCTCTGGAGAAAAAGGATGGATGTCATTTCTGGTTGGGACCCTTCCTTAGTCTGAAGAAGCGTCCCAACCCAAAACATCACCCATCCTTTCTTTCCAGAGATGCTGCCTGACCCACTGAGTTACTGCAGCACTTTGTGTATATCCCAGTTTTTCTGTCTAACCTGCACAAATCAACTCATCCATAAATCAGCCAATAATACATCAAGACTGAGACTGGTCTAGTCACCTTGCAAGTAAGCAATGATGAAAAGCAAAAGGTCTTTTGTTGTTTATTCTTTCTAACCCTGAGCTCTAAAGCTAATTATAATAGGCCTATGATTATCAGTGCCGATTTAGGCTGATTCAATACCGAGTAGGGATTGAAACTGCAAAGTTGCTGATCTGCATGTTTTAGCAGGCACTCCAAGCATTTCCACCACCCATTAAGGCACCCACAAAGCTGCCAACCATCCTTAATGAAACAGCTTTTTAATCTGAGGTTAGTAATGTTTTCTTAATTATTCTTTCTCTGCAGTCTACCATCTCTCCTGCTATGATCTATGCTCGTAACCTCTGAAGGTCATTCTGAATAAGTAGCGTTACACTGTGGGCACCTGAGTTGTTCTTGAATAAAATGCAGCTCCCAATATCACTGAGGTCTTAACTTAAGATAATTCAGGCAATACAGCAGCACAATTCTCACACCTCTGAGCAGTTTACCTTATTGGAATAAGTGACAGAACTTACCCTTTAAATTTACAAATTGTTGTTCAGGCCATCATCATGAGGGGAAGTGAGATTGAATGCTCAGAGTCTTTTACCTATAGGGAGAGGTTGGGCAGGCTAGGACGTAATTCCTTGGAGCGCAGGAGGATGAGGGGTGACATTAAAGAAGTGTGTAAGATCATGAGAGGAATAGATAGGGTAGATGCACAGTTTTTTGACCCAGAGTAGAGGAATCAAGAACCAGATGACATAAGTTTAAGGTGAGATGGGAAGATTTAATTGCAACCTGGGGGGCAACTTTTTCACACAGAAGGTGGTGAGTGTTAATGGAACCAGCTGCCAGATAGTTAATGTAGAGACTGAAGAAGGGTCCCGATCCGAATACTCCATGCTAAATGAATACAGCTTTTATTTCCTGTCTTAAATATAAAGTCATTTTCTTTGTGTATGAATTCATCAAAGTCAGTGTCAGGTACAATGATTTTAGTTCACTTAATGAATAGCGGAAACAGGATGGGAAGTCAGAAAAATATCCAGAGCTGAGACATGGACACCTTGGCACCCATGTTGCCAGGAGAACAAAGCCATCCATGGGCAGGGAAGGGCAATGAGGCGAAAGTCGACAGAGGTGAGAATGAGAACAAAATCCAGACAGCATCAAATCTGAAGGTAAGTAGAGCCGCTGTCTCAAAGCTGCAGGGACCCGGGTGCGATCCTGACCTTGGGTGCTGTCTGTGCGGAGTTTGCACGTTCTCCCAGAGTCAACGGGAGTTTTCTCTGGGCACTCTGGTTTCCTCCCACATGCCAAAGACGTGCAGGTTTGTAGGTTAATCGGCCTCTGTAACATTTCATAGGGTCATAAGTGATAGGAGTAAAATTAGGCCATTCGGCCCATCAAATCTACTCCGCCATTCAATCAGGGCTGATCTATCTCTCCCTCCTAACCCAATCCCCTGCTTTCTCCCCATAACCTCTGACACGTGTACTAATGAAAAAACCTATCTATCTCTGCCTTAATTGTCCCTATTGTGTTGAATAGTGTACGGGTGATCGGTGGGCAGCGCTGACACGATGAACTGAAGATCCTGTTTCCACGCTGTATCACTAAACCAAAATCAAACTAAAATAATGTGAACTAAAAGCATGTGAACTGATAGAGACGAGGAACTGCAGATGTTAGTTTACAAAGGAAGACACAATGAGCTGCTGTAACTCAGGAGGTCAGGCAGCATCTCTGGAGAGAATGGAGAGGTGACATTTGGGGTTGGAGAATGGAGGGGTGACATTTCCAATCGGAAATGTCACCCCTCCGTGCTCTCCAGAGATACTGCCTGACCCGCTGAGTTACTCCAGCACTTTGTGTCTTTTCTCAGCAGCTAATTCGTATGCAGAACTTTTCATATGGACCTGTGATTCTGGGCTGTGCAGAAGTTATAATCCTCAAGAATAAGGTTTATAATGTAATAGATATTTCTTCTAGCTCCACATAAAGGTATGAGTAATTTATTTAAATCTGACAGGCACATCTTTTGATTCACCAGCCTGAGGCTTATTCAACCAGTTTTTCAATTCATATTGCATACATTTATTACAATAATTCTACTTTTGATACGATGCTGTACTTCTTGACATGACATCAAATTATCTTCATTGATCCAATTGCTTTGTTATTTTGGTTCATCTGTATCTTACATTTACATTTGAAAACATGGAAAATAATTGAGATTATTGAGAAATAATGTTCAACTGTAAAAATGAAGCTACTGCATGCAGGTTAATCAAATTTAATTCTTCTTAGGTGAAGAAAAATGGTTGATGTTCAATCATCTACTTTTCACACACTCCGTCCAACTTTCTTTCGTACCTAAGTATCATTTTCACTGGGGTGTCGGAGGCTGAGAGGAGACCTGGTAATGAGAGGCATGTCGGAGGCAGAGAGGAGACCTGGTAATGAGAGGCATAGATAGGGTAGACAGTCGGAACGTTTCTTCACAGGATGGAAATGCCAAAGACGAGTGGGCAAAACTTTAAGGTGAAAGGGGCAAAGTTTGAAAGAGATGTGTGGAGCAAGTTTTTTTATACAGAGGGTGGCAACTTCGTGGAACGTAGTGGTAGGGGTAGTGGTGGAGGCAAATATGATAGTGCCGTTCATGAGGCTTTTAAAGAGGAACATGGATACACAGGGAATGGAAGTGTATGGATCGTGTGCAGGCAGGTGAGATTAGTTTAGCTTGGCATCATGGCCTACACAGACATTTAAAAGACACTTGGACAGGTACATGAATGGGAAAAGAGATATTAGCCCAACGGGGGAAAACTGGGTTTGTTGAGACGGGGCTTTTTGGTCGACATGGAAACTAAAGGCAGAAAGGCCAGAATGAGGGGTGGGTAAAGACTTAATGTGACAAAAGACTGGAGGCTCGTAGTCACACTGGTGAACTGAATGGAGGTACTCCTGCAATGGTGATCCCTTGCTGCAGGAGTGAGTCTTTCAATGACTCTCAAAACCCATTACTGACCCCTAATATAGGGCCACCATTGATTTTCCCGCAACTGGTGGTCCGGCACCTCCTTTAATCCGGTCAAAGTTAGGAGAGCGCACTTGAAATCTCCCCCCCCCCCCCCCCCTCCCCCTGGCCAGGTGAGGCGGCTGATCTCGGCCTCATCGGGACTTCTGCGGCTGATCGGCGGGGTTGAATTTGCCCCCTGTGGCTGGGGCTCTGGAATTCCGGCCCGTCTGGAGCTGGCAAATCCATTCCGATAGCCGACTTCCGCGGCTGACTTTGCGGGCCGGCATCTCGGTCCCAAGGAGGACCATTCCGGTACCATTTAACTCCTCTCGGAAGCCCTCCAGCAAAACGGATTATCCAGCAAGGCTCTGGAATCCAGAGTGCTGGAAAATCAGTGGTGGACCTGTTGGTTTATATGTCAAATGCAGTAACTATCACTGCTTCTTGATGTTTCTAATTTCTACAATCAAGAACAAACCGTCCAGAGGTTAGTTCCTTGACTAGCTCAACCTGCAGGCATTCCCAATAAGGGATTGCAGAAAATACCAATGTTGACATCAGACACAATCTTGAATAGCGAAAAGTAACAAATGCATTAACATCCAGATGGAACAATGAAATATAGATTCTATGTACATTGTTGCTGGTGAAAGAATAATAACAGAATATTCAGCTGTACAAATGCTATGGTGATTATTTTCAAAATGGAACCATGTAGAAACAATATGTGAAATAGATTTTCTAAATGCACATCAAATAGATTGCCTGTGATTAAAAAGGCTGATGCATGTAATTAGTTATGCTGATAACCATTCCATTTTGCGAAAATGTTTTTCCAAGGAGCAGATTCTGAACCGTTGTTTTATCAGGTCTTGAGCAATGGAAATTACTTTTATAAATATTAATTTGTTTAAGCATTGTGACATCTGAATATTCACTTCATCTGAAAAGCATTATTTCTAAACTTGTTTCTATTTGCTTGGGAACACTTTACAAGAAGAACAGAAACTTGTGTTTTATCAAGTGCTATCAGACCATGTCTGGAGGAGCAATGTTACTTCTTAAACCAGAACCATTAGAAGCGAAATTGATGGAGGGAATGGATTGGAGGGTTCGCCTCATTGATCATAAGACCATAAGACAGGAGCAGAACTAGGTCAATTGGACCATCGAGTCTGCTCCACCATTCAAACATGGCTGATCTACTTTACCTTATCTACCCCATTCTCCTGTCTTCGCCCGGTAGCCTTTGACGCATTTACTAATCAAGAAACTATCAACCTGCGCTTTAAAAATACCCTAAGACCTGGTCTCCACTGCTGCCGGTGGCAATGAATGCCACAGATTCACTTCCCTCTGGCTAAAGAAATTCCTCCTTATCTCTATTCTAAATGTACAAACTTTTATTCCTAGGAATTAGACCTATGACCTAGTTATTAGAATTATGACCTAACAGAATTAGGCTATTCAGCCTATCAAGTCTACTCCACAGTTCAATCTATGCCCTCTAGTCCTACACTCTCGCACAATTAAAAACATTCTCTCCACATCCACTTTATTAAGGCCTTTCATTATTCAGTAGGTTTCAATGAGATCCCTCCCCACCCTTCTAATTGATACTATGATGAGATACATCCTTGCTCCTGCAGTTCCCCATATGGTTCTTGGTTTCTGCTGAAGAGTAAGCTCACATGGAATGTTCTCATGGAAAGGAGGGAAATTAGAAAGTTATTCATCGCTGTCCAGATCTTCTCAATTGCCTTCCTTTTAGAAGATAGTTCTGGGAGATAATCATTAGCGGTGAAAAGAGATTGCCTTCCTCTGAGGTTTGGTACACAACGCAGCAAGATGTGATAAAGAGGAGAAAACGACTATTTTATGGTCACAAATGTAACCCATTGTGGAAAGTTAAGATTCTTATTTTACTGCCCTGTTCTGTGCAATACAACTCTGACAACTCTACTTCCTCAGGAGACCAAGGAAAATTGGCATATCTGCAATGACTCTTACAAACTTCTAAAGCACCAAAGAAAGCATACCGTTGGGTTGCATCACAGTTTGTGTTTGGAAACAGCCCTTTGCAGAGAGTTGTGGGTGAGGCTCAGTCCATAACACAAACCACTGATTCCATCTGACGCCACATTGCCTCAGAAAACCAGCAAACAGAATCAAAGGTTTGTCCCACCTCCATCATTCCTTCTTTTTCCCTAGAAGCTTGAAAGCATGCACCAACATACTCAGGAACAACATTGTCCCCTCTGTTATCAGGGTTCTGAACTGTCCTTCCATAAACTACAATAGAGTACTGTCCGATTCATTATGTTTACTGGGCTTTCTCTCTGGAACTGGTGCACTACAATGCTGAGAACTATCTTCCCCTTTGCTCTCCCTATTGTCCTTGAGTTTGGCTTGATTGTATTTATGTATGGTATTATCTGATTAGATTGAATAGGATGCAAAACAAATATTTTCACTGTACCTCGGTACACTTGGCAATAACTAGAAGTGTGTCCTTTTTTTGTGGTATGTCTTATTTTCTTACAAGATTACAGTCCTTCTGGTGATCAGATATTTTTGAAGAGGTTTCAAATGCACAATTTACTTTTAATAGCTATGGGATGTAATGTAATAGAAGTCATAGCTAAGGGATAGTAATAGCTAAGGGATAAAATGTAACAGGAGTCATTCCTGATATGTTCTATCTCATAAAAGCATCATTTGGCTTTTGGCATCCTTTTATAATGCATCTTTTCATCTGAATTTGTTATAGAATAATATTGAGGACATTATCAAGAGGTGATTTTTGCAGAATTGTACTTTGATTAGCATAGCAAGAAGATCACATTGTCAGTTAAATGAACTTGCCCAATTATTGACTGGTATTATTTGTTGATATAAAATTACTTTTTCTATGTTGTTCTCGTGGAATTGATAATCTGATTCTTTTTGCAAAACTATTAAACTAAAAGAGGAGGGAGTTAATTTGCACACATTAACTTTGAAATCTTTTGAAAACTAAACCGAAAAATGTCACCGAGGAATATTTTGGCTGTGTGCATGAAATGCTTTCTTTATTCTTTTCATAATTTCTTTACTTGATCAACATGTAGATTGTTTACCATGGAATAAAGGGAGCTCAATGGGTATTTCACACATCAAGATTATTAATGAAGGAGATAAATTGATCCAAGCTAAAAGGTAGGAGGTTGCAAACAAACTCTGAACCATAGGGTGCAGAGAAATGGAAAAAAGTAGTAGTGACACAAGAGACTACAGATGCTGGAATCTAGAGCAAAACACAAACTACTGGAGGAACTCCAGCTTCAAAAATAGCAATAGTTTAAATATTGGGCAGCACAGCAGCAGAGTTGCTGTCTTACCGTTGCTTTACATCGCCAGAGACCTGGGTTCAATCCTGACTAAGGGAGCTGTCTGTACAGAGTTTGTACATTCTTCCACTGACCATGTGGGTTTTTTCACGGTGCTTCTGTTTCCTTCCATATTGCAAAGATGTACAGGTTTGTAGGTTAATTGGCTTCGGTATGTTGTCCCTGGTGTGTAGGGGATGTACTGATGTACGGGGATCACTGGTCAGCGAGAACCCGGTGGACCGAACGACCTTTGTCTCTAAACTAAACTAATATAACAATCCAATGCAGAGGGTAGTAGTTGTGTTGAATGAATGACAGAAAAGCAGTAGTAACAGCTATATAGTGGAAAGATCCAATAAGATTGTATATACATATGAGAGAGCAAGGAATTGAGAATGACTGCATTGGGTTTATTTAATTTAGTTCAGTTTAGAGACACAGCATGGAAACAGGCCCTTCCACCGAGCCCACTCCAACATCAATCATCCGTTCACACTAGTTCTATGGTATCCTTTTGCATCCACTACCTACACACCAGGGGCAAATTACAGAGGCCAATTAACTGACTAATCTTCCCATTACCATACTGACCTCCTCCATTGCCAGAGTGAGCCACACACAAACTGGAGGAACAGCACCTATTCCGCTGGGATAACTTAAAACCCAACGGTATGAATATCGAATACTTTAATTTTAAGTAGCTAAGCTAAAAATAAACCACGTTCTCCCCACTTTCATCCACCTCCCATCCCTGTGCCCCACCTTGAATCACACCTGTTTCTCCCTTCCTCATTCCTCCATCCCCTTTCCCCACAATTCCTTCCTCTGGCTTAACATATTGTGCCTCCTCGACCCTTATCTCCTTATCGCACACTTTTTGTCTTTTCATCTTTTTAATGAAATCATTCAAGACATCAGTGTTTTTTTTTTCTAACCATCTGCCAATCAAACCTGTATCCACCTATCACTTGCCTGACTTTGTCCCGCCCCACCTCCCTTCATTTTCTCCCCCCTACTACAATGAGCTTGAAGAAGGGTCCCGACCCGAAACGTCGTCTATCCATGTTCGCCAGTGATGCTGCCTGACCCGCTGAATTATTCTAGCACTTTGTGTCTAATTTTCTTTATGTTGATTAAGGATGACATTTGGACTAAATTAAAATGAAAAGTTCCTTCTCGGCTGTCATCCAGATTTATTCTCTGTTGGAATCTGTTGGTGCCCAGAAGCATACATTCAATTACGTCTTAAGCAATATTCTTTTCCAGCTTGCCAAAATTGTGGCAATATTTGGCCCGTGAATGGACATTTTTTTAGCGCAAATTAGGATCATGAGTTATCTTGAATCATAGGTTACACGATCACTGCATCTTAATTAATCTTCCAAAGGTGACTTTCTTTGTAATGGCTGAAAAGAAATTTAAAATAACTCCCACGTAAAAGATCTAATTGTGAAGAGAAGATTGTAAAGCTGAGAGTTCTTGGCCTGCATTTTAAGAAGTGAGGGGTAGGATTTTAAGGTACATAAAAATGCTGGAGAAACTCAGCGGGTGCAGCAACATCTATGGAGCGAAGGAAATAGGTACCTATTTCCTTCGCTCCATAGATGCTGCTGCATCCGCTGAGTTTCTCCAGCATTTTTGTGTACCTTCGATTTTCCAGCATCTGCAGTTCCTTCTTGAACACGGTAGGATTTTAAGGTTAGGCCACCATTGCCTAGATATCTGTCCACAGTGAGCAAGCAAGCAATCCAATCCAATCAATTTCAGAGGCAGATCACAACATGTTGACATTATCATATAGTGTTCCTTCACTGCCCTTCAGGGTACACAAGATAGTCACAGAGTCATTGAGCACAGGCACAGACCAAGATGCCCTATCTGAGCTAGCCCCATTTGCCTGTGTTTGGTCCATATCCCTGTGAGCCTTTCCTATCTATGTACCTGTCAAAATATATTTTAAATGCTGTTCTTGCACCTGCCTCAACTACCTCCTCTCAAAACCTGTTCCATATACCTCTGAGTGAAAACATTTCACCTCAGGTTCCTATTAAATCTTTGCTCACTCACCTTAAACCTATGATTTTATACACCTCTATAAGATCATCACTTAGCCTCCTGCACTCCAATGTATAAAGTCCTCGGTTGCCTAACTTCTCCCTGGAGTTCAGGTCCTTGAGCCCTGGCAGCATCCTTGTAAATTCTCTCTGCATTCTTTCCACTTTATGACATCCATCCTATAGCGGGGTGACCAAAACTGAACACAATACTCCAAATGTGGCCTCACCAATGTCTAGCCCAACAGAAATCAGTAGTAAAGAAAGCAAACGCACTGCTAGCATTTATTTCAAGAGGGCTTGTATACAAAAACAGGGATGTAATGCTGAGGCTCTATATGGCGATGTTGGTAAGGCCGCACTTGGAATATTGTGAGCAATTTTGGGCACCATATCTGAGGAAGGATGTGCTGGCTCTGGAGAGGGTCCAGAGGAGGTTTACAAGAATGATCCCAAGAATGAGTAGGTTAACATATGATGAGCTTTTGATTTGTACTTAGCATTGTACTCGCTGGAGTTTAGAATGAGGGGGCCCTCATTGAAACGTACAGAATAGGCTTGGATAGCGTCGATGTGGAGAGGATGTTTCCACTAGAGGGAGAATCTAGGATTAGAGGTCATAGCCTCAGAATTAAATTACATCCTTTTAGGAAGGAGATAAGGAGGAATTTATTTAGTCAGCGGATGGGGAATCTGTGCAATTCATTTCCACAAAATGCTGTGGAGGCCGTCAATGCATGATTGAATGGCGGTGTAGGCTTATTGGGCCAAATGGCCTAATTCTGCTCCTATCACTTATGATCTTATGATCTTAAGATCTAATGTAACGTCCCAATTTCCATGCTCAATACCCTGACTGATGAAGGCCAATTTACCAAAAGCTTTATTTATCACCCTTTCTACCTGTAATGCCACTTTCAGGGAATTGTGCACCTGCACCCTCTGCTCTAGAACACTCTCCAGGGCCTGGCCATTCACTGTGAAGATCCTGTCCTGGTTTGACTTCTCAAAATACAACATCTTTGATCTTAAAGCGATGTACAAAATCTTGAGAGGAATAGATCGGTTAGATGCACAGAATCTCTTGCCCAGAGTGGAGGAATCGAGAACCAGAGGACATAGGTTTAAGGTGAAGGGGGAAAGATCTAATGGGGTAACATTTTCACACCAAGGATGGTGGATGTATGGAATGAGCTGCCGGACGAGGTAATTGAGCAGGAACTATTGCAACCATCTGTACATGAGTAGGACAGGTTTAGAGGGATATGGGCCAAAAGCAGGCAGGTGGGGTTAGTGCAGATGGGACATGTTGGTCGGCATGGGCATGTTAGTCTGAAGGGCTTGTTTCCAGGCTGTATAACTATATGACCTCACACTTACTCCACTGGCCATTCTTGAGCCTATTTGCCCAGCTGATCAAAGATCCTGCTGTAATTTTTGATAATCCTCTACCATCTACGACACCCATGTCACGTGATAATAAAGTATTATTCGTTCATTCACTGTTTAATTAATATTTGATATAAACTAATTTATGATCCAATTGATATAAACCAATTTATAGAACTTTATATGATTGACAAAATGAGAAGAAACAGAAGCTGTTGTGTCTAGAACTGCTTTAATATTCAAAACACATGTGGTTACTTTGTCTACTTAAATCCCACTGTACAATATAGCTTTATATACATTAAATATACATTTCTCAATAAAAATGACCTTGTGTGGGGACTTTATCACACAACTCTCCCAAAAGTGATTGTCTATTAACTGGTTCTTGTAAGATACATTATTTGGCATTTGATCATTTTAATTAATTTACAGAATTAGGATTTATATATTCCCCGGATAATCTCCTTTCTTCACAGGGATCTGTCTAGCTTCCCCGTCATGGCCTCATTTGTTCATTTGCTCATTTATTCTTATCAGCCAATCTTCATTTCTAATCCATCTGATCACTCCTGATCACTACCCGGAACTAATTAGCTCCTGGATGTATAAATTTTTCATCAAGTTTTCCTGTCCCCTTTTTACAATAACTCTAAATAGAATGAAATTGTGATTACTCTATTACTGAATGCATTCCGCCGATACTCTCCCACTGAAAAACTCTCCACATTTCATTCCCTGGACTGGATCCTGCACTGCTGACTTCCTCATTAGGCAGGAAACATACTGAACAAAGAATGCTCTCCCATACATTTTTCATGAATTTCTCTCCCACCTAACTTTGCACACTGTCCTTTCCCTGTCCATATCAATACGACTGAAATCCTCCCCGTATCGTTACTTTATGTTTTAGATCTTTTATTTCGCCATCTCCCTCCCACGATGCAGAGTGTAAATACCCAGGCAACTACCAACACAATAGACATCAGCAATTACAAACAAAAGCTTCCAAGCCATTTTTTTTTAAAGTTAGGAAATTATTCTAACGTTTACCGGCTTCACAACATTTTGACAACCTCTTGCGAATCCTGGAATGTCTGCCCCAAATTAATTAAGTCAAATAAATATGTGTTTTGGTTTATTATTGTTACAGTAACGATACTGAGAACAGGAACGCTTTTCAATGCACCATTGCAACTGGTTGAGATGCTGACTCAGAGCACCGGAGCACCGGGTTTGATCCTAATCCTGGGGGCTGTCCTTGTAGACTTTGCACATTCTCCCTGTGGCTGTTAAGCTTTAGGTTTGCCAAAGACATGTGGGTTGGAAAATTAACTCCAAATTGCTACGTGTGTATGCGAGTGGTAAAATCTGCGGAGAGCTGAGGAGAATATGTGGCGAAGATTTTTTAATTGATTATTGTAGGTTTAGTATAGATGGGTGTTGATGGTTAACATGGACTCTTTAGACTTTAGCCAAGCAGCGATCCCTGCACACTAGCATTAATGTACAAACACTTGGGACAAATTTCACAATTTTTTACCAAGCTAATTAGCCTACAAACCTGTACGTCTTTGGAATGTGGAAGTAAACCGGACCACCTAGAGAAAACCCACCTGGGTTATACAGTCATAAGGTCATAAGGAATAGGAGCAGTATTAGGCCATTCGGCCTATCAAGGCTACTCTGCCATTTAATCATAACTGATCTATCTCTCCTTCCTAACCCCATTCTGCTGCCTTCTCCTCATAACCCCTAACACCCGCACTAATCATGAATCTATCTGCCTCTACCCTAAGAACATCCATTGACGGTCTCCACAGCCTTCTGTGGCAAAAAATTCCACAGATTCACCACCTTCTGACTAATTCCGCCTCATCTCTTTCCTAAAGGAACGTCCTTTAATTCTGAGGCAATGACTAGTCCTAGACTCTCCCACAAGTCGAAACATCCTCTCCACATCCATTCTATCCAAGCCTTTCACTTTTCGGTACGTTTCAACGAGGTCCCCCCTCATTCGTCTAAACTCCAGCGAGTACAGGCCCAGTGCCGTCAAATGCTTATCATATGTTAACCCACTCATTCCTGGGATCATTCCTGTAAACCCTCTCCAGAGCCAGCACATCCTTCTTCAGATATGGTGCCCAAAATTGCTCACAATACTCCAAATGCAACCTGACCAGCGCCTTATAGAACCTCAGCATTACATCCCTGAATGTCACGCTGGAGAACATATAAATTCTATACAGGCAACATCCGCAGTCAAGGTCAAACCCAGGTCTCTGGCACTGTAAAGCAGCAACTCTACCGCTGCGCCACCATGCCGCTAAATAAACAAATAGAGGTTCATACAAATAGTACTGCATCTACCTTAAAATGTGTGAAAAAAACGGGAGGGAAAAAAGGGTGGAGTAGGAGGCAAATAAAACAAGTACATTAAAATAAAACCGAAATATGTAAGCAAAGGAACAGAATGAGACTCGGGTAGCAGAATAACGACACTAACAGCTTCAATAACTTCCAATGTTGAACTGTTCTCCAAACTAATTATGAACATTTTTCAACAAACGCAAAATCTAATTTTACTAAATGTTAACTTCCTTTTACAATGTAATTATTTTGTATGCATTGCACAATGCAAGACCTTTCTTTTACCTTTTTAACAATTCACCTTTTCCCACTAAAAGGTAATGAGACTCTAATGGTCTAATCTTAGGCCTTTTCATTTTCCTCACATGGCATTAGACAAGCATTCCAAATTCACTTCTGGAAAAGTGAAAGGTTGACGTGTTCATGAAAAGCCTGACAGAATGATTGATAATATTTCTCTCATCACCTCCATTCACTTCACACCATTCTGCCACAATTTTTGTAATTGCATTTTACCCAAAACCTCATTAAAATAATTACTTTGTCTGTCTGCATATTAATGACTTTACTCCAGGCTCCAGTCTTTAAATCAAAAACTTCTGTGGATTGCTGCACAATGTTTGTTGACCATTTTGTGTCCAAGCACCAAAGTTTGATATCTTTCCATAAACAGGTATCGTTCAAAGCTCCTGAGATCGTCACCATAAGATTTCAGATCAAATATAAACACGAGCAGTGAGCTGATTAAAAGGTGCCGATATGTAATGATATGTAAATTTGGGTATTGATGCAGCTTAGGACCTTCCAAATAGTCTTTGTCAATTTCTCCTCTGCCGCTTAGGGTGGCACAATGGCACAGCGATAAAGTTGCTGCCCTTGCAGCACCAGAGATCCGGGTTCAATCCTGAGTACGAGTGCAGTTTGTATGGAGTTTGTGCATTCTCCCCGTGACAGCATGGGTTTTCTCCAGGGGCTTCCACATTCCAAAGATGTGCAGGTCTGTCGGTTAATTGTTTTCTGTAAATTGCCCCTCATGTGTAGGATGGGAAACTGGAATAACAAAGGACTAGTGTTCAGGTCAACGTGGACTCGGTGGGCCTTGGGCTTGTTTCCACGCTGTATCTCTAAACTAAGCTAAATTTCAGTCAAAATTTAAGAGAGTCATAGATGTTTTATTGTCAAAGCTCTCAAAACAAAGCATTGAAATTCTTACTTGCAATGCCCATGCTTACTTCACATATCAATGTCTGCACATTGTCCCTGCCTCACCTCCTTGCCAGTGATTGTTTAGATTTAGGTTCATTATTGTCACATTGCTTTGCATGCTATCCAAACAGATCAGAAAATACTATACATAAATACAATCAATCCAAACTCAAGTACAATAAGGTAGAGCAAATGAGAAGCCACAGAGTTCAGAATATTGTAGTGCATCAATTCCATGGACAAAATCCAATGTCCGCAATGAAGTAGAGGTGAATCGGACAGTACCCTAGCTTATGGAAGGTCCATTCAGAAAGCAGATAGAAGGGAAGGAGCTGTTCCTAAGTCTGGTGGTGCACACTTTCAGCTTCCATACCTTCTACCGAATGAGAACAGGGAGAAGAAGGGATGACAAGGGTGGGACATGTCTAAACTGTGGGACATGTCTTTGATTATGTTGGCTGATTTTCTGAGGCTGCTAGTGAAGCACTGACTTCTCAATCAATGCCTGAAAGTTGTGCCTGCCTCATTCCCTTGCAGGTGATTGTAGTGGTATTGTGGGCTACCAGTGCTGTTATGAGAAAACTTCAGGCATTTTTCTGAATATGGCACTGAGGTACAATATTGGCCATAATCTCATTGAATGGCAGAGCAGGCACAGGGGCTAAATAGTCTAATCTTGATTCTATTTCCTGTTATTGTTCTTTTCATGTATAATCTGCTCCCACAGCTCGACATTCATGCACTATTCTCAAATCACTTGATTTATTAACAACTCAATAATCCATTCATGCCATAATGACTGAGCCCTGTGGTCTTGAGAATGACAAAGGTTCATGCACTTCAATTCTCAACAAAGGTTCTCACCCCGTTCACTCCCTTTTTTCCATTCTTTCATCAGGCAAGGGCGATAGAAGTGTGAAAACGTACACCTCCAGATTCAGGAACAGTTTCTTTCCAGCTGCTATCAGGCAGCTCAATCATCCTATCACCAATTAGCGATCTGTACTGAGTTACTGTCTACCTCATCGGAGACACTTAGACTATCTTGTATCGCACTTTACTGAACTTTATCTTGTACTGAACATTATTTTCTTTATCCAATATGTGTACACTGTGGACGGCGTGATTGGAATCATGTGTATGGTTTTTGCTAACTGGATAGCGTGCAACAACAAAGCTTTACACTGTACACATGACAATAATAAACTAAACAAAATTAAAACACTTTGAGTGAGAATAAATGTGCTCATTCTGTCCTTGATGCCTGACCTCTTAGACTGTTGCCGGGTGTCAGGCATTCAGCCAGGATAAACATTCTTCAAATATGTTCCTGCCAAGCCAATTTAGAGTTTGAATGCAGGTCTATTCAGAAATCTTACTGAAGGACTGATCAAGGTGCCCCATCTAAGCTCGTCGCCTATGGCCCATGACCCTCCAAACCTTTCCCTCCATATAACTGCCCGACTGTCTTTTAAATGCTGTTATAGTACAGTCTTATCTCATTATTATGGACCTCTTTATAACAGATTTCGGTTATAGCAGAAGAAATGTGTTGTAAGCGAGACGTCGTAACAAAGAGCCAAGTTTGGTGTTGTATGGAGTGACTGTTCAGTGGTTGGAATGAATCTTGTCAATCTGTGCTTACCTTTCTTGTTGATTTTGTGAATTGTTTAGTGTATGTGTATTGGCTGTCTTTCCATTACTGTCCATATTTACCCTCCCCCCCCTCCCCCACTGCATGGTTATAATGCACATTCGGCAATAATGGACACCATTCCCACCCCCCACCCCCACTATGGTCCATTAGAACGAGGGTTATCTGTACCAGCCTCAACAACCTCCCTTGGCAGCTCATTTCTAATATCAATCACCCTCTGAGTGAAAGATTACCCTGAAGGGGTGCCATTTTGTACGATGCAAGTCCAAAGTTGTTAGAAATGTAGAGTGTTCCCCACAATTAAAATGTGGATTACGGAAATGTCCGAGACCTTGCATTGGAAAAAATAAGATTTATCTTAATTGACAAACCAGAACTATTTTTTTAAATATGGTCTCCGTTTATTGAATTTTTAAAAAAGTAATCTGGTTTAACACAAAATTAAAGTCACAACTTGAGTTTAGGGTTGGATGAACAACTATACTCAACATCTCCTGGATCTATCTCCACAATCTTTATATTTGTAATCTCCTTTCTTTCTTGCTTTTTTTCTTTCTATTAGTTTACAGTTTCTCTTATCTCTTTCTTTCTTTCTTTATTTATTTTTTTAACTTTAAAAATTGAAGCTATGTAAGAACTCTGTACCCAGTTTGTTGTTTATTATCATTTGTACATATGCTTTTAATTTAAAAAAAAAAGAAAAAAAAAAGAAATGTAGAGTCTTAACTTGGCCTGAATGGCCCGTTGTCCTGGTGGTGGGTGCACAGAATGAGCTGCTGGAGGAGGTAGCTGAGGCAGGTACTATCTCAACTTTTAAGAAACATTTAGCCAGGGACATGGATAGGATAGGTTTAGAGGGATATGTGCCATACGAGGACAGGTGGGACTGGTGTAGATGATGTTGGTCGGCATGGGCAAGTTGTGTCGAAGGGCCTGTTTCTAACCTGTATGACTCTATGACTCCTGGTGGAATTTCACCTGCAAGTTGTCTCTTGGTGTTAAGGGGTTGTCCCACTTGCGTGTCCTTGGCATGCAAATTACGCGACCTCGTGGTTGCGTTGGTCTCGCGAAGGTCGGGCGCGATTACATGTGTACGCACAGCCGTTTGGAGCACGTGACGTCATTTGAAGATGGACACAAAGCTGGAGTAACTCAGCGGGACCGGCAGCATCTCTGGAGAGAAGCTATGGGTGACGCTTCGTGCCGAGACTCTTCTTCAGTCTGAAAAGAAGGGTCTTGAGCCAAAACGTCACCCATTGCTTCTCTCCAGAGATGTTGCTGGTCCCGCTGAGTTACTCCTGCATTTTGTGTCCATCTGCAATTTTCGTGGCCCCGCCCTGGGAGTAGAAGTGGGGGCGGAACTGGACCACAATGGCCGTGAGCCCCAGGCTCAGTCCGGCGATCGTTTGCCTGCTACTGCTGCTGTTGAAGATGAGACGTTGCATCGCGCCAGGGTCTTGGGCCTGTCCCACTTTGGCCGTCAGTTCCGCGACAGGCCGTTGGCGTGCGAAGATTTCGTTCACTACAAAAATTTCAGAGCCCCGTGCGATGTCACGCACAACTACATACCACTCCGCGCTTCTAAGTGGGACCGGACCCCCGCGGACATACGATGCCCGTGCGCCTCAACGCAACCATGAGGTCGCGTAATTTGCATGCCAAGGACAGGTAAGTGGGACATGCCCTTTACTTACCAGGCGGGGGTCAAGGAAAGAGGTTCACATCGCGGCCCTGTTTCCACCAATCTTTCCACCACCGCGCATAAGAAGCGACAAGACAGATATCGTTGTATGCAGATGCCGAGAAGTGTGTTCAGCTCTGGCTTTGTCCTGTTCCTCTTCTCTTTCAGCTTTTTCTCCCCAGCCCCACCCCCACAATCAGTCTGAGAAGGGTCCTGACCTGAAAAGTCACCAATCCATGTGTATGAAGGAACTGCAGATGCTGGTTTATACCGAAGGTAGACACAAAATGCTAGAGTAACTCAGCAAATCAGGCAGAATCTCCGTAAAGAACATATCCTGTCCATGTTCTCCAGAGATGCTGCCTGACCCGGTTTCCTCCCACACTCCAAAGACGTACAGGCATATATATATTAATTGGCTTGGTCTAGGTCTAAATTATCCCTAGTGTAAATGTGTGGGGATCTCTGGTCGGTTCAGGCTCGGTGGGCCAAAGGGCCTGTTTCCGTGCTGTATCTCTAAACTAAACTATGCACACTTGAACCTTCCAATATGTTCTTTACGGCTCCTCTTCTGAGGTGGTCATTGTGGGCAATGGCTGCATTTATTTCCCATCCCTCATTTGTTCAGAGTAACAGAGAAAATAGGTGCAGGAGGAGGCCATTCGGCCCTTTGAGCCAGCACCGCCATTCATTGTGATCATGGCTGATGTTCCCCTATCAATAACCCGTGCCTGCCTTCTCCCCATATCCACTAGCCCCTAGAGCTCTATCTAACTCCCTCTTAAATCCATCCAGTGACTTGGCCTCCCCTGCCCTTTGTGGCAGGGAATTCCATAAATTCACAACTCTCTGGGTGAAAACGTTTTTTCTCACCTCAGTCTTAAATGACCTCCCCTTTATTCTAAGATTGTGGCCCCTGGTTCTGGACTCGCCCAACATTGGGAACATTTTTCCTGCATCTGCATCCTGCATTTTTCCTGCATCTAGCTTGTCCAGTCCTTTTATAATTTTATATGTTTCTATAATATCCCCCTCATCCTTCTAAACTCCAGTGAATACGCCTAGTCTTTTCAATCTTTCCTCATATGACATTCCCTCCATCCCAGGGATCAATCTCGTGGACCTACGCTGCACTGCCTCAATCACAAGGAAGTCCTTCCTCAAATTAAGAGTATTCAGACTGGGGTCAAGGAATATTCAGAGTAATATTCTATTTGATTGCTTGATATTATGAAATGAGAGCCTGTTTCTATAATCAGAAACTTAAGGCTGTGTGAAAGATAGTCCCAAGACTGAAGCAGAAAATTATCATCATTGCCTACTCTAATAAGCTGAAGTGCTCCTTTGTTTCAAAAATGTGATAAAATATGATTAAGATAGTGATATGATTAAGATTATGATAGTTATATGGATGGGAAGGGAATGGAAGGTTATGGTCTGAGCGCAGGTATATGGGACTAGGGGAGATTATGTGTTCGGCACGGACTAGAAGGGTCGAGATGGCCTGTTTCCGTGCTGTAATTGTTATATGGTTATATGGTTATATTAGATGCTTGAATTTATAAATCATAATATCACTTTCTGTCAGTTGAGTGTTACATTAAGTGTGCATGAGCCTAATATGTGAAATAACTGGTGAAACCTTAGATTTACAAGTTCCCTAATTTGTATTGGCACGTATAAAGCCCTATAATATTCCATAGATGTGAAGGAAGATTAACTTTTGTACATTATTATGTAGATTCATGTCAGCATAAGGACATTTGGTGCTATCAATATTACATTTCCCTCAATATTATCGTCAAATATTTCACGATTATACTGTCGGCATCATTGACTGACGTATCATGTCACTGAAAAATACGCGGCATGATGCGGCATGACAACGTATGACACGGCGGTGATGCGGCGTGATGATGTATGACGACACTTTTGGCAACACTGATATGATGCCGGCAAAATCGTCAAGTGGGACAGGCCCTTAAGGATCATTTTACAGAGGCTGTTTAACCTACAAACCTACACGTCTTTGGGACTAGGTTTAGGTTTATTCTTCAGACACATGGAGATACAGGTGCACAACCTTTTATCCGAAGATCCAAATAACGAAAACCTCCGAATAGCGGACATTTTTTCAGTCCTTGAAGAAAGGTCTTTGAAAACGTTCACCGAGGGCGGCCGGCAGAGGTGACAGTGGAACCTCTGGTCGGTCCTCGAAGAAAGGGGAACTAAATCCCCATTCATAAAAGAGAAGGTGAGGGTATATTGCGCGAGAGGGTTAATAATTGACAATATGCTGCTGTCTGCCCGCTGAGTTAAAAAGTTCCCACGGTAGACTCACGATACACAGTGTATCGTGAGTCTTGCGTGGGAACTTTTTAACTCAGCGGGCAGGGAGCAGCAGATTGTCGCTCCCTTCAGTTTCACCCCACCTACACCCCTCTGCTTCCCGGCCATGTGTGTGACCCCTTCCCTCCCCTCTCCAGCTCCCCGCTCATTGCACCGGCATGGGGGCTTTGCACTGTCTTCACGTCGGCGATGCCAGCATACAATGCCAGTCACCGGAGACGTCAGGACCAACGGGACACCGACCCCCAGGCCCACTGCAAGCACGGAGATCCCAGAGACCCACAGCCAGCAGTAGCCCAGCCCCGTTCCAACTCCAGAGGAAAACTGCAACCTAGCGGGAGACATCAGGACCACCAGAAGCCGCTCCCCAATCGGCCGCGATGGCGACAAGTGGCAGTTCGCCCACAGCCCGAGCTGTGCCCCCTCATCGGGACACCGACCCCCAGGCCCACTCCAAGCATGGAGATCCCAGATCCAACCCCACTCCTTCCCCCCCCACTTGCCCACTCCAAGTACGGGAGATCCCACATAGCAACTTCCAGGCCCACTTCGCCCATGGCGGCGAGCTCCTTCGACCTTCGTCTTTTCCCCTGCGTGGCCAGCATGGAGATCCCAGATTGTACGGCCCAGAGGAAACACGCTTTATGGGCAGAAGCTGATGGTATCAAGGTACGTTTGTTCTTGGGGTCGCGCAGCTCGGGCTGTGGGCGAACTGCCACTTGTCGCCGTAGCGGCCCATCGGGGAGCGGATTCCTCTGGAGTTGGAGGGGGAGGGGGGTATTGTGCTGTTTGATCGCCCCCTGCTATCCCAGGGACAGGGAGACAGGACATTCACCGAGGGCGGCCCGCAGAGGTGACAGCGGAACCTCCGGTTGGTCCTCGACGAAAGGGGAACTAAATCCCCATTCATAAAAGAGAAGGTGAGGGTACATTGCGCAGGAGAGTAGGAATCCCAAGACAAAGTTGAGTGAGCGTTCACCGAGGGCGGCCCGCAGAGGTGACAGCGGAACCTCCGGTCAGTCCTGGAAGAAAGGGGAACTAAATCTCCTTCATAAAAGAGAAGTGGAGGGTATATTGCCCGGGAGGGTATATCGCCTACCTGGAAGAAACCGGACATTTTTTTCCAGGATGTCGTCTGCACACCAAAGCTCACGTTTGGCGCCAAACTCACGTCGCCTCTGCTACACACGGATATAAGAGTGTGAAAATGTCGCCTTAGGCCGCCTAAGGGCATGTAGCCCCGCTAGGGTGACATGAGTGCGAGAGGTGATTCAATGCTGCGGTCACATTTACAAATTCAGGAATTCATTCAACACACTGCATTTTATACAGACATTTATTCTGCAAGAAAAAACTACATTGAAGAGTCAAACTCGCGACCGAGGAACTGCCGGGATCAAGGCGCAAACTCGCGACCTTGCGGATATGAGCCGAGCACTCTACCACTGAGCCAGCCATTAAAATCTACGCTAAAAAATTTCCATTCCGAAGGCCGACAAATTCCGAATTACGAAAAGTGTCTGGTCCCAAGGCTGTCGGATAAAAGGTTGTGCATCTGTACTGTGAAAAGCTTTGTTTTATTGCCATCAAATCAGAACAGATCTTCTTGCGAATGAAACACAAACCAAAGGAATAGTTAGATATCAAGCCGGGTCTTGAGCAGCCAGGTTGTTGTCTCAGAAGAAGAAGAAAACAGATAATATTATACATAAATCCAATTAAGTCAAATTCAAGTACTATAGGTAGAGCAAAGGGCAACATACAGCGAACTACATTCTGCACTGTATCTTCCTTCCCCTTTGCTCTACCTATTGTACGAGTTTATGTATAGTATTATCTGATCTGTTTGAAGAAAGGGCAAAACAACACTTTTCGCTGTAAAACATTAAAACCAAACCTGCAGAGCTCATTACCAACTAAATTTGTCTATGGATCACTATAATCCTGGCTGCAATAAATAATGCACAGGACTACAACTGCAGATAGTAGACTGGTTTAATAAGGAATCCATGTACTGATCTGTCGGCGAGGGGGGAAAGATTTAATCGGAAGCTGAGGGGGCAACCTTTTTTTACACAAATAGTGGTGGGTCTATAGAACAAGCTGCCAAAGGAGGTAGTTGAGGAAGATACTACTACAACATTTGAACAGGTACATGGATGGGATAGTTTTAGGATATGGGCCAAATGCAGGCAGGTGGGATGAGTATAGATGGGATGTCAGTTGGCATGGGCATGCTAGGCCGAATGGCTTGTTCCCATGTCTCTATGACTCTCTATGACTCTGGAAGACCCTATGGTTTCAAGATTGGGCTTAGGAGCTGCCTCAGATCCTTTTAAACTGCAGTAGGAGCAAATCATCCTTGATTTCAAGGGTCTTCCCCAGATGGTAACTTTGATGCAATTTCATTCTTGTATATTTCCTCAAAACTCGATCTGAAAATTCATCAATTTGTTCTGGTGCGGGTCAAGTTCAGGGGTTTACGGCTGTGGTCCTGGTGGTACAGGACAGTTCTTTTTCTGGTTACTCCCCGAAAGAACTTTCAGCTAAGGATGAGGTAACAAACTCTTAATAAAGTGGGAAACACGTTTATCACCGACATGAAAAACATCCATGATTTCAATCAATACAGAGCTTTACCAGATCTTGCAGAGACTAATAACATAATTTAATATATGTTTTACTGCTAAAAATGCATTAGCTTTGCAATTACCCTCTTCTGTAAGAATAATGGATCTTCAACTGAGAACTAAGGTCCGCATTTAATATCTTACATGTGTCAGCTGTAAACTGTTGCACCTCAAGGGGTGTCTGTTAATTCCATCTTGCCTCAGACAAAACATGATAAATGTCTTCAATGCTTAGTAGTGCACCATTTCCATCAATAACAAACATAAAAACAATATCATCGTCTCTTAGTCGTTTTTATGTTGATGTGAGCAGGGATGCAAATAGCGAGATAATTGATTTTTCCACCTTGTGATTCCACCAACAATAGTTTAGAGATGCAGCATTGAAACAGGCCCTTCGGCCCACCTAGTCCACGTCGACCATTGATCACCCATTCATAGTAGTTCTATGTTATCCCACTTTCGCATCTACCCCCTACACATTAGGGGGGGACGGGGAATTTACAGAGGGCAATTAACCTACAAAATCCTGTACGTCTTTGAGATGTGTGAGGTAACTGGAGCAGCTGGAGGAAAGCCACTCAGGCGTGCACCAACCTCTGTGTAAAAAGTTACCTGGAAGATCTCTTCACAGACTGGGAGGCTGCAAGCAACTGACAATCTCAGAAATTAAGTGGTGGTCTTCAAAGTGGACAAGACAGTGCTATAATATGTGGATAACAGCTCCCTCGTTGGTTCCAATACTATGAAGGAACTTGTATGAAAATTGGGGTTTCTCTTGATTTAAAAGTTCCTGTACCACTGCTTCATTTGTGCCTAATATGATCTTACAGCCAATCTTTCACATTGGTTAGAAGTACTTAGTTTAAAAGTTAACATGTGAATGTGATCAAAGTAGGCAAAAAAGACACATTGTGGGGTTTTTTAAACAAGTATAACATTCTTTAACAACTATATAATTCCCTAAAGTATGTATCTTGTCATTATTGGATCCTCATGGGAGAATTAAAATATTAATATTAGTTAAAGCAAATAACAAGACTATTTCAAATAATGACAAAATCTTTTCATCTACCAGTGATAACTCAGATGAACACTTATCCTTACAGATAATGTAACAAGAATCAGTCACATGGTTAATGCAACAAAATGGCAGAAACAAACAACCAATGGACGATGTGGAAACATCAGATACATTTTGGCAAAATGAGGTGGAAATAAAACATTTACAAGATAAACTGATTGTGAAATGCATCATTCCTACAGCTGTCACACTTGTACTATACCCACAATGGTTTTATTATTGATTTTATAGAATTCATTTCCCAGTTTTGCTAGCATTCAAGATTAATCAGTCAATCACTCCAACTTCTAATTCTTTACTGGAACAAGTGGTACCAAAAAGACACAAAAATATCAAGTAAATATCAGATTAAAATAAGTAGGTTTTATGATGGATCGCACAGGTTCTGCTAGCATATAATGAAGACTGGACAATTGGGTAGGAATTGTTCCTGCTTCATTGCTCCATTTGTGCCCAATATCATCTTCCTACCTGTCTTTAACGCAAGTTAGAAGTACTGTCACACATGCTGAGTCGGTTAATTGATTTAAATCACTTCTCGTATAATTTGCTATCCGCTCGGAGAGATATCATGTCGTGGATCCATCTGCAACAGGTGAAGTGATTTTTAAAAAGGCCAAAGTCTGTACAATGTAATTTTTTTTTTTAAAGCACCCATTCTTCTAAGGTGTTTTCTTTGGAGATTTTGTTTTCGTTTTCTTGATTCCTTTTGTGCTTTATTATTGCAATCAGTAGGACAGGATAATTATAAAGAAAATACTAGACTAAGTGGGACCCGTTGGGTCCCAGCATCACACAGGAGGGCTGGTCCCCCAATGCAATATTCCACCTCTCCACCAATTCCAATATTGGTGGCCAGTGGGTGGGGTGGGGGACTTTCTGGAGCGCTAGTATGGGTGTTGTGGGCTGAAGGGACTGGTTCTCAGAGGGCTAGTATGGACCTTGTAGGCCAAATAGATTCTTGGGATGGTGGCTCAGTCATTCAAGCCTGATGTGCTGGCAGCTCACTCACGGCTGGTGGGCTGGCAGTTGACTCACGGCGATTCTTTGAAATTCTATTTCAAGCATGGTGCAAGGCCACCAAATTCAAGTGCAGTTTCTTACCAATTCAAGCAGGGTGCAAGGCCACCAAATTCAAGTGCAGTTTCATACCACTTCAAGCAGGGTGCAAGGCCACCAAATTCAAGTGCAGTTTCAGATGATTTCAAGCAGGCTGCAAAACCACTAAAGACAGCGAGTCGTGACCTCTCCCTCCTCCATCTTGCAGAGACTGAGCCATGCCCATATTTCTGGGTTTTATAGTCCCTCCCCCCTCCCACCAGAAGGGGCATGGCCTTCATGGTGTGATTGACAGGAGAGAGAATCTTAATATTTTTTAAACACTAATAACTCTTTTATTTTTCATCGATGGGAAAAATCCTCGGCACCTGATGAGTGGAGGGGACTCTGAGTAAGATGGCCAAACATCACAGCCGTACGTGGTAGCGTTTTTTCTAAAATTAATAATAAGTGCAAACAGGAAGTGGTCAAGATTAGACTTTTAATTATATAGACGGCAAGGCAACTTTAATTAGGCAAGGCAACTTTAATTAGGCAAGGCAACTTTAATTGGGCAACACAGCTTTAGCATTTCCAAACCAAAGACAACACGGCTTTAGCATTTTCAAACTATATTTTCAAACCACATTAAGGGCACTGACAGATCAGTAAAATCACTCACAGTTAGTAGACATGTGTTCAGTGTTATTCACAGCTCAGACTGAGATGCGGGACCCTCTCGGTTTCCCATCTTGCAGAGACTGACTGAAGCACTCAACACTTCTGGGTTTTATAGTCCCTCCAGAAGTGGTGTGGCCTCCAGGAGAGAGAATCTCAACATTTTTTAAACACGAATAACTCTTTTATTTTTAATCGATGGGAAAAATCCTCTTGGACTCTGAGTAAGATGGCCAAAAATCACTGCCATAAGTGGCAGCATTTTTTCTAAAATCAATATACAGAACAACAGGAAGTGGTCAAGATCAGACTTTTAGTAATATAGATTAAACCGCAAAGCACTGCGATAACTGATATAACTGGTGCATATTCAAGGATCCAACAGAAGAGTCTATCATGGCCCTTCAATACCTGGAAATAGATGATTTAGCTATTTAATAAGGACCTGAAAGGCGTGTTTCCATGCTGTACGTCACAATGACAGCACCTAATATACTTTTTAAGTCAAAATGTTCCTGTAACCTTTAGTTTAGTTTAGTTTAGAGATAGAGCGCAGAAACAAGCCCTTCAATACATCTGTGCCAACCAGCGATTCCCACACACTAACAATATCACACACACACCAGGGATAATCTTTTTACAATTATACCAAGCCAATTAACCTACAGATGTGTACTTCTTTCGAGTGTGGGAGGAAACCGGAGATCCCGGAGAAAACCCACGCAGGTCATGGAGAAACGTTCAAACTCCATACAGGCAGCACCCGTTGCCAGGATCGAACCCGGGTCACTGGTTCTGTAAGGCAGAAATTCCCCCACTGCGCCAACGTGCCGCACTTCTGTGGCCTGGTGAGACTGCCGATCTTGACCTCATCAGGACTTCCGCACCGATTACATTTCCCCCCTGCAGCTGGGGCTCTGGAACTCCGGCCCGGCCAGAACCGGCAGATCTGTTCCCATAGCCGACATCTGTGGCTGAATTCGCGGGCCGATATCTCAGACCCATAAGGCCATCACTTGCTGCCCTACAGCGCCAGAAACCTGGGTTCAATCCTCACTATGGGTGCTGTCTGTACGGAGTTTGTACCTTCTCTCTAACCATGTGGGTATTCCCCGGGTGCTCCAGTTTCCTCACACATTCCAAAGATGTACAGGTTTGTAGGTTAATTGGCTTCGGTAAAATTGTAAATTGTTAATTCAGTTTCTCAGCAGTTTATGTGTCACCTAATTGAAGGTTGGTAAAATAAATTAATTTTAAGACACATTAGTTACTGTAAGGAGTGATTATTAGTCAGTTTCAGACACCAATTACTCCCAGATTTAAAACAGGACTGTGAATCATTGTTCCCTTCTGTGAGAATTAAAGGCATCGTTTTAAGGAACTGTTTTTTGTAATTATAAAAGAATAGGAGAAGCATAGATAGGGTAGATAGTCACAACCTTTTTTCCTCAGGGTGAATATGTCCAAGGCTAGAGGACATAGCTTTAAGGTGAGAAGGGCAGTTTAAAAGAGATGTGTGGAGCATTTTATTTTGCACAGAGGGTGGTGAATGCCTGGAATCTGCTGCCAGGGTTGGTGACGAAGGCAGAAATAATAGTGGAGTTTCAGAGGCTTTTAGATAGGCACATGGATATGCAGGGATTGAAGGGATATGGAACACATGCAGGTACAGGAGATTAGTTTACCTTGGCATCGTGTTAAGCACAAATATCGTGGGTCAAAGGATTTACTGTTTTATGTTCATCTCTGGCCTTTGTACGTCCATACACCAATCAAAACTCACCCTCACCTGTGTTCAAGAAGGAACTGCAGATGGTGGAAGATCGAAGGTACACAAAAATGCTGGTTTCTCAGCAGTTCTCCCCCCTCAACTCCATTCAAGGACCCAAGCAGTCGTTCCAGGTGCGACAAAGGTTCACCTGTATCTCCTCCAACCTCATCTACAGCATCCGCTGCTCTAGATGTCAGCTGATTTACATCAGTGAGACTAAGCGGAGGTTGGGCGATCGTTTTAGCCAAACACCTCCGCCTAGTCCGCAATAACCTACCTGAACTCCCGGTGGCTCAGCACTTCAACTCCCCCTCCCATTCCCAATCCGACCACTCTGTCCTGGGTCTCCTCCATTGCCAGAGTGAGCAACACCGGAAATTGGAGGAACAGCACCTCATATTCCGCCTGGGTTGCTTGCGTCTGGTGGCATAAACATTGAATTCTCCCAATTTTGCTAGCCCTTGCTGTCTCCTCCCCTTCCTTAACCCTCGAGCTGTCTCCTCCCATCCCCCCGCCCTTGGGCTCCTCCTCCTCCCTTTTCCTTCCTTCTCCCCGCCACCCCCTCCTATCAGTCTGAAGAAGGGTTTTGGCCCGAAACGATACCTATTTCCTTCGCTTCATAGATGCTGCTGCACCCGCTGAGTTTCTCCAGCATTTTTGTGTACCCTCACCCTCACCTGTATCCCCCTGTCACTTGCCACCTCTGTTCCAGCTTTCTCCCCCCTTACTACAATCAGCCTGAAGGATCCCAACCCAAAACATCACCTATCATGTCCTCCAGAGATGTTGCTTAGTCACTCCAGCATTGTGTGTTTTACCCTGCCCCAGTGCACCTCACCTTTAAGACAGAAAGCTACCTTTAAGGAAGGCGGACAAACTTTAACTTGTAGAAGCAAGTTCTCATATTAGTCCCCCCTGACACCTTGTGCACAGCTAACTAACATTACAGTTAACTGAGGCTGAAGACTAAAATTACTACAACACGCAGAAGTCTAAACTAAAGTATAAAATTGCCATTTTGAAGACATAAATTAATTGCACACCAGTGCCTCCAAATCTGTTCTTATTAATATCCAAATACCTATAAAAATAGGAATTCCATTTATGTTTACTGCCATCTGTTCAATCAACAAAGATACATATATAATTTAATATTGGAAGCCTTCTTAATTCAGTGGCATACATGACCAGAAATCTTTAGTCAGGATGATTTTACAAATGTGAGCCTCCTCATCTTTAATGAATTTTATTTTTATCTCAGTCTACAGTCTCAATATAGTTTTGTGCTAGTGTGCATAAACATGAAATAGGAATTTACAACATACTTGACACTGCCACAATAAAGTTAAAAGTAGATCTATTGCTTAATAAATAACCTTTTACGAGCTCATAAAAATAGGATCTTTAAAACTTCATCCAATCAAAATTTGCAATATAATTTGCATTATATCAAGGAGAAAAAAGACATTTCCATAAGCATGAACATACAATATACAGGATGCAGGTAACACAAGACCGAACTCCATAAATAAATGCTCAGCAGTAGGTCAGTCAGTTTAAGGAAGAAAGGTGATTAGGGACCAGTGTCATTTCTTGAGGTCATATCCCCTTGATCAACGACCTCGGAATTGGTGAACATTCACGGACAAGATGGTGTGAATGCAGGAGAGACAGGTGGAGGGATTCTGAGGACAGTTCCAGAGGAGCCTCAGCCTAAAACCTGTACCAGGTTCTCTTCTGTGAGTTGATTTTTAATTTTGATCCATTTTCTTGTAAGAATTTCAGTTTGGTCGATTCTAACCATTGAAACCTTTCAGGAAGAATCAACTTAATTTCCACACATGTCGTGCATTGCAGTTGCTGCTTTATTATTCAGACATAATTGAATATCTAGGCCATATTTAATTTGTGGAAACTCCCGTTCTTGCTAGGAGCAAGTCCACAATGGCAAGGCAATCCAAAATAAAGCAGTAGTTGGAACGAACTTGCATTTCTCATTTAGTCCTGCCATTACTAAGTAAGGAATGAAGACATCACAGCTAGATCCTACAAGTAGTTTCCAGAGATTGGTAATGCAAAGTCATTTACTCTGCACATCCTAGTTTATAAAGTGAACAAAGAACATGGAAAGGAGAAACAAGAAACTGCAGACGTTGGTTAATATATAAAAGGACAACTCAGCAGGTGAGGCAGAGGACAAAAGAAAGCAATTCAGCAGGTTAGGCAGCATCTGAAGAGCCTCAAACTGAAATGTCACCTGTGTTCTCTGGAGATACTACCTGACCTGCTGATTTACTCCAGCACTTTGCATCCTTTTTCACAAAATCAGCGCTTTTCAGTATGACTCTTCCTGGTGTTTAGCCTGCTCTTGCACGGGACATCCTGGAAATGCATATCAGGATTCAAGGGTCTGCAAATGAGGTCTGGATGGCTTTTCTGTAGTTTTCCGTCATGCTCAGGCAGAAGAAGGCGGGCAAGGCATTTGTGAATCTTGCTTTCGTGGAATTTAAAGCAGATGCCTCCCCACCACCCTGTCACAGCAAGCTCCAGTCAATTACTTGGCATAAGTAAATCACCAACTTGACGTTCTATTAAATACCTGCCCACACATGGTGTCCAACATCATAGCCTGCATTATAATAATGCACAAAAGGAGACAGCAATATGTGCTGTTCATAGAAGGCCAGTCCACGGCGACTATCAATCACCTGTTCGCTCTAGTTCAATATTATCCCACTTAATCATCCACTCCCCTACACACTAGAGGAAATTTTACAGAAGCCAATTAACCAACAAACCTACACACGTGTGGGATGTGGGAAGAAACCAAAGCAGCCAGAGAGAACCAACGTGGTCAAACAGAAAACGTGCAAACTCCACACTGACAGCACCCAAGATCAGGATCAAACCCAGGTCTCTTGCTCTGTGAGGCAGCAACTCGACCACCTGCACCACTGTGTCGCTCTGGATCATCAATGTAGATTTGTGCGTACAGGTCTCTTGAGAGGGACAAGCTCACAATATTATGACTCAAGATGTGTGTGTTAATTAACAAAGCAGCTGCTTAGGTTCATCTCCATATGCCAACCAGGCTAGATTTCATTGATCATAAAATGTTACTCCTTTACTATGTGGCAATTTTTTCACCGAGCTACCTCCGTCCAGTGAACCGCTTAGTTGCCTGTGCTGAGCTGTCCTATGGGATGCGATCCACATATAGATACATTTTAAGTAAAGATAAAAAAAATTAACACAATCTGCATTAACACAAGCCTTTGAAATTTACTCAGTGGGTAGAAATATTGTATTTATGAATTTGACGCAATGGGATAAATGACATACCCAATAAAGCAAGCATGCCTCATTATTACGTTATCCCACAAACCTTTTTAATCTGATTATCTTCAATGCTGTTCAATCAACAAACAATTTTTCAATGGTCAATTCTATCAGAAACACTCAGATCACAGATTAATAAATTTGATTTCATCTGTACATTCAGTTAACATTACACATCCATAATATAATCATTTATTGGCTACTTTTCTTCTGCACTACATAATACAAAATTGTAATAATGTTTGAATACTTAAAATTAAAGTTGTTCGAGCACTTTGTGTCTTTTTTTTGTAAAAATACTTTAGTCTTGTTACATTAATTAGGGAAAATGGGAAATTCACCTGGCATTTTCAAAATAAAACGAAAAATTGTTTTAATAAAGTGCATGTATTTGGAGCAAAAGTCAGCCTTTCAATGCTATTATTTAAAATTAATAAATCTCCCAATTGAATAATGTTTGGAACTTCACTGATCTAATGCTGAATGAGCAACTTAATGAAAAAGGTAGGTGCATGGCAACAAGAGCTTCTTGAGAGTGTACAATTCAGCTGTCTTCCTGCAGAGGTGAAAATTAAAGTGAATTTATTGTGCACATTGGTGTTGATTGCAGTACAACCGAGCTAAACATAGCACAGGGGTTCTAGCAATCAAAACAGTTCTCACAGTGTGTGTGCAAAGGTCTAAAGAATATTCTGACTACTACACTGTTGCTAAAAAATAATAACTTTAGATTTAGGTTTATTATTGTCACATTAAATGAGACATACCGGCAAACTTTGTTTTGCATGCTATCCGATCAAATCAGATAATACTACAGGTATACATAAATACAACCTCAAGTACAATAGGTAGATTGAAGGGAAAGATAGAGCACAGAAGATAGGCACAAAAAGCAGGAGTAACTCAGCAGGACAGGTAGCATCTCTGCAGAGAAGGAATGGGCAACCCTTCAGAGAACAGAATATAGTTCTCAGCATTATAGCACAACAGTTCCAGACACCGAGTCCAAAGTCCACAGTGAGATAGACGTGAATCGGGCAGTACTCTAACTTATGGAAGGACTATCCAGAAGCCTGATAACAGAGGGGATTAAATTGTTTCTGAGTCTTGTGGTGTGCGTCTTCATGCATCTGCACTTTCTGCCAGATGGTAACAGTGAGAAGGAATGACCAGGGTGGGACAAATCTTTGATTATGTCGGCTGCTTTTCTGAAGCAACGGGAAGTGTAGATGGAGTCAATGGTGGGGAGACTGGTCTGCCTGATGAACTGAGCTACATCTACAACTCTACAATATTTTGCGGTCTTGGGCAGAGCTATTCCTAAATCAAGCTGCAATGCAACCCGACAGTATGCTTTCTGGGGTGCATCTGGAGAAATTTGTAAGAGTCATTGGAGACATGCTGAATTACCTCAATCTCCTGAGGAAGTAGAGGCGATGGTGTGCCTTCTTGGCTGTCGCTTCAATGTGGTTGGTGCATGGCAAATCATTGGTAATATTTACGCCAAGGAACTAACTTGAAACGTTTCAAATTTGCCCTCCAAGTATGACTGGATGCAAACAATTAAATCCACTGTAGTATCTAAGGGTTACATCAAGAAACTAGGATGTAGGAAGGGATGCTGGGACTACAATTCAATCAGGGAAATCCCATGGCAGGTAGTAATAATCTCACTGTACCTCACTGTTATTATATGACATCTGTGGAGTCTTTTAAGTTCCTGGGAACCATCATCTCCAAGGACCTTAAGTGGGGGGCTACCATCGACTCCACATTCAAAAAGGCACAACAGAGAATGTACTTCCTGCGGCAGCTGAGGAAGCACAATCTGCCACAGGCAATGATGGTCCAATTCTACACAGCCATCGTAGAGTCTGTTCTCATCTTCTCCATCATGGTCTGGTTTGGCTCAGCTACCAAGCACGAGACCTGGAGGCTGCAGCGAATCGTCCGATCAGCAGAGAAGGTTATTGGCTGCAACCTTCCCTCCATTGATGAACTGTACACTGCAAGGGCCAGGAAGCGAGCGGGCAAGATCATCTCTGACCCCTCTCACCCTGGCCACAAACTCTTTGAATCACTTCCCTCTGGAAGGCGACTCCAGGCTGTCAAAGCTGCCACAGCCAGACATAAAAACAGCTTTTATCCATGAGTAGTTGCTCTACTCAACAGCCAAAAATCTGTAGCCTCCCTTTGATCTGGTATTTCGTTGGTTCACATGCTTGATCAATGGTGTTTTATCATTAATGTTTTATTAGTATTCATGTTTAGTGTTTTCTGAATCATTCGTAACTGTCACTGCATGTCATGTTGTTACTTGTGGGCAGAGCACCAAGGGAAATTCCTTGTATGTGAATACTTGGCCAATAAACTTAAACTTACTTAAAGTGACCCTGTGTCACTGGCAGTAGTTCCAGTACTCAATCAGCCAGAAGAGCCAGGAAGTCCAGCATTAACTGTGAGTGGAGAAGCATTAGCATGTACTTAACCTCTTCCACCCCCATCCCTGTCCCCAGCACTCCCATAAGTCCGAAAGGATGTAATCCTAGTGCAAATTAGAGGATGACCTTGCTGTTAAAATGTCAACCTTTGGCTTTATTTACCATTAAGAATTGAGCCCACAATGTCACATTTGAAGTTATTATTGAACTATTATATGAAATCAATACATTAATTCCTCAACTAACACAGGGGATATTTACAAGTTCATCAAAACACTAGTCATGAGACAGTTTTACGATTTGCTGGAATCTGTGGTTTCATAATTTGATTGTAAATACTTTGTAGAACTGATTTGTTTTATTCTTTGTTAATATTAATTGGATAAGACCCAAGTGCGTGGCAATCTGAGCTATAAATTCAGCTTGCATTATTATATTGTCAACAAATCAACAAACCACCATAAATAATTTGTCAATGCTGCAATTAATGTTAACACCATCTAGTACGGACCCGATTTCACTTCTAAGTTTGGTGTCAAGGTCGGGTATTTTTTCCATATGTATTTTTTTTAGAGATACGTACTTTCAAATATGATTTTAAAAAAAAGCCTTGCAGGTTTAAGTTGCAGTGGAAGTTGCAAAATCTGGAAACAGTAAGATATATGCACCCTTTGATGGACAAGATCACACACAATTCAATCGGATTATACAACACAAGAGTACAATCAAGGCATACAAAATTACAACATGTTATTAAACAGGCATTGTGCTCCCAGATACGTTTTTCCTTTGTATGTTCAGCCAGTGCAGATACATGAAGATAATCGAGATCACGACAGGGATTGGGATTTGTGGAGCATGAGAGAGACCTAGTGTGCGATAAGGAAGGTTGAGGCTTCCACAGGGGTAATCCAGGAAATTGAATGCAGCACAGTGCACAGAGCTCGTTCGATCCCAACCTCGGGTGCTGTCTGTGTGGAGTTTGAATTTTCTCCGTGACCTTGTGGGTTTCCTCAAGGTGCTCCAGTATCCTCCCACATCTCAGAGACGTGTGGATTTGTAGGTAAATTGAACTGTGAAATGATCAATATAGATTCGGTGGGCTAAAGAGCCTATTATAATCACATGGAAACAAGCCCTTTGGCCCAACTTGCCCACACCGACCAACATGCTCCATACACACTATTCCCAACTGCCTGTACCTGGCCTATAACCTTCTAAATCTACTCACAGATCAGGCAACATATGTGGGATGAGAAACCGTTAACACTCCAGGTCAAACACCCCTCGTCGGCACTAAGGAGATAAAAGAAACAGAAGCTGCAAAGAGGATGGGTAAAGGGTCATGCCTCCGATCGCATGAAACCAATGACCATGGGGAAAAGCTGCAAACAAGGTTATCGAGTCATACTAAACTAAACTGATACAGCATGGAAATAGGTCCTTCAGCACAACTTGGCTGTGACAAACAAAATGCCCTAAATAACCTATCTCCTTTGGCAGTTTGTTTAATATACCCAGGGTTGAACTGTGACAAAGTGCAACTTGTGTTGGTGGTTTCAGGTGTATCAGTAATGAAATTAATTTAAATTCACATTTTTTTTAAACTAAATGAAACAAAGGAATGAAGAAACACAAGGAACTGCATATGTTTTCAAGAAGGAACTGCAGATGCTGGAAGATCGAAGGTACACAAAATTGCTGGAGAAACTCAGCGGGTGCAGTAGCATCTATGGAGCGAAGGAAAAATATTTCCTTCGCTCCATAGATGCTGCTGCACCCGCTCAGTTTCTCCAGCAATTTTGTGTACCAAGGAACTGCATATGTTGGTTTACAAAAAAACGACACAAAGTGTTTGAAACAAAGTTATGTTTTACTCATCCTAGAGGGGTTTAGTTTAGTTTAGATTATTGTCACGTGTACCAAAGCATAGTGATAAACTTTCTTGTTGCATGCTAACCAGTCAATGGAAAGACTTTATTTGATAAAAATCGAGCTGTCCACTGTGTGCAGAAACATGATAAAGGGAATAACATTTAGCGCAAGATAAAGTCTAGTAAAATCCGATTAAAGATAGTCTTCTTCAATGATGTAGACAGTAGCTCAGGCCCACTCTCTCGTTGTTGGTAGGGTAGTTCATTTGCCCGACAACAGCTGGGAAGAAACTGTCCCTGAATCTGGATGTAGGCGTTTTCACACTTCTGTACTTCTTGCCTAATGGGAGAGGGGAGAAGAGGGAATGACCAGAGTAAGACTCGTCCTTGATAATGCTGGTGGCCTTGCTGAGACAGCGTGAGGTATAAATGGAGTCAATGGAAGGACGTTTGGTTTGTATGATGATCGGCTACATCCACAAATCTCTGCAATTTTTTGCAGCCTTGGATGGAGCTGTTCCCAAACCATGTTGTGATGCATCCTGATAAAATGCTTCGTAATGTCGAACTTCGTAAGCCTTCTAAGGAAGTAGAGACATTGCTGTGCTTTCTTGGCTATTGCTTCAATATGGCTAGTCTAGGATAAGTTGCTGGTGATATTTACTCTGGGAACTTGAAGCTTTCAACCATCTCATCTTTGGCACCATCAATGTATGTGTACTGATTCGCTTCCTGAAGTCGATCACTATCTCCTTTGTCTCATTAACACATAAGGAGCGAAAAAAACAAATTTCAGATTATATTTATGTAGTGCTTTGATTTTTCACATACTTTAAATACTTTGTAGCGAATAGAACCAAACTATCCAACAGTCTTCAAACAGTAAGCATCTTATGAGTTTGCATCAGGGAAACTTTGCACGTTCAACTAAAATTTGCTAAGTGTATAATAATTTATCAAATTGAGCATGCAACTGTTACAAAATTAGAAATGTTCTAGTTTATAGAAATTTGGGAACTACACATAATGTGCAAGACAATTTCAAAAATGTATTGTTTTGATGCAATTTAACAGAGATAGGTTGCCAAAAATAGGCACACTGGTGGCACAGTAGCGCAGCTGGTAGAGTTGCTGCCTCACAGCACCAGAGTCCCAGGTTTGAACTTGACCTTGGGTGCTGTCCATGTGCAGGTTGCACGTTCTCCCTGTGAGCATGTGCATTATCACTGGGTGATCCGGTTTTCTCACACATCCCAAAGTTGTGTGGATTTGTTGGTTAATTGGTCTCTGTAATATTGACCCTGGTGTGTAGGGAGTGGAGAGAAAATGGGTAATCCTTTCCTATCCAAGCACCATTCAAAATGTATTTTAAAATTTGTTATTGTACCTGCCTCAACTACCTCCTCTGGTTGCTAGGTCCATGCACCCATCACCCTCTGTGAGAAAAGATTGCCCCTCTCACCTTAAAACGTATGCGCTCCAGTTCTTGATTCCCCAGCCCTGGGTAGTGCATTCACCCTATCTATACCCCTCAAGATTTTATACACCTTTACACCTGCGCTCCAAGAAAACAGTCCTGCCTGCCCAACCTCTTCCTAGAGATCAAGCCCTCAAGTCCTGGTAACATCCTCGTAAATCTTCTTTGCACTCTTTCCAGTATAATGCCATCTTTCCTACAGCGGGATGAGCAAATACTGCAAGTGCTGTCTTATACAACTGTAATATGACATCCCTACTTCTATACTTAATATTCTGACTGATGAAGGCCAATGAGCCAAAAGCCTTCTTGACCCCCTATCTACTAGTAATGCCACTTTCATTAAACTCTGTACTTGTACTCATAGATCCCGCTGCTCTGCAACACTCTCCAGGGCCCTAATATTCACTGTGCAAGTACTGTCCTGGTTGGACTTCCTAAAATACTAAACCTCTTATCTGGACAATTAAATGAATTAAATTCCATTTGCCCTTCCCCAGCCCACTCGCCCAGCTGATGAAGATCTTGCTGTAATTCTTAATAACCACCTTCACTGTCTAAGATACTACCTATTTTAGTACCACTAATACCGTTGAGTATATCAGCATTTTCCAATATTTCTGAATTACGATATTTGCAATTTTTCCTTTATTTTCATCACAAATGAAGGGAAATTATTGTTTTACTGAAAGTAGAAATGATGAAATAGCAATATTTAACAAATGCTTTCATTTTCAGCAAATGCATATCATGCAAACTTAAAAATAGTGCAGACCGTGCTAATGGGTTGCAAGAGATTTCATTATGTTTAGCCATGCAAAAACCACTGGAGAAACTTCGCAGTGACTGATTAGATTACTGAACAAGTAAATAAATATTTGTCCATTCCTTGGGATGACGTTCTTCGTGTATCTCCATCCCAGCCACTTAGGAAAACCCTCAGCATCTCCCCTTTCCCCTTCTCCAGACACCTTCCCCCTTTCCGCTTCCCTCTTCCTCCTCCTCCAGACTTCTTCTCCTTTTCCCCTGCTGCAGTCTCATGCTCTCTTCTCCCTCCCCCAGACTCCTTCTCTCTTGCCCCTACTCCAGACTCCCCCCTCCTCCTCCTTCTACTTCAGTCGCTGGCTGCCACACTCCAGTCCTCCAAGACCTGCTGGACTTTCCGATGGGGCTGCTCTCCCTCAGGTCTGTTTTCTGCTACTCTACAAAACGACCTACCTTTGGTCCTCCTGACTGCTGGGGTCTGAGAGGGGGGGGGAGAGAGGGGGGTAGGGGGGGGAGAGAGTGGGGGGGAGAGAGGGGGGGGGGAGAGAGGGGGGGAGGGGGGGGGAGAGGGGGGGAGAGAGAGAGAGAGAGGGGGGGAGAGAGAGAGGGGGAGAGAGAGAGAGGGGGAGGAGAGAGAGGGGGGAGAGAGAGAGAGGGAGAGAAGAGGGAGAGAGAGGAGAGAGGGAGAGAGAGAGAGGGGGGGGGGAGAGAGAGGGGGGGAGAGAGAGGGGGGGGGGGGAGAGAGAGGGAGGGAGAGAGAGGGGGGAGGGAGAGAGAGGGGGGAGAGAGAGGGGGGGAGAGAGAGAGAGGGGGGAGAGAGAGGGGGGGGAGAGAGAGGGGGGGGGGGGGGGGGGGGGGGAGCGAGATAGAGAGAGGGAGGAGGGGGGGGGGAGAGACGTCATCACCTGCGCCCGATCCTTCGGCCGGAGTGGCGACCAAAGATTCTGGCAACAGGCCT
Source organism: Leucoraja erinaceus (assembly GCF_028641065.1). Lineage (NCBI taxonomy): Eukaryota > Metazoa > Chordata > Chondrichthyes > Rajiformes > Rajidae > Leucoraja > Leucoraja erinaceus. Next base: position 48,793,532 of record NC_073382.1, on the reverse strand, counting down.
CTGATTGGCTGGGAGTGGCGGCCACCGGCGAGAGAGGGAGCGCCTCGATGCGGCCTCCGCGGGGAAGGGAGTGAGTGAGGGAGGCGCCGAGGGAGGGGGCGACGAGGGAGGGGGCGACGAGGGAGGGGTCGTCGCTGAGAGAAGGGACGTCGCTGAGAGAAGGGACGGCGCTCAGGGAGGGAGCATCGCCGAGGTGGGGTCCGTGGCTGCTCAGGGAGGGGCCATTGCAGAGGGTGGGATCAGCACTGAGTAAAGAGCAGCGTCCAGGTGGTGAGACGCCGCCGCTGGGAGAAGAGAGACACGTCGCCGAGTGAAGGGTCACGGCCCCGGGAGGGAGGGAGCGCCGCCGGGGGAGGGCCTACTCCGTCTGCTGCTGAGGGAGCGCCGTTACAGAGGGTGGGGTCGGCGCTGATGAGAGAGCAGCGCTCTGGGAGGGGTCGCGGCACATGGAGGGAGCGCCGCCAAACCAGGAGGGTTTGCCAAACCGAATGGAGTCGCCGAGGGAGTGAGTGGTCGAGGAATGGCTGGTCGCCGAGGGAGTGAGTGGTCGCCGAGGGACGGAGTCGTTGCCGGGGAAGGTAGACATTACTGGGGGAGGAACGTCGTCGAGAACGGTGGCTGTCGCCGGGAGAGGGGCTGAGCGTTGCCGGGGAGGGATCGCCACCGAGGATGGGATCGCCACCAAAGGATTGAGCATCGGTGTAACCTGTCCACGACCCCCACCAAGGGAGGGAGCGTGGTCGAGGAAGTGAGCCGGAGTGGGAGTGGGGGGAGAGGGAACAGGGGTAGAGCATCGCCAAGGGAGGGAGCATCATTGAGTGTGAGGTCGCCCCTGGGAGAAGGTTCGTCGCCGCCCAGGGAGGGAGCGGCCGGCAGGAGCAAGGGATCAACACAGAGGGAGGAATTTCCACTGAGGGAGAGTTCGTCGCTGAGGGAAGGATCCAGATTGAGGGAGGGGCTGCCTCCAATCCCCAGCATCACATGGACATTGGGAGCAGGAGGCCGCTCGGCCCTGAGGGAGAGGGTCACCCAGGAAGGGGTTGTTTGGAGGGATCGCCACCCAGGGAGAGATTGTCGGCGAGGATGTGCCCGTTGCCGAAGGAAAGGTCATCACCAAGGAAGGGGTGGATGGAAAGGAGCACCAACGAGGAGAAGGGAGCGCCGCCATCCGCTGCTGCTGAGGGAGGGGCCATCGCAGAGGGAGGGAGCGCCGCTGAAGGGGAGATCGCCGCTGAAGGTGGGGTTGTCACTATGAGGGAGCGCCGCCAAGGGAGGAATAGCTGGTTGCTGAATGATGGCTGGCCACTGAGAGAGGCAGTCGTTGCCAAGGGAGGGAGAGAGTGTCGCCAAGGAAGGGTGCTTCGCCGAAGGAGGGAGTCATCGAGGGAGGGAGAGACGCCACCTAGTGAAGGGGTTGTCGCACATGGGCGACCTAATTGGTGAGTTTAGAAGAGTTTGAAAAAATGACATGTAGAAGACTTCCTTCGACTATGTTGAAGACTAGCTACGACTAACTTCGGGAAAATTGGACACTGAATAGTGGAGAGTGAAGACGATCTCCTTCGACCTCCCTTCGACTATGATGAAGACTATCTACGACTACCTTCGATTACCTACGACTAACATGCCGACCTACTACAACTAAACCTACGAGTAAAAAAAATTATCGATTTTTTTCCGTGACGACTTTTTTTACTCGCGGGCATTTATTAACATATTGAAAAAAATGACACAACATAGCTGAGGCCTCGAGTACGCGGAGACTACTCTCGAGCATGAAGGAGAGTTACGAAGACCTCCTACGACTTCATGTGGACCATGCTGCGAGTATGAGTCAAGGACAAAGGACATTTATTGTCACGTACACCATTTGCAGCACACCAATAAAAGTAAAACACAACATTAAAGAATTTAACACCAAACGTAAAAACATCCCCCCACATTGGTTCCCACTGTGAGGGAAGGCACAAAGTCCAGTCCTCTTCCCCTTGTTCACCCATGGTCGGGCCTATTGAGGCCTCCGCAGTCGCCACAATGGCGGCCCGATGTTACAGGCCCTCTCGCCGGATGATGGAGCTCCGGCGTCGGGAGAACACTCAGCGGCTTGGAATGCCACCTCCTACCGGAGACCGCGGCTCCCGAAGTCCACAGGCTGCGCTGGTCAGAGCTCCGACACTGGCGATCTCGGCGGGAGATCCCAGGCTCCGCGGAGTTTAAAACCAGCACCGCCCCGCAGTTGGACGCTCTGCAACGACAGCTCCGCATACCACACGGCGACCCGGGTAAGGCATCGCCCGCTCTGCGCTGGTACTACAGCGCTGTGCCACCGCCGAAGCTGAAGTTCTGGCCGGTACCGGCAGGAAACGCCGCTCCAGTCCCGTTAGTAGGCCGCGAGGAAGGGGCGAAGATGCGGCTCGGAGGAAAACCGCATCTCAGACCAGGTAGGGACTGAGAAAAAAAGTTTCCCCCTTCCCCCCACCCCCCACATAAAAAGACTAGAAGACCTCCAAAACAAAACATACTAACACACAAAAAATAAAAAAAAGGTTGAAAGGACACACAGCTGCAGACAGGGCAGCCATACTCGACTGCGCCCCCACGAGGGCAAACTCGCGGATTAGGTCGCCCAAGTGAGACAGGCCCTTGAGGGAGAAAGCATTGTCAATGAAGGAAGCTCAAGGGAGGGGGGGAGAGGATGGGGCGAAGATGCGGGAGGGATCGCCTCCAATCCCCAGCATCACATGGACATTGGGAGCAGGAGGCCGCTCGGCCCTGAGGGAGAGGCTCACCCAGGAAGGGGTTGTTTGGAGGGATCACCACCCAGAGAGGGATTGTCGGCAAGGATGCGCCCATTACCGAAGGAAAGGTCATCGCCAAGGAAGGGGTGGATGGAAAGGAGCACCAACGAGGGAGAGAAGGTGGAAGCGCCACCATCCGCTGCTGCTGAGGGAGGGGCCATCGCAAAGGGAGGGAGCGCCGCTGAAGGAGAGATTGCCTCTGAAGGTGTGGTTGCCACTATGTGAGGGAGCGCCGCCAAGGAAGGAAGGAATAGCTGGTTGCTGAATGAATGGCCAAGGGACTTTGTGCCTTCCCTCACAATGATGCAGCCGCTGCCAGGGGAGGGAGTGAGTGTCGCCAAGGGAGGGAGTCAGTGTCGCCAAGGAAGGGAGCTTCGTCGAAGGAAGGAGTCGTCGAGGGAGGGAGAGATGCCACCGAGTGAAGGGGCTGTCGCACTTGGGCGACATAATGGGGAGTTTAGAAGAGTTTGAAAAATTACATGTAGAAGACCTTCGACTATGTTGAAGACTAGCTACGACTAACTTCGGGAAAATTGGACACCGAACAGTGGAGAGTGAAGACGACCTCCTTCGATCTCCTTCGACCTCCCTTTGATGAAGACTATCTACGACTACCCTGGATTACCTAAGACTAACATGCCGACCTACTACGACTAAACCTACGAGTAGAAAAAGTATCAATTTTTTCCATGCAACTTTTTTTCACTCGCGGGCATTTGAAAAAAACGACGCAACGTAGCTGAGGACTGACATAGCGGAGACCACCCTCGAGCATGAAGGAGAGTTACGAAGACCTACGACCTCATGTCAACCATGCTGTGAGTATGAGTCAAGGACAAAGGGACAAAGGACATTTATTGTCACGTACACCAATTGGTGTGAAATTTGAGTTGCCATTTGCAGCACACCAATCAAAGTAAAACATAACATTAAAGAATTTAACACCAAACATAAAAACATCCCCCTACAATGGTTCCCACTGTGAGGGAAGGCACAAAGTCCAGTCCACTTCCTCTTGTTCACCCATGGTCGGGCTTATTGAGGCCTCTGCAGTCGCTGCAATGGCGGCCCTATGCTACAGGCCCACTTGCCGGATGATGGAGCTTCGGCGTTGGGCGAACTAGAGGCAGGAAACGTTCCTGATGTTGGGGGAGTCCAGAACCAGGGGCCACAGTTTAAGAATAAGGAGTAAGCCATTTAGAACGGAGATGAGGAAACACCTTTTCACACACATTGTGAGTCTGTGGAATTCTCTGCTTCAGAGGGCGGAGGAGGCCAGTTCTATGGATACTTTAAAGAGAGAGCTATGGGGAGAAGGCAGGAATGGGGTACTGATTTTGGATGATCACCCATGATCACATTGAATGGTGGTGCTGGCTCAAAGGGCCGAATGGTCCTACTCCTGCACCTATTGTCTACACCAAGAGGAGCGGCCGTCATTCCAGTTGCTGGTTTTTCAGGCGACTGCCGGAAACTTGACAGTCGCCTGTAAAATCGTCTAAGTGGGATAGGCCCATTACCGAGCAAATGGTCGCCACCCAGGGAGGTTGAGGGAGGGAGCGGCCGCTGAGGGAAGATTTGTTGGTTGCCAAGGAAGTGAGTTGTTGCCAGGGAAGGGAATGTCACTGAGGAAATGAGTGGCCACTGTAGCTGGGAGTGATCAAACGGCGGTAGTCAGTGCAGAGAGAGTGTCGGATGGAACGTTGTCGAGGGAGTGATGGTTGACGAGGTAGTTATCGCCGGGAGAGGGAGTGGCTCTGGGAGAGGGACAGGGCATCACGAGGGAGAGAGCGTCTCCAAGGGAGGGAGCACCAAACTGTTATCCATGACTCCCACCGATGGAGGGAGCATGGTCGAGGGAGTGAGCCTTGCAGTGGGAGGGATTGAGGGAGCGTCAATGAGGGAGGCTTCATGAAGTATGGAAACGTGTTCTCCGCGCAGGACAACAAGTAAGACTGAAGCGTACAGGACTTCGGCCCCCTCCTCCTACCATCCTACTGGTCAATGTACCAAAAAACAAAGTGGAGGACTTCAGGTCAAGGCTGCTTTACCAAAGGGAGCTGAGGGAATGCTCTTGTGTTCTGGTTCACAGAGACATGGCTCACCCCCAGCTCCCCAGACTCAGTGGTCCACCCTGAAGGGTTCTCCATCCACCGTATGGACCATACGCAGACATCTGGGAAAGGGAGAGGAGGGGGGCGCCTGCCTCATGGTCAAGGCTGCGTGGTGCTCAGGCGTGGCAGTTCTATCCAACTCCTGCTCTCTACACCTCGAACATCTGGCGGTGAAGGACCGTCCCTTCTACCTACCGAAGGAATTCTCCATCATCCTGACCACGGTCTACATCCCACCCCAGGCAGACGTTCGTCTGGCACTGGAGGAGCTGCACGTTATGTTTCAACAAACACCAGACGGCTTACCCCGAGGCGTTTACCGCCATAGCCGGAGACTTCAACAAAGCAAACCTTACGAAATCGCTCCCTAACTTCCACCAACATGTCTCCTGCTGCACCAGAGGACCAAACACCCTCGACCACTGCTACACCACCATCAAGGATGCCTATCGCTCTATCCCTCACCCTCACTTCGGTAAATCCGACCATACCGCGGTGCTGCTTCTTCCTGCCTACAGGCAGCAATTGAAGAGCGCACCCCCAGAGGTGAGGACTGTACAGAGCTGGTGGGGGGGCAGAGGAACAACTCCAGGACTGTTTGGAGTCTGTAGACTGGGCAATGTTCAGGGACTCGGCAACGGACCTGAATGAATACGCCACAGTCGCTACATTCACAAAGAAATGTGTGGAGGACTGCATTCCAACAAAAACCTTCCTAGTGTTTCCTAATCAGAAGCCTTGGATGAACCATGAGATCTGCATTCTTCTGCAGACCAGATCCTGGGCATTCAGGTCTGAAGATAGAGGTCTACAAGAAGTCTAGATACGACCTTGGTAAGGCCATCAAAAAGGCCAAAAGGGACTTCTGCTCCAAGCTGGATGATGTCGGATGTTCGGCAACTGGCGGGTTTTAATGTTATCACCTCCTACAAGGCGAAATCAGGAGGCAGCTCAAATGTCAGCGAAACATCACTCCCTGATGAGCTCAATGCGTTTTACGCACGCTTTGATAGGACGAATAGTTATGTGCCTTCCCGAGCCCCCGTTCGCCGTGATGGCATTACGGTCACAGTCACAGAGGCCGACGTCAAGATCCTTCAGAGCGGTGTACCCTCGGAAAGCGCCTGGACCTGATGGTATACCTGGGCTGTTATTCGTTGACTACAGCTCAGCATTTAATACAATCATCCCCTCTGTAAAGGAGCTTAGACGTGGTCCTTAGTCCTTCACTAAGTCTTTATTAAGACACTACATCCACACGTCCCAGCACTGACCACAACTGGTCTACACACGTACTGGAACCAACAGGGGGAGGGTGCATGCAGATACTACAGTTATACTACATAAGGTGGGAGTGTCAAATGGTAATGAGGTAGCTACATATTTGGTTGCATGCATAACCATCTACATCCTTTCCCGTAGAATAAACAGCAGCAGGGTAATTATACAAACCTGCAACATAGTAACAGTATCAATTAATCAAACAGCACAATATTAAGCAAAGTCGCCATATCGATCAGGGGGCCGGACAACTGTACCTGAGCGGGTCCGTACAGCACCCTCACCCTCACTCCCCCCCCCAAAGAGAAAGGCAGAGGCGGAGAACAATGTGGGGACGGCGGATCAGACAGAAAAACGGGACTGGCCAGAAACCGGTGGACTGCGAGATGGCGACTCCCGAGGCGGATAAGAAGAAGAAGAACCAGTAGGCGAAAGACGTGGAGGAGACGTGCCGGCCGGGGAGGCGAAACCAGGAGGCACCGTGAGAGGCACGGTAGGGGCACGAACAACAACAGGATTAGGCGGCACAATCCGAGGAGGAGAGTCGAGCCACGGAGAGGGAGGCACCGGGAATGGAAGCGGGGGCGCAGGCTCCCGGACAGCTAACAGGTGTTGGCGACTGCGACGGTACACAGTGCCCTCGTAGTCTACTAAATAGGAACGGGGTGAGTCCGCCACTCCTACTACAGTGGCAAACTTGGAAAACCCGGTAGGTGTCTGCAAGCGGACAACCTGCCCCGTCGTGAGGGGGGGTAGGGGGCGGCAAGACTTGTCGTGGGACCGGCGCTGGATTTTTGTGGCGTTGAGAAATACGGTGGTGGACCGTGTCAGGGTGGCGTACCACCGGCACAAGCGACTGCTGAGCGATCGGCATTGGCGGCCGGAGGACACGGGACATGAGCCGGTGAACCCAAAACACCGTCTCTAGACACATTTTGCAGATTTAACAGTCCCTGATAAAAATCACAGTTTGACAAGCGAGACTGCTCCAGCAACGTCTTCGCGCTGCGCACAGCACATTCAGCCAGGCCGTTACTCTGAGGGAATTCAGGGCTGCTAGTAAAGTGAGTAAAGTTCCATTTCGTAGCGAAGGCAGCAAATTCAGAGCTAGTAAATTGACGGCCGTTGTCAGTCTGGAGCTTGACCGGGGAACCAAAGACAGCAAAGTGACGTCGCAGCTTGCCGATGAACATCTCCGATGTGATGGTGGGAAGAAGGTCCACTTCAAACCAGGATGAATACGAGTCCACCAACACCAGGTAGTGCTTCCCACGCCACTCAAAAATATCTGCAGCCAGTGAGGACCAGGGCATGTCGGGGGCCGGCTACTGCAACAGGGGCTGGCGCTGCTGGTGAAGGGCCATGGAGTTGCACTCGGAGCACGCCGCCACTCGAGCCTTGATATACTTGGCCATGGCAGGCCAATAGTACTGCTCTTAAACATGAGCAATGGTTGCGTCAGCGCCCGGATGCCCCAAATGAGCAGCAGAGTAGTAAGCATCATAGAGTGAGGCAGGGATCACCACCTTGTGACCTTTCACGACGATACCCTCCCGAACCACAAGCTCATCCCGAACCAGGAATAAGGGGCGCACGCCAGCAGGCAGAGAGGTAGGCTTGCGGGGCCACCCGCGCATAATGACAGCAGACAGCTGTTGCAAGTCAGGGTCGGCAGCAGTGTGCTCAAGCAGGCACCGCAGCTGCTTTGAAGGAACAAAATTCACATTCAGAACGTGCAGGTCCTCCTGCTCGTATGGATGCTGGGCACAGGAGGACCGAGGTGCCCTCGACAGAGCATCGGCAACATGCATCTCGGTACCCCATCTATACACAATGTTGAACTCGAACCGCTGTAGCTGTAGCATCATCTGCTGCAGACGGGCTGGGGCAGCATGAATAGGTTTGTTTAATATCATAACCAGCGGCTGGTGGTCTGTTTCCACCGTGAACCGAACCCCAAAGAGAAAGTCCCGGAACTTGGAGCATGCAAACACCACAGCAAGGAGCTCCTTCTCAATTTGAGCATACCTTTGCTCAGTGTCCGTCATGGTACGAGAGGCAAACGAGACAGGCAGCAGAGAATCTCCATCACATAGTTGCAGGCAGGCTGCACCGAGACCAAAACGAGAGGCATCGCAGGTCACCACAATTGGGAGTCGGAGAACGAAAAACCGGAGTGTTGACCAGCCATTTTTTTCAAAGTGTCAAACGACTGTTGGTGCTGCGGACTCCACGACCAGGCAACATCCTTCTTTGTCAGGAGGCGCAGCGGCGCACTGAGCTCACTGAGACGCTGAACAAATTTACCTAGATAGTTCACCATACCGAAAAACCGCTGCAGGCCAGCGACATCAACAGGTGCAGGGAACTCGGAGATGGCAGCAGTTTTGTTTGGGTCAGGCTTCAGGCCACGAGAGGTAAAGATGTGGCCGACATACGACACTTCAGACAACCGGAACCTACACTTGGACGGGTTCAGCTTGAGGTTTATCTGGCGAGCCCGGTCAAGGACCCGTCGGAGATTTCGGTCGTGTTCCGTGACATCCCGACCACACACGAGGATATCACCGACAATGATGGCACATGGCAGCCCGGCAAACAATTGCTCCATGGAGCGCTGGAAGACTTCGCTAGCCGAGCTTATCCCAAAGGGCATTCTTAAAAACTTGTACCTCCCAAATGGCGTTGCAAAAGCTGTCAAGTCAGTTGACTGCCTGTGCAGTGGAATCTGCCAAAAGGAACTCCTAGCATCAAGAACTGTAAATACGGTGGCTTGACTAACCTGGGCAGCAACATCCTCGACAGTCCGCATAGGGTAATGGGGCCGCTTAATGGCAGTGTTCAAGTCCTTCGGGTTGATGCAGACCCGAATTTCGTTCTTCCCTTTTTTTATAGTGGCAACCATCGTAGACACCCAGCTAATGGGCTTACTGATAGCTTCTAGCACCCCCAAGTTTACCATTTTATCCAGCATTGCTTTAACTTTGTCTTTCATCGCGAAAGAAATCCTATGAGACGGACGGCACACAGGAGTTATGGAGGAATCAGTAGTAATTTTATATACAAGCGGCAGCTTACCGAGCTGATCATCGAAGAGGTCAGGGTATTCAGAGACAGGGTCCATCACCACCCTCACCTCATGGACTGTGCTGTCGAAAGCAACCAGACCCAGATCCTGGCATGCTTGATTGCTCAGCAGAGGTACACAATCACAATCCAACACAAAAAAAGACAGGTCACGAGATGTCTTCTGTAGCTTGCAGTGGAAAGTTACCCTCCCCACAGGTGTCAGCTCCTCCCCTCCGTACGCTCGGAGCACAGAGCGGTCTGCAGTCAAACTTTCATTAGACCTTATCTGGTGGAAGAGTGATGTTGACATTACGCTGACCTTGGCACCAGTGTCCAATTTCGCAGAGAAGGTCTTGTCATTAACAGTAACAAGCACCGATGGATCGGGGAGTCGAGTCTGGTTGTGCAGCAGAGCGTAAACACTGGCATCCCCCATAGAGATGCTGGAGTCTGACTCGGGGGCTGACTCCTCAATGTACTGAGAATCAAGGACACTTTCAATCCTCTGGAGATTGTTCAACACCTGGCGAGGAGGCTGAGCGGCGTTCCCACGGGAACGACATACCACCACAAAGTGGTTATGTTTTCTGCAATAGTTGCAGGCTTTTCCATAAGCAGGGCACGGAGACTGTGGCAAATGTCCATACCCACAATTGGGGCACTTCCTGGCACTCTGAGGGCGAGGGGCAGGAGCTGGGCGACGTTGTGGTTTAAAACTGTTCGGTGGCCGCCACAGCACAGACAGAGCAGCCACGCTAACGGCACGGTTCCCAGATCCTCTCTCCCCACGAAACGGAGTAACAACCTCAGCAATGCGACAAGCATGCACAGCTTCGTTCAACGTGAGGTCAGGCCTCCGTAATAAATCAGCCCGCAACTTCTGGTCTAACATGCCAGTAACTATCATGTCCCGCGTGAGCTGGTCACATAACTCACCAAAACGACAGCGCTGAGCTAAATAGCGGAGGTCGGCAATAAAACATTCCACAGGTTCCTCAGGCTGTTGCTTGCGAGAAAAGAAACGAGCCCGCTCCAAAATGCGGTTCGAGGGGAGGTCGCAAATCTCAGTAAACTTCCTCAACAGACACACCGGGTCGTCAGGAGACTCGGCTGGCTCAGCAATCTGGTCATCCTCGCCCAGGACCGCTGGACGGTACACAAACGACTGAGCCCGCTTCATAGCATCAGGCCAGGCAAGATTCAATAGCAGCGATGCTTTGACAGCAGCAGGGTAATTGCGGTATGCAATATTCACATAATGGTTGTAGTCCATGACGAACGTGTCCCATCGCTCCGCGATGTCGGCATCAAAGACTAACGGGGAAGGCTTGCGACAAGACGAAGCCATCACTACACACACACTCAAAAGGCAAAATAAAACCCGATATATGAGAGGCGCAGATTAAAAGGTTCTGACACCATGTAAAGGAGCATAGACGTGGTCCTTAGTCCTTCACTAAGTCTTTATTAAGACACCACATCCACACGTCCCAGCACTGACCACAACTGGTCTACACACGTACTGGAACCAACGGGGAGGATGCATGCAGATACTACAGTTATACTACATAAGGTGGGAGTGTCAAATGGTAATGAGGTAGCTACATATTTGGTTGCATGCATAACCATCTACACCCTCCAAGCTGATTACCAAGCTCTGAGATATGGGTCTCTGCAATTGGATCCTCGACTTCCTCATTCATAGACTACAGTTTGTCCGTATTGGTGGAAATGTGTCATCCTCTATAACAATCAGCACTGGAGCACCTCAAGGCTGCGTGCTCAGCCCCCTGCTGTACTCATTCTATACTCATGACTGCATAGCTGGACATAGTGCGAACTCCATCATCAAGTTCGCTGACGACACCACTGTCGTGGGACGTATCACTGATGGGGACGAGTCAGAGTATAGAAGCGAGATTGACCAAATGGCGCCAGCACAATAACCTGGCTCTCAATACCAGCAAAACTAAGTAACTGATTGTGGACTTCAGAAAGGGTAGAATGGGGTCCCACAGTCCCGTTTATATCAACGAGTCGATTGTGGAAAGGGTCAAGAACTTCAAATTCCTGGGCGTTCATATTTCTGAAGATTTCTCCTGGTTCCAGAACACTGATGCAATCATAAAGAAAGCACATCAGTGCCTCTGAGAAGTTTACAGAGAGTCGGTATGTCAAGGAGGATGCTCCGAACTTCTACAGGTGCACAGTAGAGAGCAATCTGACCGGTTGCATCGTGACTTGGTATGGCAACCTGAGCGTCCAGGAACAGAAAAGGCTGCAAAAAGTCGTAAACACTGCCCAGCCCATCATCGGTTCTGACCTCGCTACCATCGAGGGGATCTATCACAGTCGCTGCCTCAAAAAGGCTGCCAGCATTCTCAAGGACCCACAGCATCCTGGCCACACACTCATCTCTCCGCTGCCATCAGGTAGAAGGTACAGGAGCCTGAAATCTGCAACACCCAGATTCAGGAACAGCTTCTTCCCCACAGCCATCAGACTATAAAACACAACTTCAAACAAACTATGAACTATAATAACCTATTGCACTTTATTTGTTTACTGACGTGTGTATTTATATATTTTTTTGGTATACGGACACACTGATCTGATCTGTATTTATTACTACAAAATCCTGTTTGTGCTGCAGCAAATGCAAGAATATCATTGTCCTATCTGGGACACATGACAATAAACTCACTTGACTTGACCGTCTCAATCGCCAGCATGACATGGAGACAAGGAACAGGAGGCCACTTGGTCCTGAAGGAAAGGGTCAGCCAGGAAGTGACAATCCCTCCCACCCAGGGAGAGGCCAAGGGAATGATTGTTGGCAAGGATAGGCCCGTCGCCGAAGGAGAAGTCGATGATGACAAAGGAGTGGTCGATTGGACCCTACCTCTTACATAGAGAGCCCCGCTAAGGTAGGGGTGATCACTGAGGTGAAGGGGCTGTCGCTGAGGGAGGGATCGGCAACAAGGGAATGAGCTTCGCTAAGGAGGGGACCATCACTGCTGAGGAACGGGCTGTTGCAGAGTGAAGGAGGAATCATCGTCAAGGGAGGGTTGTGCGCCAAGGAAGGAAGCGGCCCCCAATGGCCGAGGAATCACCACTGAGGGAGGGATGGAATGCCACCAAGGGAGGGAGCGTCGCTAAGGCAGGATTTCTACCAAAGGAGGGAGAACGGGTGTCACCTATCCATGAGCCTCGCAATGGGAGGGAGCATCACCAACAGAGGAAAGGCTAGTTGCTGTGAGAGCGATTGTAGCTGCCTACCGAGGGTGGGGTTGCCACAGAGGGATGGACGGATTACTGCCAGGGGTGGGATTGCCTCTGAGGGAGGGAGCGTCACAGAGGGAGGGAGGATCATCGTTGGGAAGAATCGGAGGGAGGGTGTGTCACTGAAGAGCATCGCAGAGGGAGAGGACCCCATATGTGAGAGGCAGCCTCCAATCACCAGCGTCGCTTGTGTATTAGTAGGAGGCCACTTGGTCCCTCGACCGTGATCCGTCATTGAACAACGTGGGAGATTTAGTTCTCTCCTTGCACACTCCTTTTCTACTGTTTCTGGCATGATCCCCACCAAGGGAGGGGCTGAGAGAGAGATTTCTCAGGGAGGGATTGTCACTGGAGGAGGGAGCAGCCCCCAGCCAGCAAGCAGTTGCCACAGAGGGAGAGACGCAATGCTGTCAATGGAAGGATCACCTCTGAAGAAGTGGTAGACAAAATGCTGGAGTAATTCAGCGGAACAGGCAGCATTTCTGGAGAGAAGGAATGGATGACGTTTTGGGTTGAGACCCTTTCTTCAGCCTATAAGGAACTGCCTCTGAGGGAGAGGGCATCACAGGGGAAAGGATTGCCATTGAGGGAGGATGCATTGAGGGAGTGATCACCAAGGGAGGGAAATCTCCATTGAGTTAGCCTCCACTAGGGCGGCGAAATTCAGAGATTCAACATCCTCTGTAAGAAGTTTCAATGCATCTTAAATGACTTGTCACTATGTCCCTTTTTTGAGAAGCTCCCAATAATAGAAACAGCTCAAAATGTAAACTGTCATTCCCCTCCGGATTTTGTATGCTTCACCCCCTCTACACTGCAAAGACTAGATCTAATTTATTTTACCAAAAAAAAAGTATTTCTATTGAAGCTACGTGAATGAACTATAGGTTTCAGGGTCCTCTGTGCTCTTTCTGCTGGCACGACAATTAGTGTTTTGATGGTGGTAAGCGTACATAGCGTATGACCACAAACCCAGGCTCACTGCAAATTATCGTGAACATGTTCTTAAAAGTGGAAATGTTTTGTCAACTTGTCAGCATCCATTTGATGACATTTCCGATGAGGATGTCCCTGTCATTGCGTGGTGCTTCTGCAGCTGATCCAAGGTTTGTGGCAGAAGAGTAATTTAAGTCTGAAGTGGGTAGTCAAATGTTTAGCGTGTGACCTAACTAATTGTTTTTGGATGAATAAAACATGACTCCTATCAGGATTCAGTCAGACCTGCAAGATCCTTTCCCACCCTTGCCTCATCTCCTGTCCTCCCATGCTCTTTGCTTCCTTTCTTCTCCTCCTCCAGCCCAGTCAATGATTCTGCCAAGCCATTCGGCATTGCAGAAAAAATGTTGGAGGCAGCCAGAAATAGGCCAACGCCAGTAATAAGTCAAAGGATGGTCAGATGATAATTAGGACATTTCCGATCATTACGCTCACCAAAATTTATCCCTTAACCATAGTTAGTAACAAGCAGAATACCAGGTTATTACAAAAGACCATAGGTGCAGGAGTAGGCCATTCGGCTCTTTGAGCCAGCACCGCCATTCACTGTGATCATGGCTGATCATCCACACTCTGGTCGATCCCTGTCTCGCTCCTGAGCTAGTCAGAGCAGCGGAGCGGCAGAAGGCTCACGGAGCCGCGGAGCGGCAGAACGACAGCGGAGCCGTGGTGCGGCAGAACGCCAGCGGAGCCACGGAGCCGTGGAGCGGCAGAACACCAGCGCACACCAAGCCAGCTCGGCCGAGCGCAAGCACCAACAGACGGCAACGTGAATGAAAGCACTGCCGGGGACGCAGAGGTGGGTTAAAGGCCAGGTTAGAGCTAGCCCCACACAGGCTAGTGATTCCTAGCCTTTTCCTCGCCAACGTGCGATCACTGGCAAACAAAATGGATGAACTCCGGCTACAGATTACCTCCCACAACTGGATCAAAGACTGCAGCATGTTCCTGAGAGCACCATCCAGTTAACAGGGCGTCATTTACTACAAGCGGACAGGACAACAGACTCCGGTAAGACCAGAGTGGGGGTCTGTGCATTTATGTAAATAAAGCATGGTGCACGGACACCACCACCATTGAGAGTCACTGCTCAGCTAACCTTGAGTTCCTGTTGGTTAGATGCAGACCGTTCTATCTGCCCAGAGAGTTTACCTCCACTGTTGTGACTGCAGCCTATATTCCTCCTGATGCTAATGATAAGCTTGCAATGAAAGATCTGCATAATGCCAATAGCAAACAACAGACTCACAACCCCGAGGCAGCCTTCATTGTTGCGGGTGACTTCAATCACTCCAACCTGAAGACTGTACTCCCCAAATTCCACCAACATGTCTCCTTCACCACTAGAGAAGACAAGATACTGGACAAAGTTTACACTAACATGGCCGAAGCTTACAAAGCTGCCCCCCTCCCCCACCCTGGACCGTCTGATCACCTCTCATTGTTCCTGCTCCCAAAGTACTCCCCACTCATCAGACGGGTTAAACCCACTGTGAGGACAGTTAAAGTCTGGTCAGAGGAGGCGGACTCCACACTTCAGCAGTGTTTTGGAAACACTGACTGGAAGGCGTTTGCAGCCCAGGCCACCCTTGACTCCCACACGGACATTGATTCCTATACATCCTCTGTTCTGGACTTTATAAACTCCACCATCAACAGTGTCACCTCTCTAAAACGGGTGAACATATTCCCGAATCACAAGCCATGGATGAACAGCGAGGTCAGGCTACTGCTGAAAGCACGGGACACCGTTTTCAGGTCAGGCGATGCCCGAGCCTACAGTTCATCCAGGGCTAAACTGAAGAGGGGCATCAAGAAGGCCAAGCACTGCCATAAGCTCAGGATTGAGGAGCACTTCAACAACAACCCCGACCCTCGACGTATGTGGCAAGGCATCCAGGCCATCACGGTCTATAGACCCACCAACACCACCCCCACATCCAGCAACGCTCCTTTCTTGAGGAACTTAACCACTTCTATGGCCGCTTTGACAGGGACAATCTAGAGATGGCCATCAAGGCTGTGCTCTTTGCCGATCACCAGCCCCTCACACTCACCCCCTACGACGTGTACGTGGCACTGAGTAGGATTAATGCACGTAAGGCTGCTGGCCCTGATAGCATCCCCGGGCGTGTCCTCGGGGCCTCTGCTGTGCAGCTGACAGACGTCTGGACTGACATCTTCAACCTGTCACTTGCCCAAGCAGTTGTCCCCACGTGCCTTAAAACCACCTCCATCGTGCCGGTGCCAAAACACTCCACTGCGGCAAGCCTCAACGACTTCTGCCCAGCTGCACTTACTCCCATCATCACCAAGTGCTTCGTGAGGCTGGTCCTGGCACACCTCAAAGGCTGCCTACCCCCCACATTGGATCCCTATCAGTTTGCCTTCCGCAAGAACAGGAGTACGGAGGATGCCATCTCAACGGCACTTCACTCCGCCCTCTCCCACCTCGACAACAGAGACACTTACGTAAGAATGCTGTTCATCGATTACAGCTCAGCATTCAACACCATTATACCCTCTAAACTGATCACCAAACTCGGTAACCTGGGCATCGACCCCTCCCTCTGCAACTGGATACTGGACTTTCTAACCAACAGACCCCAGTCTGTTAGGTTAGACAAACACACCCTGAACCCTTCAACCCTCACCCTGAACACCGGCGTTCCACAGGGCTGTGTGCTGTGCCCCCTCCTCTACTCCCTCTTCACCTACGACTGCACACCTGTACATGGTACTAACACCATCATCAAGTATGCAAATGATACAACGGTGATTGGCCTCATCAGCAACAACAATGAGTCGGCCTATAGGGAGGAGGTCCAGCTCCTAGCTGCATGGTGCGCTGACAACAACCTGGCCCTTAACTCCAAGAAGACCAAGGAGCTCATTGTAGACTTCAGAAAGTCTAGGGGCGGCACGCACACCCCCATCCACATTAACGGAACGGAGGTGGAACGTGTTTCCAGCTTCAGGTTCCTGGGGGTCAACATCTTCGATGACCTCTCCTGGACCCACAATACCTCAACTCTGGTCAAGAAGGCTCACCGGCGTCTCTTCTTCCTGAGGAGACTAAAGAAGGTCCATCTGTCTCCTCAGATTCTGGTGAACTTTGAACTACCGCTGCACCATCAAGAGCATCCTTACCAACTGTATCACAGTATGGTATGGCAACTGCTCTGTCTCCGACCGGAAAGCTCTGCAGAGGGTGGTGAAAATTGCCCAACGCATCACCGGTTCCTCACTCCCCTCCATTGAGTCTGTCCAAAGCAAGCGTTGTCTGCAAAGAGCGCTCAGCATCGTCAAGGACTGCTCTCACCCCAGCCACAGACTCCTCCCATCCGGGAGGCGCTACAGATCTCTCCGTTGCTGGACCAGCAGGTCCAGGAACAGCTTCTTCCCTGTGGCTGTTACATTACTCAACACTGTACCTCGGTGATTGCCAGTCCCCACCCCCACCACGGACACTCCTTCCACCAGGAAAAAATAACTATGACTGAATGCACGTAAATATATTTATTTATTGCTCATATTCTTTGTCGCTCTTCTTGGGAGATGCTAACTGTTTGAATCTGAATCTGAACTCAGTACACCGTTCCCGTCTTATCCATACAGGCACTTCACTGGTGATAACATGGTTTGGAATGTCATATTGCCAGGAAAGGAAAAAACATAAAAACAAGTCTGTTTCTCGTGAAGACAGAAAGCCACTATATTGATTTGTCTTTCATATTCTGGTCCACCTAGTTTGAGAAGACTAATTTCAATAGATGAAAGTCTCTAAAGAAGCAGTGCACTGTGAATATAGAGCTGGATAAGGGACAGAAGGCAGAGAACAGGAGTAATGATTTTCTTAAAGTGAGTGGCGTTGAGAATAGATGTGAAATCTATTGTTTCTCTTATTTAAAGGCAAATCCAAGACATTCATGGTTAGCCTTTGCATACGATATGTTTCTGATGGAGTATTGTGTTCAGCTCTGGGCACCATAATTTAACAAGTATGTCAAGGCCTGGGAAAGGATGCAGAAAGGATTTATTAGGAAGATAGACAAGGATGCAGAAAGGGTTCATTAGGAAGATGGAGTAACTCAATGGGACAGGCAGCATCTCTGGAGAGAAGGAATGACGTTTCGGGTTGAGACCCTTCTTCAGAATTATAGTTGTGTTACAAACTTCTGTTATATGATGACATGAAATGGGCAAGCTAAGTACAACTTAGAGATGTTCAAAACAGAATCGTATAAATAAAGAAATGGTTTCCGAAGAGTCAGTAACCAGAGGGAACATATTTAAAGTGATTAGCAAACACAGGTGTTATGAGAAAACCATTTATTTATCCAGCATTTAGAAGCATGGGAACATGCACTTTAGCCCACCAAGTTCACACTGACAATCAATCATCCATTCACACCAGTTATCCTTCCCTACACAATTCACCTAATTAACCTACATATTTGAGAAATCAAATTGTGGAAGCAAGATAGAGTGGATATGGAGAGGTTGTTTCCACTTGTGGGAGAGTAGGAACAGAGGCTATAGCCCCAGAATCAAAGGACGTATCTTTAGAAAGGGGATGAGGAGGAATTTTGTTAGTCAAGAGGGTGGTGAATCTATGGAATTCATTGCCACAGACAGCTGTGGAGGCCAAGTCGTTGGGTATTTTTAAGATGGCGATTGACAGATTCTTGATCAATATGGGTGTCGGGGATTATGGGGAGTGAAGGCAGGAGAATGTGGTTGAGAGGGGAAGAAAGATCAGCCATGATTGAATGGTGGAATAGATGGGCCAAATGGCCTAATTCCACCTATAACATGAAATGTGGGACGAAACTGGAGAATCCGGAAGAAACTCATGGTCACATGGAGAATGCACAAACTTCTCACAGACAGCACCAGAGATCAGGATCGAACCTGGATCGCTGGTGCTGTGAGGCAGTGGCTGTACCAACTGTGCCACTGAGCCGCTCAGGGGGACTCGACTAAAAGTGCTGGAAGCAGATTCTCTTGTAACTTTCAGAAGATATCGGGATAAACACTTGAGGAAAGGGCACTGAAGTGAGATCCATTGGATAAGTTCTCCAAAGGCTATGGTGAGTTGAATGACTTTCTTCTATGCTGTAGATTATCATGAAACGGAAGAGGCCGGGGTATAACTTCAATTTCTACAGTATAATATTTTTGTGTTTAATCATCACAGCAAGTGATTTGTGATTCCAAGGTACAGTATATGCAGAACTAGGTCTTTAGATCTCAAAAATGCACATGAAGACTTCCTTTGATGTAGAATTTTCCGGATAAATTCCACTTTACTTCACATCTATCAAACACATACAACTAATTAAATCCAGCAGAACAGCTAAGATTTTGATCAAACAATGTAGTTTGATCTTTGTGAACAAAACAAGCAATTCAGTCTTCATGACAATTAGCAAAATGCTATATCAAAAAAATTGATCTGTGTTATTGTAAAGAATTTCAGGGAGCGATCCAGCGAAACAGATTCTGATATGGTAGTGGGAGAATTTAGGACCAGAGGGTTCGGCCTTAGAACAAAGGGACAACTTAGAATGGAGATGAGGAGGAATTTCCTTAGCCAGAGGGTGGTGAATCTGGAATTCATTGTCACACACTGCGGTGGAGGCTAAGGCATTGGATATGTCTATAGTGGAGATTCGTTCTTTATTAGTAAGGGCATCAAATGGTATTGGTGGAAGGCAGGAGAATGGTGTTGAGAAGGTAAACTAGATCAATCGTGATTGAATGGCAGAGCAGACTTGATGGACCAAATGGCCTCATTCTGTTCCGACGTCCTATGGTCTTATAGGAGTTCCTTAACCAGAGACGGCATAGTATAAAATGGCACTGCCCATTGGCCGTTCAGTTTTCCCATTGCCAACTGAACACGATGTTCAAATGGGGTTCTGCATGTTAGAGGTACCACGCAATCTCTTAACTTGCTTGTATTCACAAGTAATTTCAGTGGTGGCATGCATCTGCTGAAACTGACCATGGATGTGGATATTAAAACCAGCCACTACTGGAGACATTGTGTTGTTGGGGTATATCTAAAAAAAACATACAGCATGGTAACAACTTGCCCATGCCGACCAAGGTACCCCATCTACACTAGTCCCACTGGCCTGCATTTGACCACTATCCCTCTAAACCTTTCCTGTCCAAGTATTTGTCCAAATGTCTTTTAAATATTGTTATAGTACCTGCCACAACTACCTCCTCTGGCAGCTCATTCCATAAACCTATCATGCATGGAAAAGTTGCTCCTCAGTGCATTCTCATGCATTCCATTAATGTCTATACTGATGCATGTATTTGCCTGTCTACCATCGTGTACTCTAAAGGATGTATTTTCTCAAGCGGAGTGAGGCAGCAGCTCCATCAGTTGCACCACTGTGGAAAAATAAATAATTTTAATTTAATCACTTTGACTATATAGCACTGAAGGGTGAAGAATACTGGCAGGAATATTAGTATTATTCTAAAGACAATGCCACAGGAGCAAGGAAAGTCAAAAGCAACAGTGTCACTTAATATTCATTGCTCTCTTTATATTACCAATCTGCATTTTTCTTTTTACTGGAGTCAGCAAAAGCTTAACCGTCTGTCATTGTAGAAAACTCATTAATCTCGCTCGTCAGGTATTTAAAATGAATAACTGTGTTTACTTTAACTGCCGAGGATGACGTCCATGAATGCTTTACATGGGTTAAATTTGATTTTATGAACATATTCAAGTAAAATCACTGGATAAAAATGTGATATGCCTATTTGGAATTTCTGCCATTAGATGTACTTGCATTTTGAATTCTGGTGTTTTAAACATAAGAACCCATTATTGTTAATCAAGCAGTAAAAAGAATGTTATTGCGCTGCACTGATTCCCTTAAACAATGCCAACTACAACACTCATCACTCGGAATTCTCCCATAACCATGTTTACTATTGCAAGATGCTACTTGCACTTTGTATAATGGTGACTAAATTGGGTAGGCCCTTAAAATGGAGTCATGGGTCACAATACAAGATTAACCCTTGCCCTTTGATTGCAATTTTGGCAGCGTGCCATCATTGTACTGGCCAGTTTGCATACTGTAATTCCTGCATCCAGCTGGCACTAGCTAAGTGATGGGGGAATCAGCTGGAGGCCAATACTGTGAGTGGCTAATCTGTACTGCTGAAAGCTAGGGTTTGGTGTCAGGTCAGAACAGCAGAGAATTTAGGGATCATGGAATTGGGCAATTTACTGGGGTTGGGCTGTCTGGGTTTGGGTATGGCAGCAGTCTGAAAACTAGGAGAAGTATTTTGCCAACAACTATGTAGACAACAGCTGGTGAGGTAATCCTCACAGATCATCACATTACTACCTTATTGGTCTGGACTCTGTCAAGGTCCAGAATTCAGGGAGAGAGGACAAAAGTCTTCAACCGAGGACTGAATTCACGTTTTTCTTGCCTGTTAAACTTCAAGCCATGCAATGTGATCCTATTCATGTGAATAGATTCACGTATTGAAAATAATATAAATGTTTCTGGAACTGTTGTGCTACAATGCTAAAACTATATTCTGCACTCTGTGTCTTTCCCTTGGCTCAACATATTGTACTTGAGTTTGGCTTGATTTCATATATGCATATCAGGGCTCTCACTTAACTATTTTTCTCCGTTTCCAGCCGGGTAACCTAGGCAGCTATTTAGGTTGCCAAATGACAGTTTAGGTGGTCATTTAAGACGGCTTGCATGACGCGTGCAATAATATGCTCAGACGAAGTGCGTAGTTACCAGTCGGAATTATGCTCAATGAAGCATTCACATATTATTTCTGCTTCAACTAAAGTCACAAACAAAACATATTCACCAATCAAGACATTATATATACCACAATGATATGCAGCAAAATTATAATACAGTATCTCAACTCTTTTTACACGTTGCAATTAATGCAATTTCTTTCCACTTCCAAACAAAAATGTGGTTGGATTATTCAGCGTATGATCAACCTCGGTAAGACCAAGCGCAGGCTTGGCAATCGCTTCGCCCAACATCTCCACTCAGTTCGCAATAACCAACCTGATCTCCCAGTGGCTCAGCACGTCAACTTCCCCCTCCCATTCCGAATCCGACCTTTCTGTCCTGGGCCTCCTCCATGGCCAGAGTGAGGCCCACCGCAAATTGGAGGAACAGCACCTCATATTTCGCTTGGGTAGTTTACACCCCAACGGTATGAACATTGGCTTCACCAATTTCAGGTTGTCCTTGCTTTCTCCCTCCTTCCCCTCCCATTCCCAGCACTCCCACAGCCTACTGTCTCTGCCTCTTCCTTTCTTTTTCCTGCCCCACCCCGACATCAGTCTGAAGAAGGGTCTCGACCCAAAACGTCGCCTATTCCTTCACTCCATAGATGTTGCCTCACCCGCTGATTTTCTCCAGCTTTTTTGTCTACCACCCATTCACACAAGTTCCGTTATCCCACTTTCCTCACCCACTCCCTACACACTAGGGACAATTTTACAGAGACAAGTTAACCTACAATGCCAATGCGTCTTTGGGTCTTATGAAATGCGTCTTATGAAAATTGCGATTTCTTTTTTTGAAAATACTTTTTTTAATGTAAATTAAATTCGGGTTCACATTGTGGCGTGATTGTGACGTGGAACGCAGCTGTGTTTTTTAAAACAGAATTTTTAAATGTAAGTGAGATCCCATTGTGATGTCATTGTGGGGTGGGAACACTGCTGATGGGCAGTTTATGTAAATAAGATGCAATTGTGATGTCATTGTGGGGTGGAACACTGCTGGTGAAAAATAATGTTTTTTGTAAAGTTTAACTATCAACCTGAACGAAACTTGTTTAATTGACATCACAGGACAATGGTAAGTAAGGTGGTGAAAAATCATTGCGCTATCATGTATCATTTCTGCGTAAATATAGGTACGTACAAACCGGCACACAAATATAGAAACAAAATAAGAGTTTTAGTAATAGATAGATAGATAGATAGATAGATAGATAGATAGATAGATAGATAGATGATGGTGTGGTAAATTGGATTAGTAAGTATGCACCTACTGACCCACGTTGTGTGTCTCTTTGTCTTTTGCAGTCTCCCTTCCTCTCTCTCGCGCTCTCTCTCTCCCGCTCCCCATTTTGTCTCTTTCTAGCTCTCTCACTCCCTCTCTCTCACCCTGTTGCCTCAGCATTTCCGAAACCATTGAGGTTTTGCGGTAGACAAAATGCTGGAGAAACTCAGTGGGTGAAGCAGCATCTATGGAGCAAAGGAAATAGGCAACGAGACCCTTCTTCAGACATGGTCCGAAACGTTACCTATTTCCTTCGCTCCATAAATGCTGCCTCACCTGCTGAGTTTCTCCAGCATTTTTGTCTACCTTCGATTTTCCAGCATCTGCAGTTCCTTCTTCGATGTTTTGCGGTGACGGCTGCATCAGTGGTGCATTTGACAGCTGCCGTACGTGTTCGAACAATGTGAAATAGGCTTGCCTTAAAAAATCTCCAGTCGTCTTGTCCCTCTGCGATAACATGGAACCATGTCTGTATGTGGTGCAGTGCAATACTGGAGATTTTAAAGTTAGTTAAAATATGTCACTTGCCCTGTTTCAGCTTTTTTGACCGAGGTCAATATTAATAACACTCACGAGGCCAAAAGCTGCCATAGCCAAGCGCTGTCCATTCCTTCTCTCCGGGGATGCTGCCTGTCCTGTTGAGTTACTCCAGCTTTTTGTGTCCATCTGTAGCCTAGCGTTATTCGGCCGAGTGACCCTTGGACCTTTCCTTGGATGTTGTTTCCACCTTTATAATAAATGTTTTCTGTGGACATTACCTCCGCTTTTGGACACCCTGCCTCAGACGTGGTGCGTTGTGTATTACTGGCACTGCTAGTTACTTCGTCAAACGGTCACTGGAAACTACGTTTAGAAATGCTCGCGAAAATAAGTGATATGTTCCCTCTGCGGGTGCTGCCTTGCTAGCTGAGTTCCTCCAGCACTCTGTGTTTTTTGATTGGCTCTGAAGTTGAAGGTGGACCTCTCTGTATCTACCTTCAACTCCCTGTGTGTGGTGGCTCAGTGGGATGGACAGGGGCTCTGGGGAGAGGGTTGCGTTTTTGGTCGAGACCCTTCTTCAGACAATCACAAGTACTCTCACCGACGAGAGTTCAGTTCAGTCCAGTCTGAAGAAGGGTCTTCTCTCCAGAGTCGCTGCACTGTCTCCTGCTGAGCTACTCCAGCTTTTGTCTATCTTCAATTTCAGTTAGATAACATCTCTCATGGGGGGCTTATAGTGTCTACTACCCCCCCCCCCCCCCCCCTGTAAAAGGACAGCGCTGCTGGGGGGGGGGGGGGATAGTTCATTTCACAGCGTGTGGGTGGTCTGACCAGGGGTAAAGTTGCGGGGAGGGCAGTAGTGTTGAGAAGGAGGGGGGTCGGGGATCATGCTAGCACCCAGCTCAAGAGCGGGTCAGCGGGCGATGGATAACAGGCAAGCGGGCCGTGGAGCTTACTCCATATGTCAGTGCGAGTAACCTCAATTGATCCCTTGTTTGCGCTGACACAGGAGTAAGCACCACCGCCCGTTGTGATGTTATCCATCACCCGCTGACCCACTCCGCTCTATGACTCACTCCGCTCTATGATCTTTGCTCTTGTAACCCACGCGAGCTGCTTCCCTCCCCAGAGCGCCACGACAGTGGTGAGTAAGTGGGTTACTAGCATGAACCCCGACCCCCTCCTTCTCAACGCTCCTGCCCTCCCCGCAACTTTACCTCTGGCTAGACTCCCCACACGCTGTGAAAGGAACTCTCCCCCAATTTGTCCCTTGAACTAGTATAGTAATTCAATAAGATGACTAGTATAGTCATTCAATTAGATGACTAGTATAGTCATTCAATAAGATGTCGGGATATGGGGAGAAGGCAGGAATGGTGTACTGATTGGGGATGATCAGCCATGATCACATTGAATGGCAGTGCTGGCTCGAAGGGCCAAATTGCCTACTCCTGCTCCTAATGTCTATTGTCTATTGACAACTGATTCAACTTGTCCCGGTGTGCTCCAGTTTTTCCCACCATCTGTCCACGTGCCATCACCCACCACCCATTCAGTAATTCAGAAAGAAGGAGATTTGGAAGCCTTGGGCAAATTGAATTGTTTCTTTATTTATTTTTATTTTATTTTCACGGAGAGGAGAACAATCTGCGCATGCGCGGTTTAAAGCCGGCTATCTGTCATATTACTCACGACACGTGCCCGAATATGACTCATTTATAATTATATATTTATATTACTATGAAAATTGTTCCCAATTGGGCCCCGCACCTCCTAAGGCCGGCTCTGCCCACCTGGGAAAAAAAGGCATTATTTCTACTACCGGGATATAGACATAGCTTATAATGAGATATCGCCAGGAATCCTTTTTCGTTCCAGAATCAGCCACAATTGATCTTCATTGTTCCCAAAGGAACGTACTTGCAATCACTGATGTCTACACCATGAAGAAACTGCAACCATGGCAAACCTTCCTTACTCAATCTCCCAGCCTCCCTTGGGAAGGAAGGAATGCAAAGTTATCTCTCTGTGAAGTCAGGCTCTCAAAGAGCTTTGTGCAACATTTCACTGTAAATTGAAAGACCATTCAAGCATCTCCAGCACAAGCCTGGAAGAATAATTAGTTCACAAACACTGTGATCTTTCCAGCCTCTGGCAATGCTATCTATGCCTGTCTTGTAGTAGGTTTGGTGGCCTGCAAATGTTGATACATTTCAGAGACCTCCTCATTGAAGCACAAGATTTTCAAACATTGGTCATTGATGAGATTCAGACAAGAGATTTCTGTCTGTACCTCTTTGATAGAAATGTTTCCCTGCTGAGAATGTTTCTCTGCCCAGTTTTCTCAGTTCCAGCACCTTTTTCTATTTTGTGTCCTGCGGCTATGATCCTTCCCATTGTTTAATGTGTTCAAAGTGCGAGGTTAACCAAAGGCTGTTAATAGTAAAGGAACAAAGATTGATGAAAAAAAAATCAACAGAGAGGGCAGAACCTGTAGAGAGATTGGAGAGGGTGGGACTCTGTGACTATGACTCTTCAATTTATGTACCATTCCTGCTTTACAAGAGGGCAGCAATGACTTGCTAATTATAAATTAAAACAGAAGAGTGAAAGGAGATCCAAAACACTGGTGAAGCAAATCACTTCAGATGCTGAAAATCTTTAATAAAACTGAATATTAGAAATACTCAGCAGATCAGCCAGTGTCTGTGGAAATAGAAATAGTTAACAGATGAGCTTTCATCACAATCCACCAGTTCTGATACCGACTGGAAAGGCTATTTACCTGAAATTATTGAATTCAGTGTTGACTTAAAACGCTTGTTTACCAAAGACAGACACAAAATGCTGGAGTACCTCAACGGGTCAGGCAACATCTCTGGAAAACAAGGGTGTGTTACGTTTTGGAGTCTGAACACTTCTTCAGACTGATTGCATGGGAGGATGGGAAAGTAAGCTGGAAGAGATGAGTGGCAGGACAAAGTGTGGCCAGTCATTGGTGAACACAGATGAGGAGGCTTTTGATAAGCAGGCTGTTGGACAAAGGGTAGACATGCACAGGGGATGTTCTGCAAAACAATCACCTTATCTGCATTTCATTACATTTTTCTATGAAGGAGGACTACATTAAGAGAATTGATTGCAGTAGATCCAATTGAAAACGTACATGTGAAACACTGCTTTCCCTAGAAGGAGTATTTGGATCTGTGGAAGATTGTAGAAGGCAGGTGTCACCGTTCCTAGCACAGGATAGTGCCGGTGGAGTATAGAAGTGTGAAAACGCACACCTCCAGATTCAGTAACAGTTTCTTCCCAGCTGTTATCAGGCTACTGAACCATCCTACTGCAACTAGAGAACAGTCCTGAACTAGTAACTACCTCATTGTTGACCCTCGGACTATCTTTCATTGGATTTTACTGGCTTTATCTCACACTCAACATTATTCCCTTATCATGTATCTGTACATTGTGAATGGCTCGATTGTAATCATGTATATTGTTTCCGCTGACTGGTTAGCATGCAACAAAAGTTTTTAACTGTACCTTGGTACACGTGACAATAAACTAAAACTAAAACTGAAACTGGAGATGGCAGGGTGAATCAGAGCATTGGTGAGGGCACGGACCCCTTCAAACATTGATTGGGAAGCAGAAAGGACAACGTCTGCTAGTGGAATCTGGTTGGAGATGGTGGAAATTACAAAGGATGATACGTTGAATGTGGTCGCTGGTGGGGCGGGAGGTAAAAACAAAAGCAATTACATCATTTCTCTTGTTGAGAGGACATGGAGTGTGAGCTTAAGTGCAGGACATGGAACTGATGTAGTTCAGTCTTTTGCTAAGGTAGAGCGAAAATTATGGTTTGGGTAAAAGGCATATCTCAAACACAAGATGGTATACTTTAGTTTAATTTACTTTAGAGATACACCACAGATACAGGTCCTTTGGCCGAGCACTTGGGACAATTACACTAGATACTACACACTACATTTATACTATACACTAGAGACAATTTGCAATTTTTACCGAAGCCAATTAACCTACAAAACTGCCCGTCTATGAAGTGTGGGAGGGAGCCGGAGCACCCAGAGAAAACCCACACGGTCACTGCGAGAACATAT
This sequence comes from Leucoraja erinaceus, assembly GCF_028641065.1. Lineage (NCBI taxonomy): Eukaryota > Metazoa > Chordata > Chondrichthyes > Rajiformes > Rajidae > Leucoraja > Leucoraja erinaceus. The sequence goes on along the minus strand of NC_073382.1, from coordinate 48,766,293 downwards.
AAACTCCATACAGACAGCGCCCATAGTCAGGATTGAATCTGAGTCTCTGGAGCTGTAAGGCAGCAGCTCCACCGCTGCACTACTGTGTCGCCTGTGGTTTATTTGAAGACATATGGCAGGGATATGGATTATATGCAGGCAGATGTGATCACTTTATTTTGGCATCTGTAACAATATCAAGAGTTGCATAGATCCAAATGCAGAGAAGGCAGCAGTTAGTTAAATTCAAAAAAGGCTTTTACTGGAATCCTGATAAAGAGTATAAGGCACAGCGTGAAAAAAAAATCCATGACTGAGCAAAGACAGACAAACATCGGTACTTAAATAGGGAACTCAATAAGTAACACAAATAATAATGAAGTGTAGAACAGGAGAGCTGCTGCTTTACAGCGCCAGAGACCTGGGTTTGATCCTAACTACAGATGCTGTCAGTGCGGAGTTTGCATGTTCACCCTGTAACCACGTGGGTTTTCTTCAGGTGCTTTGGTTTCCTCCCGCATTCCAAAATCGTGCAGGTTTATAGGTTAATTGGGTTGGGTAAAATTGTACATTGTCCTTAGTGTGTAGGATTAGTGTTACTGGGTAGACGGAAGATCTTGCTTCCGTGTTGTATGACTGTGGTTCTGTTAATACCAAAAATTCAATCCCATACAAAAATCAAAAATCATCAAATTGAAACATTAACTTTGCCTCTCTCCGTAAACACCATTTGATCAGCTGAGCATTTTTCATTTTTAATGACAATAATTCTTACATCCATCAGTGATTCTCTTGACACATTTCCAATGTGCAGTGCCTGACTGCTTGAGCGGTACTGCAGAAATATTATCTTTGAACAACTTGCTTAGGACCTCTGTGTCTATCTTGCTTAGGACATTAGAGATACAACATGGAAACAGGCCCTTCGGCCCACCGAGTCCGCACTGACTGGTGATCACCCCATACACATGCACTACCCTGCACACTAGAGATAATTTACAATTTACAGAAAATAATTAACCTACAAACCTGTATGTCTTTGGAGTTTGGGAGGAAATTGGTGCACCCGAAGGAAATCAAGGCGGTCACAGGGGAAGGTACAAACTCCATACAGACTGCACCCATAGTCAGTGTCAAACCTGGGTCTCTGGCGCTACAAGGCAACAACTCTACAACTGTGCCACCCTAACTTTTGTTAATTTCCCACTGGAGGTATAACAAGACATTGAGAGAATATAAACAGAATTTGGGTTTGGTTGTGACCACATTGTTGATGCACTATGAGTGCCATTGCTGAACCAAAATAGGCTACAAATCACATAGAACAGTACAGCACGGGAACAGGCCCTTCGTCTCACATTGTCTGTGCCAAATCTGATGCCTTTCATAGTGCCTGCTGCCCCCTCTGCTGACAATCGGGGCTGGTATAGACGGTGTTGTCTTTTGTTCAACTATGTATTTTCATCTTTAGACTTTAAAGATACAGCGCAGAAACAGGTCCATTGGGCCACTGATGGCAGCATTTAAGAGGCTTTTAGATAGGCATGTGGAAGTGCAGGGAATAGAGGGACATGTGCAGGCAGATGAGATAAGTTTAACTAGACATTAGACTTTAGAGATACAGCGTGGACGCATGCCCTTCAGCCAATTGAGTCTGCCTGACCTACGATCACCTGGTACACTAGCACTTTCCTACACACTAAGGACAATTTACCGAAAGCAGAGCACCTGGCAGAAACCCATGCGGACATCCATGGGAGAACGTACAAACTCATTACAGATAGCACCCGTAGTCAGGATTGAAACCCGGCTCTCTGGAGCTGTAAAAGCCCTGTCCCACGGTACGAGTTCATTCCAAGAGCTCTCCCGATTAAAAAAAAAATCAAACTCGTGGTAAGCACGGAGAATGAACGTAGAGGGTACGTCGGAGCTTGGAGACGTCTCTTAGCGGCTCGTAACGCTAACGGCAGGTACTCGAGAAGACTCACTAATGGCAGATAAGCGCGGGCAGACTCATGAAGATTTTTCAACATGTTGAAAAATGTCCACAAGAGCCCCGAATACCGACGAGTGGCCATTACCGTAAATCTCCGAGTTCGAATCGGGACAAACTCGGGAGAACTCCTCGTACCATGGGACAGGGCTTTAAGGCAGCAACTCTATCATGCAAGTAAATTACTGCTTTGCTCTTAGACTTGTAGAGAATCAGGTAATTTGTTACAGAACATACCAGTGATCCTGAAGCTGAAAGAGTATGCGTGTCAGATCTGGAATTTGTAACGTTCAGGCTTTTACATAATATTTGAAATAACTGACTCAATATGTCAATGTATTCAATTAAACATTTTTTTTAGAGATTGATTATATAAATACAGCATGGAAGTGGGGCCCTTCAGCCCAATGAATCAATGCTGACCCTCAAACATCCTTCCTCACTAGTTCTATGATATTTAATTTTTGCGTCCATTCCCTATACATTCTCGACAATTTTAGAGGACTATTTACATACAAACCTGCATGTGTTTGAGATGTGGGAGAAAACTGGAGCACGCAGAGGAAGCCCACGCAGTCCGAGGGAGAATGTACAAATTTCACACAGACAGCACCCAAGGTCAGGATCGAACCCACGTCTCTGCCACTGTGCAGCCCATTATGTTGTTTGATTTTATAAGAACAAGCGTCTTTTCTGGCATTCTAAGGTTTCCAACTGCAGAAATGCTTCTTAAGAGGAGTAATATTTAAAGCTATTTCCAATTTAATAATGCAATACAGCGAACTTAATGGCAATTAACTGTCATTATTAACTAAGAAGTATAATAGGCCCTAAATCTGCTCAGTCGTGAAGTGTGAAATTTGTTATCGTCAATTCTGCAAATATCTCAAAAACCTTTTTGGGTAAAAGGTTTGTTTTACAAATATGAATTTGAGAAATTGCAATTTAAAGTGCTCAGTGATGCATTATCCTCTGACACAAGCAATTATTCTTTTGACAATAAATGTCAAGTGCGTACATGAATCTAGCCTGCAGGGTACTTTCAATTCAAAAGTAAGTCAATAAGCTACCCATCTGAAAAAAAAGAGTCAAGGATGTGCTCATTTTTAATTCCTCTGTTTAACATGACTCTTTGTTAACCTGTGTGTTTCTTCTGGAGAATTATCATTTTACTCAGATTTCTTTTTAAGGCAATTCTCACCTGCGTTGCTTTGAAGCTTTGGCATTCATTCAGATGTGACATTCTGCGATATTCTGGAAGTAAAGGTAGGGTATTTACACAAGAACCGCAACATTTAGAGGATATCAAATGTCCCAGTTCATAAAGAAATGGTAAATTGTTTTTACAAACAAAGGGGGATACCCGGCGGGGTGTTGCCGAGAGTGAGGGGTGCCCGTCAGGCCGCTGGGAGCGAAGGGGACCTGGTGGAGGGGTCACCAAGAGTGAGGGGGTGCCCAGCGGTGGGGGGGGGGTCGCCAAGAGTGAGAGGGTGCCCAGCAGAGGGCTGCTGAGAGAGCGAAGGGGACCCGGTGGAGGGGTCACCGAGATCAAGGTGGACCCGACGAGGGAGCCGCCTGTGGCTACGTGCGGTAGCAGACCTGGTCATCGTTGCAAGAAGTTAAGACTTCTAAGAACTTTGAAACTTTGTCGGCACCAGAAACGTGGTGATTCTTGTGTACTGCCTGGGTGAGGTCAGCTGCATGATTTTACTGGATTGTATGCAAAAACAAAGAATTTCACTGTACGTGAATTATTAACTAAGAAGTGTTAATAATGTGACAATAATGTGTCATTGAATTGAGATGAGGTTGACAAGAATGAGTCTAAGTTGAGGTGAAGGTGGAACTGAAATGTGGCAAATTGACCTCAATTTATCTAACCCCAAGTAATAGATGGAACTACCAATTCATGAAAGGTTAGATAGAGTGCATGTGGAGAGGATGTTTCCAGTAGAGTCTAGGACTAGAGGGCACAGCCTCAAAATAAAAGCACGTACTTCTAGAATGGAGATGAGGAATTTCTTAAGTCAGTGGTGTATCTGTGGAATTCATTGCCAGAGGCGGCGATGAAGGTCAAGTCAATGACCATTTTCAAAGCAGAGACTGATAGATTCTTGATTAGTAAGAGTCTCAAAGGTTACAGGTAGAAGGCATGAGAATGGGGTTGAGAGGGAAATATATATTAGCCATGATTGAATGGTGGAGCAGATTTGATAGGTTGAATGGTTTAATTCTGCACTTATGTCTTATGTCTGTGAACCAATTTACAAGAATACATTTAAGCCAGAATTCATCTATCTTAACTGAAGGTTGTTTGAAAGTATTATCTGGAGCGCAGAAGGTTAAGGGGGGACTTGATAGAGGTCTTTAAAATGATGAGAGGGATAGACAGAGTTGATGTGGACAAGCTTTTCCCTTTGAGAATAGGGAAGATTCAAACAAGAGGACATGACTTCAGAATTAAGGGACAGAAGTTTAGGGATAACATGAGGGGGAACTTCTTTACTCAGAGAGTGGTAGCGGTGTGGAATGAGCTTCCAGTGGAAGTGGTGGCGACAGGTTCATTGGTATCATTTAAAAATAAATTGGATAGGCATATGGATGAGAAGGGACTGGAGGGTTATGGTATGAGTGCAGGCAGGTGGGACTAATGGAAAAAAAGTTGTTCAGCACGGACTTGTAGGGCCAAGATGGCCTGTTTCCGTGCTGTAATTGTTATATGGTTATATGGTTTATATGGTTTATCTGCAGGGCACATTGATTCAAAATGGGACTTCAATGGCTTTGTAAATGTTCAAGTTTTATCTGAAATAAATGTTTGACTGGAACAATTAATAAAATCTCAACCTAGATGTTCCACCGAGAAAAAGATTTTGCAGCTGCCTTTTATTTAGCTTCAGAGAAAGAAATCTTCAGAAGTTTGGTTATAATGGCATTCCATGAAGCTTAGTCGGTAGCTATGTACAGATGGGACAAAAGCAGGTGGAAGAAGAAATAATGAAAGGTTACAGGATAAGGCTGAGGTCGAATTATGGATTAGATTAGTTTAGAGTTACAGCACGATCCCCGTACACTAGCACTACCCTACGCACCAGGGACAATTTACAATCTTTACCAAAGCCAATTAACTTACAAACCTGTAGGTCTTGAGAGAGTGGGAGGAAACCGGAGCGCCCGGAGAAAACCCATGCACTCACAGGGAGAACGTGCAAATTCCACACAGACAACACCCAAGGCCAGAATTCAACCCAAGTCTCTGCCGCTGTGAGGCAGCAGTACTGCTCTTTATATAGTACTGGACCAAGTGTGGACCCATTGGGTCCGTTCCCCCAACGCAATATTCCACCACTCGCCCATAGCCCCAAACTGCGCAGGCGTGGCTGATGGGTTTCCGTTGTGACGCCAGAGATCCCCGTTGTGATGCGAGTCATGGCAACCCTCCCCCTCTGCGCAAGCACTTCCGGCAAGTGGGGGCACGACTGCGACATTGTTAAAGTTTTAAATGGCAATCACTTGTAAAATATAAGATCAATGTGAACGCATCTCACTCTCCCTTTTCAGTCCCCTATTCTTCTCCTCCATTATCCATCCTCGCTCTCTTCACCAACCTTCCTCTGCTCACCCCCTCCCTCCCCTCCTCTTCCCCCTCCCATTACCTGCCATCCCTCTTCCTACCCCTATCCTCCTCTATTCCCCCTCATCTCCAGCAGTCCCTCCCCCTCCTCCTCACCCTCCCTCGTCTTTCCCCACTCCGCTCCCCCCTATTCCACCCCCCACTCTCCCTCCTCACCTCCCCCACTGCCCTCCTCTCCTATCCCCCACTGCCTACCTCTCCCTCCCTCCCCCCTCCTCTCCCTCAATCCCCCCCACTCTCCCTCCACACCTCCCCAGGATCTCGATGTAAACCACCGCTGGCCCCGTTTTCTCCACCACGTCGACGGCAACTGTCTGCAAAGGCTCCAGCTGCAAAAGTTCCAAGTGCAGACCCATTGGGTCTGCTCCCTCAATGCCCCCGTCCCCTACCCTTAGCCCCCACGGGAGGCATGGGGGGGCAGAGAGGAGGGGGTAGAGTTTCATCGGCGTGTCATCACAGGGGAGGGATGGTTCCCGAACGCAATACTCCCTCACTCTTGGCTCCCGGCTGGCAGCTCCCGGCTCCCGACTCCAGGCAGGGCCCCAGTATGGGGGATTGTGGTCGGGGGGGGGGGGGGGGGGGGGTGGTCATTCGAGCAAGAAGTGTCATTTTTTTCCCAACGTTTTTTAGATAACTCGAGAAATAAAGTATGGCGCTTTTGGACTCCAGAGGAAAAATATCTACCGGAATATGTAAAAATGTTTTGGTTAGCGCGTTGTTTTTTCGAGAAGATGTGATTATACACAAACATACACACGCACAAATAAATAAATACACATAGAAGATCAGACTTTTAATAGATACTAGACCAAGTGGGACCCGTTGGGTCCTGTCCCCTCAATAGACAATAGACAATAGGTGCAGGAGTAGGCCATTCGGCCCTTTGAGCCAGCACTGCCATTCCATAAACAATAGGTGCAGGAATAGGCCATTTGGCCCTTTGAGCCAGCACCGCCATTCAATGTGATCATGGCTCATTATCCCCAATCAGTACCCCATTCCTGCCTTCTCCTCATATCCCATGACTCCGCTGTCTTTAAGAGCCCTATCTAGCTCTCTTGAAAGCATCCGGAGAACCTGCCTCCACCGCCCTCTGAGGCAGAGAATTCCACAGACTCACCACTCTCTGAGAGAAAAAGTGTTTCCTCATCTCCGTTCTAAATGGCTTACCCCTTATTCTTAAACTGTGGCCCCTGGTTCTGGACTCCCCCAACATCGGGAACATGTTTCCTGCCTCTAGCGTGTCCAAGCCCTTAACAATCTTATATGTTTCAATGAGATATCCTCTCAACCTTCTTAACTCCAGAGTGTAGAAGCCCAGCTGCTTCCCGGGAATTAACCTTGTAAACATACGCTGCACTCCCTCAATATGAAGAATTTTCCTCCTCAAATTAGTGGACCATAACTGCACACAATACTCCAGGTGTGGTCTCACTGGGGCTCTGTACAACTGCAGAAGGACCTCTTTGCTCCCATATTCGATTCCTCTTGTTATAAATCTCCTATGTGGGACCTTATCAAATGCTTTCTGAAAGTCCAGGTACACTACATCCACTGGCTCTCCCTTGTCCATTTTCCTAGTTCAAAAAATTCCAGAAGATTAGTCAAGCATTATTTTCCCTTCGTAAATCCATGCTGACTCGGACCGATCCTGTTACTGCTATCCAAATGCGCGGCTATTTCATCTTTTATAATTGACTCCAGCACCTTCTCCACCGCCGATGTCAGGCTAACTGGTCTATATTCCCTGTTTTCTTTCTCCCGCCTTTCTTAAAAAGTGGGATAACATTAGCTACCCTCCAATCCACAGGAACTGATCCTGAGTCTATAGAACATTGGAAAATTATCACCAATGCATCCACAATTTCTAGAGCCTCTTCCTTAAGTACCCTGGGGTGCAAACCAACAGGCCCTGGGGATTTATCAGCCTTCAGTCCCATCAGTCTACCCAACTCCATTTCCTGCCTAATGTGGATTTCCTTCAATTCCTCCGTCACCCCAGATGTTCTGGCCACTAGTACATCAGGAAGATTGTTTGTGTCCTCCTTTGTGAAGACGGATCCAAAGTACCTGTTCAACTCATCTGCCATTTCCTTGTGCCCCATAATAAATTCATCTTTTTTGGTCTTCAAGTGTCCAACTTTGGTCTTAACTAATTTTTTTCCCTTCACATACGTAAAGAAGCTTTTACTATCCTGCTCTATATTCTTGGCTAGCTTACCTTCGTACCTCATCTTTTCTCCCCGTATTGTCTTTTTAGTTATCTTATGTTGCTCTTTAAACATTACCCAATCCTCTTGCTTCCTGCTCATCTTTGCTATGTAGTACTTCTCTTTTATTTTTATACTGTCCCTGATGTCCCTTGTCAGCCATGGTCACCCCTTACTCCCCTTTGAATCTTTCTTCCTCCTGGGAATGAACTGATCGTGCACCCTCTGAATTCATGTTGGAGAACCTCCTTCCTCTTCTTCCCGATGTCATTTGTGCCTACGTGCACAACTACTGCCGGCTGTTCACCTTTTCTCTCGAGGATGTTATGAATTTGGCTCGTGACATCCTGAACCCTGGCACCAGGGAGGCAACAGACCATCCTCGCGTCTCGTCTGCCACCACAGAATCTCCTGTCCGCTCCTCGGACAACGGAGTCACCCACCACTAGGGCTCTGCCCGATGTCGGTCTCGCCGGTCGAGTCCCATCTCTAGGATTGGAGCCACCGATGTGTCCGCCGCTCGGACCGGAAACATCGTCTCCCCGGACAGTTCCCAAGAGGGCGTACCTGTTTTCATTAGGTACAGCCACCTGGGTCTTCTGCACTCCACGATTACCACCCTTTATCATACACCTTCCTTCTTCCTGTATCCTCAGCGTGACAACCTCACTGTCAAGAAAACTCTGGTTTTCCCGGATGGCCCTGAGGTCATCCAGCTGCTTCTCCAGTGCCCCAACACGGTCCTTCAGGAGCTGAAGCTGGACGCACTTGCCACAGTTGTAGCAGTCAGAGGCTCCATCCGTGTCACTGGGCTCCCACATTCTGCAAGCCTCACACTGTCTCATCTGTCCTGTCATGTGTTCACCGCGTTCCGTCCTCTCGAGCTTTTTGCATAACCTCCTCTCCTCAGCCTCGCCGAAGACTCTCGAGCCAAGGACTTACACTTTACTCACAAGGCACTTCCCTCACTGCCGCTCTATCCACTCATGCATAGCCCCCAACTCGCAGGCGAGGCTAGAGAGGGAGAGGGCAGGGGCAGAGAGGGGTTAATGGCAGGGGGAGGGCAGGGGCAGAGGGAGGGCAGGGGCAGAGAGGGAGGGGGCAGAGGGGGAGCGGGGATTAGCAGAGAGGGAGGGGGTAGAGTTTGTGGGGTGGGGCGGGGTGGCGCGGCATCACAGGGGAGGGCTGGTTGACGAACGCAATACTCCCTCACTCCGGGCTCCCATCTCCAGGCTCCGCTTCTGCCCAGGTGCTGTCGCCCGGCACGGGCTCGGCCTGCGCCAGCAACCTCCCCAACAAGCAATCCCCGAAAGAGAGCAACCCCTGGGCGCCTTTTAAATAACGGGGGGGGGAGGAGGGGGAGAGGGGGGGGGGGGGGTAGAGGGAGGGGGGGGGGGGGGAGGGGAGGGGGGGGGGGGGAGGGGGGGGGAGGAGGGGGGGGGGGGGGGGGGGGGGGGGGGGGGGGGGGGGGGGGGGGGAAGGAGGGTGGGGGGTGGGGGGGGAGACGGAGCAGAGGGGGGAGGGGGGATAGAAGGAGCAGGCTTGGGGAGGGTGTAGAAGAGAGAGGGGGGGGGTGAGGCCGAGGCGAAGAGAGAGGAGAGGGCGGGGAGGGGGGGGGGGGGGGGGGGGGGGGAGAGAATAGCCGAGAGAAAGCGCCAAGAGAAAGCGACTCACTAGCATCATCTTTTGAATAACGGGGGGAGGAGGGAGAGGTGGGGGGGGGGGAGAGGAGGTGGGGGGGTGGAGTAGATTGGGGGGGGGGGGGGGGAGGGGGAGAGGGGGGGGAGGCGGGGTGGGGGGGAGAGGAGAGGAGGGGAGAGGGGGGGAGGAGAGGGGGGAGAGGAGGGGGGGGGAGAGCGAGAGGTGAGAGGGCTGTGGGTTTTGAATAATAGGGAGGAGTAGGTGGCGAGGATGTCACTCGCAGTGCGCAGATCCAAGACGGCAGCACGCAGACCCATTTTGACTGTTTTTTCCAAAAAAATTCAGATATTTGAACATTTTCATTAACAACTCGAGAAATAAACCATGATTTTTTTCAGATAAGGCGATTTAGGACTCCACGGGAAAAATCACTACCGGAATATGTAAAAATGTGACCGTTTGTGCGTCGTTTTTTCGAGAAGATGTGATTACACACACACACACACACACACACACACACACATCCACATACAAGCTCAGTGTTTTAGTAGTTAATTAGACCCAAGTGGGAGCTGTTGCGGGGGGGAGTGGGGGGGTGGTCTTTGGCTTCACACACACTAACCAACCCCTCCCACACACAAACTAATGCCCCCTTGATATTATATTAATATCATTAATTTTCTCCTTTTACCCCATTACCGCCCTATCCACTTATGCAGGGCTGGATTTACGTATAAGCTTCACAAGCTTAAGCTTAGGGTCTCAAGATTTAGGGGGGCCTCGGCAGGGCCGGAATTACCTTTAGGCTTCATAGGCTTAATCCTAGGGCCTCAAAATCTAGGGGGACTCTGGCCAAGGTGTTTTTTTCCCAGAGTAAAAAAAATCCTGAGGAGAAAAAAAAGTGGAGCGCTATCATACCCGAAATTCTGGTTCCAGCCCGCAGGAAGTTTTGGGGAAAAATATTGTGACCATCCATGCCTGCGCAGTTGGGGGAAGCTGGTGACGCAGTAGCGATGCAAAATGATGCTGTCTCTCTGCGCGAGCGCAGTGGGCCCGGGAGGATTCGGATCTCCATTTGCACTTCACACAATCACCTCGATGCCTCGTGTCTACCAAAGATCCTAGGAGTCTGTTCCAGGTAAGTAGTGGAATATTGTGTTGCGGGAGTTCCCGTTTCTCCGGGCCGGGGAGGGTACGGTGTCTGCTGCGCAGAGTTGGAGTATCGCTGTGTGGGAGGGAGAGAGAGGGGGAGGGATGTGAGAGGGGGAAAGGGGGGGTTGAGACAGAGGGGGGGAGAGAGAGGGAGGGGAGGGGGGGAGAGAGAGATTGGAGAGATAAAGGGGGAGAGAGAGGGGAAGGGAGAGAGAGATGGGGGAGGGAGAGAGAAATGGAGGAGGGGAGAGGGAAAGGGGGATTATCTTTAGTGAGATTGCAAAATTAAGGTAGGTTTTAGAGCAATTATATTTCCTCCTCCATATGAATAATACCAAACAATTGGAACTATCTTTTCCTTGATAATAATACTGAAAAATATGTATTCCATAGTTTGCGACTTTCATTTTGCATCATATTTTTAATGTGCACACAATGACACAGTCGAACAGTAACAGGCAATCAAATCAACACACAAAACATATTCTAAAAAAAGATTTTATTTACTGCAAAAACTTACAGTATTTTATTTGCAGTGTTTGCATGCTCCTTTATAACATTTTACATAACATTTTACAGTACAACTTGATTATTAAAAAAGGACAGCTACAATTCTTGATTTAAAAAAATGTATACAGCAATGTGCCCAATCATCCCATTCCAACCACTCATTACTCTTGACTCAACCAAAATTATTACTGAAATATTGGTCATATATTTGGTGCAAAAATGCACCAAATGGCTTGGACGCTATTCCTTGGAGCACATTTCAAACCAACCACATTTTGATTTTCAAATCACATTAAGGGCACTCACAGTTGAGTAGACATGCGTTCAGTGTTATTCACAGCTCAGAGAGATGTGACCCTCTCGCTTCCTCCATCTTGCAGAGACTGACTGAGGCACAATACTTCCGGGTTTTATAGTCCCTCCCACCAGCAGGAGCAGCAGAGAGAATCTCAACATGTTTTAAACATTAATAATTATTTTATTTTTCATCGATGGGAAAAATCCTCTTGTCCTGCGCAGCTCTGAGTAAGATGGCCAAAAATCACAGCCATAAATGGCAGCGTTTTTTCCAAAATCATGAAACAGAAAAACAGGAAGTGGTCAAGATCAGACTTTTAGTAATATAGATATGATAGATATGATATGATGATATAGATTATAGAAAGACTGAATTTTTGAATTAATTAATCGTTAGGGTTTTCAATCATTCTATTTCTGAACAGTATAAATCCTTTAAAAATTTGTTTATTCAGCCTTAAAATTGCCTTAGCAATAAATTATTGACCAAAACAAATGAGACATATGCATATGAGAGATGCTATTCCAGTTTATATTTACTCAATAAAAACATTGATAAGTTGAATAAATGTCATGGTGAATTGTTTGATGTCCCCATGTCTATTTATTTTATTTCAGCTTCTCTATACTGTATATTGGCTTGTATATCCATTTTTTTATTACATTTTCAATATGGAAAGGAAACCAATGCTACCAATTTATTATATAATTTCGAACACACAGTGAAGTTGTCAATATTAGTTTTAAAATGTCATAATAAATAAACAATAAGTCAGAGCCATCAGTCAAGTCGTTGATTAACATAATGATTAACAAACTAAGCCATGGAAATTTTTAAACATAATCATAAAATTGAATCAGTAATCATCCATTTGACAGTAGATTGATAAGGAAACTCAACACAAAGGAGGTGCAAACTCACTATTTTCACTGACTGCCCATTTATTATCTTCTTTGTTGAAATAGATTTTAAGTACAGTAAAGTTGCTGCCTGACAGCGCCAGAGACCTGGGTTCGATCCTGACTACGGATGCTGTCTGTACAGACTGTGTACGTTCTCCCTGTGACTGCGCGGGTTTCCTATGAGTGCTCCAGTTTCCATTCACACTCCAAAGACATGCAGGTTTGTCGGTTAATTGGCTTCTGTAAAATTGTAAATTGTCCATAGTGTGTAGGTTAGGCTGCAAGGTGCTCGCTGGACAGCACGTAATCAGTGGGCCAAAGGGCCAGTTTTCTGTGCTGTATCTCTAAAGTCTAATGTCATGCTGACCAGCCAGCATTGACAACATGTTTTTTCTTACTGACATGTCCAGCTAATACAGGTGGAGGTACCATGAAAAAAAATCAAGCTTAAAAGAACTTTAAAAGGACAGAAAGTGCTGGAGTAACACAGCAGGTAGGCAGCATCACTGGAGAATAAGGATAGGTGACAAATCAAGTCTTCAGAGATACAGTGCGGAAACAGGCCCTTCGGCCCAACGAGTCTGCACTGACCAGTAATCACTCCATACATTAGCAGTCACGGTGGTGCAGCGGTAGAGTTGCTGCCTTACAGGGAATGCAGCTCCGGAGACCCAGGTTCGATCCTGACTGCAGGTGTTGCCTGTATGGATTTTGTATGATTTTGGTCTCTCCGTGACCTGCGTGCGTTTTCTCCGAGATCTTTGGTTTTCTTCCACACTCCAAAGACGTAGAGGTTTGTAGGTTAATTGGCTTGGTAAATGTAAATATTGTCCGTAGTGTGTGTAGGATAATGTGCGGGGATCGCTGATCAGCGCAGACCCGGTGGGCTGTATCTCTAAACTAAAAAAACTAAACTATTCTACACTTTAAAGAAAATTTTCCAATTTACAGAAGCCAATTAACCTACAAACCTGGACATCTTCGGAATGGAAAATAAACTGGAGCACCATAACACAGAGAAATGTGAGGTGTTGCATTTTGGGAGCACTAACGTGGGCAGAACATACACAGTGAATAATAATAATAATAATAATAATAATAATAATAATAATAATAATAATATCTTTTATTGTCATTGCACGTCAGTGCAACGAGATTTAGTATGCAGCTCCAACCGATGAAAAAGAAAAGTAAAATAAATAAATAAGCTGTGTGTCGTGACCATCCGAGGGAGACAGTCCAGGGGGGGTGGGGGTCACTCAGCAGGGCCGGTTCAGAGCCACTATAGCTCTTGGAATAAAGCTGTTTCTGAGTCTGGAGGTTCGGGCATAGAAGGCCTTGTAACGTCTGCCGGAGGGAAGTAGTTCGAACAGACCGTTAGATAGGGTGGTCAAAAATGACAGCGCTCTGGGAAGTGTTGTAGAGCAGAGGGATCTAGGAGTGCAGGTACATAGTTCATTGAAAGTTGCATCTCAGGTAGATAGGGTGGTCAAAAAAGCTTTTGGCACATTTGCCTTCATCAGTCAGAGCATCGAATATAGAATTTGTGAGACCATGTTGCAGTTGTATACGATGTTAGTGAGGAGGCATTTAGAGAAGTGTGTTCAGTTTTAAGGACCATGTTATAGGAAAGATCTAGTCAAGCTAGAAAGGGTGCAGAAAAGATTTACGAGAATGTTGCCAGAATGTTGACAGGGCCTGAGCCATAGGAAGAGATTGAGAAGTCTAGGAATCTATTCCTTGGAGCGTTGAAAGATGAGGGGTGATCTTATAGAGGAGCACAAAATCAGGAATAGATTGGGTAGATGGATAGAGTCTCTTGCCCAGAGTAGGGGAATCAAGAACCAGAGGACATAGGTTTAAGGTGAGCGGGGGAAGATTTAATAGGAACCTGAGGGGTAACTTTTTCATGCAAAGGGTAGTGGGTATATGGAACTTCCGGAGGAGGTAGTTGAGGCAGGTATTATCGCAATGTTTAAGAAATATATTATCACAATTTTTAAGAAACATTTGGACAGGTACATGGATAGGACGGGTTTAGTGGAATATGGGCCAAATGCAGGCAGATGGGACTAGTGTAGATGAGCCTGCTTCCACGCTGTATGACTCTGTGACACCCATAAAAATCCCACGCGGTCACAGGGAGAACCTACAAATGCGGTACAGCAGCACCTGTAGTCAGGATGGAAACCGGATCTCGGGCGCTGCAAGGCAGCAACTCTACCGCTGCACCTCTGTGCCACCTAGGTCGAGACCCTTCTTCAGACAAAGTCCTGCCAAATTTCTGCACATATATTAATATCCCTCCTGCAGAGATACAGGATATATTTTTGACAATATGTAGGACTGAACTAAAAACAAAACTTGAAACCTTAGCTTTTTAATCAGTCTTGGATGATGTAGGTATACCTATAGTGATTAATGTGATAAATATCAGATAGGTCATACAATCGCTGTATAGAATAGATGTCTGTTACTATTTGGTAAACAAGCTGTCCTTGGGAAGGTCCAGAGACAGCTAAATCATGCAGTTTACCAGCAGTTAATCATGAACCAGTTGGACAGGGTTAGGATGGAGTACTTATCTGTGAAATGTTCTTTTGAAGATATATGCTGGAACAGGAATTTACAAGATGAGCTAAGGTACTAAAAGGAAAGGAATTGCTTGTCGCCCTTTGTACTGTATTGTTTCATAATCTATAATGTATCAGCGAATCTGTCTGCACACTCAACTGTTGTGGGTTTACTGGAAATGTGCTGTAGGACTTGTCGAGGAGAGGAAATGGTGATGAGCTCTCA
Organism: Leucoraja erinaceus; assembly: GCF_028641065.1. Classification (NCBI taxonomy): domain Eukaryota; kingdom Metazoa; phylum Chordata; class Chondrichthyes; order Rajiformes; family Rajidae; genus Leucoraja; species Leucoraja erinaceus. The sequence goes on along the minus strand of NC_073382.1, from coordinate 48,751,175 downwards.
TATGGCAGATCCTGGACCATTCCAGGTTGACACCAAGCCCATCATCGGCATCAGCCAATTATTGTACAGAGACACATGCTTCAAGGCACAGGTTGACTGCTTGCTGCAGAAACTTCCCTCTGCTTCCATGTATACCACTGATAGCTATAAGCAAGATAAAGCAATTTTTCAGAGTGGAAGGATTCCCCGAGGCCTTAGAGATCATAACATACACCTGCACAATTCTTACTTAATCAATGGGAAAGAAATTGACCGTGTTCTTATTTGTTACCGGCAACACTACATTGAGTTCGCTTTCTAGACAGTTCATCTGAGAGCAGGCTATCATGCAAACAATCATTCATAATTAAATGGTGCCAGTAAGGTAAGGAAAACATGTCTTTCTTAAAGAACGAAACAAACTATTGAATAACACAAATAAAAGCTGAATAACCGCTGTGAGAGGCCGATGATGGGTGCAAGAGGTGCAGTGTTTGGATACCCCATGTGATTTGGAGGTCTAATTTATACCAGCAGTATGAAAATTGATTTTTCTAATTTGAAGTAAACCTTGCACTCCCTTTGTCTCCACCCCCTCCCCCCCACCCTCCCCACCCCTAGTTGTCTTGCTAGTTCCACTATTTGTATCCCATCATTGTATCCCAACCACTAAAATCCTAGTCTGAAAGATTATCATGTTAACCACAGTCTGAACAAGGGTCCCGACACGAAACGTCACCTAACCTTGTTTTCCAGAGATGCTGCTGACCTGCTGAGTTACTCCAGCACTTTGTGCTTTTTCTGGGGTATTGTGTGCAGTTCTGGTATCACACCTTAGAAAGAACATGTTTGTTTTGGAGGAAGGGCTGTGTAGATTTACAAGTACCAGGGTACCAAGGATTAAATTATATGACACCTTTACACTAACTAGTTTCCCCTAGAATTTAGAGGGCTAAGAGGAGATTTGATACGTTTTTGATTGAAAAATTATGCTATAGTGAAATGATTGAGAAAATTAAGAAATAATATTTCTACTGCCTGGAAATGTTTATATTTATTGAATATAACGTGCTTTAAAAGTGGAATTTTAAAGGCAAATCGGCCTCAATGATTTTAACGCTTTACACTTTAAGGCATAGGTCTCTCTTTTACTCTCTTTGAGTTGTGTGATCACAGCTTATGTCCTTCTCAGGTTTCCATTTAGATACCATGATGAAAAATGGCAGAGAGAGAAAAAATGCACTATCGTGCCCCAATCTTGGGCAACAGTGAGTGTGAGAGGCCAATGATGGGCAAAGAGATGCAGAGTTTGGATAGTCCATATCACCTCCTCCACAGCCAACAGTGGACCATTGTGGACTCCATTTTTCTTGAATCATCGCTGCCAGCTCTGATTTGTACTGTACCTTTTCATATCTCTAGTTTCCCTCTCCCCTGCCTCTCAGTCTGAAGGAGGTGTCTTGACCCTAAACGTCACCTATTTCTTTTCTCCAGAGATGCTGAAAGTTGAAAAGGGTACAAAGAAAATTTACGAGGATGTTGAGAGGACTCCAGGATCTCATCAGCGACAATGATGAGTCGACCTATAGGGAGGAGGACCCAGCTCCTAGCAGCATGGTGCGCTGACAACAACCTGGCCCTTAACTCCAAGCATCGTCAAGGACTGCTCTCATCCCAGCCACAGACTGTTTACCCTCCTCCCATCCGGGAGGCGCTACAGGTCTCTCCGTTGCCAGACCAGCAGGTTCAGGAACAGCTTCTTCCCTGCGGCTGTTAACTTAACTCTGCACCTTGGTGACTGCCAGTCACCGCCCCCACCCCGGACACTCCTTCCCCCAGAAAAGTTGCACTACTGCTACTGTATGTACATATATATATTTTACTGTTCCATTATTCTATGTTCGCTCTTCTGGGTGGGATGCTATTTCGTTTGTTGTCTGTTTCGTTGTCTCTGTACTGTATACTGCACAATGACAATAAAGATTGAATCTGAATCTGAAACTGAGCTATAGCGAGATGCTGAGCAGGCTTGGACGCTATTCCTTGGAGCGCAGGAGGATGAGGGGTGATCTTAAAATCATGAGAGGAATAGATTGGGTAGATGCACAGAGTCTTTTGCCCAGAGTAGGGGAAATCGAGAACCAAAGGACATAGGTTTAATGTGAAGGGGGAAAGATTTAATAGGAATCTCAGGGGCAAAATGTTAAAACAAAGTGTGGTAGGTATATGGAACGAGCTGCCCGAGGAGGTAGTTGAGCTAGGCCTATTGCAACATTTAAGAAACAATTAGGCAAGTACATGGATTGGGCACATTTAGAGGAATATGGTCCAAATGCAGGCAGGTGGGATTAGTGTAGAAAGGACATGTTGGTCGATGTCCAGTCAAGTTGGGCCGAAGGGCCTGTTTCCAAACTTTATGACTCTACAACGCTTAGCTGCCTGACCCGCTGAGTTACTCCAGTTGTTTTGTCTCTCTCTATCTTCTGATTAGAGGTGTGTAGGAAGGAACTGCAGATGCTGGTTTAAACCCAAGATAGACACATAAAGCTGGAGTAACTCAGAGGGTCAGACAGCATCTCTGGAAAAAAGGAATAGATGATGTTTCAGGTGGAGACCCTTCTTCAGACTGAGAGTCAGGGGGAAAGGGAAAGGAGAGATATAGACGGTGACGTATGCGACAACCAGCGATGGTGATTAATTATACGTCAAGATACAGAGACAGAGAGAAAGTCTGAAGAAGGGTTTCGGCCCGAAAAGTCGCCTATTTCCTTCGCTCCATAGATGCTGCTGCACCAGCTGAGTTTCTCCTGCATTTTTGTGTACCTGAGAAAAAGAACAAATGTGTTATCTCTATCTCTATACCGCTCTATATCACCATCTATATCTCTCCTTTCCCTTTTTCCTGAATTAGTTAATTTAGTTTAAAAGTCTCGACCCCAAGCGTCACCTATTTCTTTTCTCCAGAGATACTGCCTGACCCGCTGTCTATCTTCTGATTAGAGGTCTTGGCGAGGAGACGGAAGATGAACTACAAATCCCAGACTGCATGACGAGCGCAGGCGCCGTGAAGCCTGGAGCAGGGAGATCCTCTGCCGTGTGAGGTATTGCAACCGGCTCGACCATATGGTCTTCAACCAGTCCAGGAATATATGATTCAATGTCTCGCCCGGGAGAAGAACGAACGAGGGAGAGCTTGTTGCAGTTCCACCACACGCACTGGAGTTTTCAAGGGTTTGTACCCACAAAAACAAAAACAGTTTCGCGATTATTTTAATTGTTGATGCCACGTGTAGAAGAATTAATCCTACTGCAAACAATATGAGAGCTGATTGGCAGATGTAATTAGTCAAGGGTGCGTGAATATTGCAGAGTATAAATCTTGGCCGTCAGCCGCTCGACTGAAATGAACACATTTCACGCTAGGTAGGTAGGCCGGCTGTTACCATGTAAAAAGGCGTGGTGTGATGATGAAAATGAACTTGTCAGAATTTGTTACTGTCTAACACTGTTGCAGAGCGCTCAATTATTGCCAGCTTATCCCGTAACAGATGAGGGTTTCCGATTCACGCAGGTGGCTTCAGGTAAGGTTATTACAGTTTCTGCCACACGCCGCGTTGTTGTTAATTGGGATTTATATTGATGGTTATTTCTGAAGTAACAGACCTTTGTTATCAGCCGTACTTTAAACTAACGGAGAACATTAGAACAACGGAGAATTTCTTGTCCAAAGCAAGGTTTAGTTTAGTTCCGGGCGGCACTGTGGTGCAGCGGTAGAGTTGCTGCTTTGCAGCGCCAGAGATCTGGGTTAGATCCTGAATATCGGCGCTGTCTGTACGGAGTTTGTACATTCTACCTGTGACCTGCGTGGGTTTTCTCCGGGTGGTCTGGTTTCCTCCCACATTTCCAAGGCGTACAGGTTTGTAGGATAATTGGCCTCGGTAAAATTGTATGTTATCTCCAGTGTGTAGGACCGTATTAGTATACGGGGTGATCTCTGGTCGCCACAGCCTTGGTGGGGCGAAGGGTCTGTTTTCGCGCTGTATCTCGAAACTAAACACGCATAGCGATAGCAGTGCGGAAACAAGCTCTTCGGCCCACCGAATCCGCGCCATCCCGCGGACTGTCCCACACACTAGGGACAATTTACAATTTTTACCGTAGCCAATTAACCTACAAACCCGTACGTCTATAAGTGTGGGAGGAAAAGCAGAGCACCCGGAGAAACCCCAGGCAGGTCACAGGAAGAACTTACAAGTTCCGTACAGAGTCAGGAGTCTTAAGTCAGGATCGAACTCGGCTCTCTGGCGCTGTAAGGCAACAACTCTACCGCTGCGGAATTGTGCCATCCGAATGTGGATTAATACAAGATCAAATAAGTGTTTTTTTTGCAGTATCCTGCCGCAGAATAAGAAACGGGGCCGTTCATTGATACATGTATCACCCGATGGCGTTCACATTTTTAAAGCAACCCTTCCGTCGGCTGTGTTTGCCCATGTTAACAAAACCGTCGCTGAAGCCCGGATATATTGGCGCCGTTGCACAGTGCAAACGCAGTGGCCGTGGTTTATGGCTTGTAGAATGATAAGATGTTCTCTGACTCTATTGAATCTTGCTATATACATATAAATAATTTATTTTCTCCTGAGATGCTGCCTGACCCGCTGAGTTCAGCTTTTTGTGTCTATCTTCTGTATAAACCTGCAGTTCCTTCCTGCATATTCTAAATAATAGCAATGCTTTATTTTTTATTGTCGCCCGCACTTGTGTTAGCAGGTTCTCAAACCGGTAAAGACTGGGTGGCTGGGAGGCAACACCATTCGCACGGAGTCTGCAGCGTGGGCTCTGATATCCCTGTACATTTATAACGCCGACAGCTTTTGACATCGAGTCCATAATCAGCGAAACATTTCGCGGAACTGTTCAGAATTTATTTTTAAAACGGGGGAAACCCATCAGAATTGTTGCTCCCGCGGGAGAGTTGTGTACAGACGCGATATCAGGATGTGCTTTTGCTACTCTTGTCCTGATATTTGTTGAGTTGAACGTTTGTGGTATTCAGGCTGGAGTTAAGATGCAAACTATTCGGAGCTGTGTAGGAAGAAACTGCAGATGCTGGTTTACGCCGAAGATAGACACAAAATGCTGGGTAACCCAGCGGGACAAGCAGCATCTCTGGAGAAAGGGAATAGGCGACGTTTCGGGTTAAGACCCTTCTTCAGATATAGTCAGGGGAGAGGGAAACTAGAGGCGTGAAAAGGTTTAGAACAATGAAAGAGCTGTTGTATAATGGCAATTAATGTTTGAAAGAAGTTACTACGTATTTAATTTGGGGATATTTGCACCCACTGGTTTGCTTATAACTGATATGCACATCCCGCTAATCCAATTCCACTTAAAACTATGTTTAACACGCGTAAATACAAAGCACAGTACAGCACCAATGTTTGTGCCGAACATGATGCAGAGTATTTTGCCCAGAGAAGGGGAATCGAGAGACAGAAATTACCCCCTCACATGTTTATGGTGAGGGGGGGAAACATTTAGATTAAATATGAATTTGAGGGGTGACTTTTTTTTACCCAACGAGTGGTGGGTAACTTGGTATCATGGCGCCGAACATGCTGCCTAGTTAAACTGATCTCATCCGCCCTGAGGTGATATGTCCCTCCAGTCCCTGCACTTCCATGTGCCTATCTAAAAGCCTCCACGATTCGCCCCCTGGCAATGCGTTCCAGGCCACCACCATTCTATGTGTAAATAAACTTGCCCCACACATCTCCATTAAACTTTCACCTCTCTCACCTTAAATTTATAACACCTTGCTTCGAGATGTTGTGCTCCCTATTCATTATATAATTTCTAGTTCGAGATCCCTAAGATGTTGTATGCGTTTCGCGGGGGACGGTATCTTTGCTCGCGGGGCCCACAAGTGTCTAAGATGTCGAGCCCCCAATTAGGCGCTGGCTTCCTTGTTAACCATGCCCACGCCAAAAAGTGCAATAAATGTCTGCTCATCTTCACTCTTTCTCGAGTGAACGCCATTCCGTTGATTTGTTTGAGAAATGTTCTCTGCGCAGGAAAGGGCTGATGTCTAAAAGAATACTCGTTCAATTACGGATCGCTTTTCAACCAAACTTTGATTTTCTTGCCGTTTGATTGCATTAAAGCCGGGTAACATGATATCGCTGCATAACAAACCTGAGGGGTCATTTAAACCAACCGCATCGGGCACAGAGTAATTGGCATTGAAGATAGACAGACACACGATGCTGGAGTAACTCGGCGGATCAGGCAGCATCTCTGAAGAGAAGATGCTCCAGAGAGGGTCGAGACGGAACTCCAGCATTCTGTGTCTATTTTCGGTGTAAACCAGCATCTGCAGCTCCTTCCCACGCAATTGGCATTCCCGTGTTAGCGCGGCAGGGCTTCAACTTGTAACAGTGTTGCCGCGGCGGCGCTTCGGATTTCACGCCGCATCCAGCTTTGCCGGTTACATCAACTGATTTTCTTTCGGAATAACGTAAGCCTCGTGCGCTCAGCGAGTTTCTAGGCGAGGTTTTCCCTAGTGCTGTAAAATCCAGCTTGCTTCAGCCAGTGTTTAGAGATCTAGCGTGGAAATGCATTCGTCGGCCCACTGAGTCCGTGCACCGCACACTGGTTCTATCCTACACACTAGGACCAATTGACAGGTTCACCTCTTTTGCAGAGTGGGTGGTAAACGGAGCACCCAGAGAAAACCCACAGGATCAAACCCGAGTCTCTGGCGCTGTAAGCAGTGATGGAAATGGGTTTTAGGAACTGGGGGTACTCTAAGGTCCGTGAGGCTGAGGTTGGGAAGGGGGGATGTGTGCGGTCATACCCATGTAAGAGTACAAGAATTCATAACTTGTTTATTGTGTATTTATAATACAGTTTATTATGTATTATATGTAATAGCTGCTTTCTTGCATCGCTCTCTCTCAGACTGACAAAAGAGTGGAATAGAGTGGAATCAAAGAGTGGAATAGATGACATTTGGGGTGGAGACATTTCTTCAGACTGACGGGGAAGGGAAACGGGAGATATAGGCATATCTTCCATTCATTTGTCCTTAGTACCGTCTATATCTCTTGTTCCTCTTTCCCCAGACTCAGTCTGAAGAAGGGTCTCGACCCGAAATGTCATCTATTCCACTCCATGATCGTTGCTTTCGTCCGTCTGTCCGCTCGCCCTTGGATTAAGTAGCCTAGGGTAAAGCTGTGAATTTGCGCCATTCCCCTCCCACTCTCAATCTGACCTTTCTGTCCTGGGCCTCCTCAATTTTCAGAGTGAGGCCCAGTGCAAATTGGAGGAACAGCACCTCATATTTTGTTTGGGTAGCTTACACCCCAGCGGTATGAACATTGACTTCTCTAACTTCAAATAGCCCTTGCTTTCCCTCTCTCTCCATCCCCTCTCCTTCCCAGTTCTCCCACCAGTCTGACTGTCTCCGACTGCATTCTATCTCTGTCCCACTTATCCTGGACATCAGTATGCAAAAGGGTCTCGACCCAAAAGTCACCCATTCCTTCTCTCCAGAGATACTGCCTATTCCGTTGAGTTGTTCCAGCATTTTACATATACATAGAAAATAGGTGCAAGAGTAGGTCATTCGGCCCCTTGAGCCATTCAATGTGACCATGGCTGATCATCCACAATCAGTACCCCATTCCTGCCTTCTTCCCAAATCCCTTGATTCCACTAGCCCTAAGAGCTCTATCTAACTCTCTTTTGAATGCATCCAATGAGTCGGCCTCCACTGCCTTCTGAGGCAGATAATTCCACAAATTCACAACACTCCGGGAGAAAAGGTTTTTCCTCATCTCAGGCCTACCCCGTATTCTTAAACTGTGGGCCTTGGTTCTGGACTCCTCCAACATTAGGAACATGTTTCCTGCATCTAGCGTGTCCACTCCCTTAATAACTTTATGTTTCTATAAGATCCCCTTTCATCCTTCCAAATTCCAGTGGATACAAGCCCAGTCGTTCCATACTTTCATCATATGACGTTTCTGCCATCCCGGGAATTAACCTCGTGAACCTACGCTGCACTCCATCAATAGCAAGAATGTCCTTCATCTAATTAGGAGACCAAAACTGCACACAATACTCCAGATGTGGTCTCACCAGGGCCCTGTACCTCTTTGCTCCTATACTCAAATCCTATCATTATGAAGGCCAACATGCCATTAATTTTCTTCACTGCCTGCTGTTTCTTGCATGCTTACTTTCAGTAACTGATGTACAAGTACACCCAGGTCTCGTTGCACTTGCCCTTTTCCTAATCTGACACCATACAGAAGAAGGATCTCGACCCGAAACGTCACCCATTCCTTTGCTCCAGAGATGCTGCCTGACCCTCCAGCATTTTGTGTCTACCTGCCATTCAGATGATAATCTGCCTCTTGTTCTTGCCACTAAAGTGGATAACCTCACATTTATCCATATTACGCTGCATCTGCCATGCTTCTTCCCACTTACCCAACCTATCCAAGTCACCCTGCATCCTCATAGCATCCTCTTCACAGTTCACACTGCCATCCAGCTTTGTGTCGGCTGCAAATTTGCTAATGTCACTTTTAATTCCTTCATCTAAATCATTAATATATATTGTGAATAGCTGTGGTCCCAGCACCGAGCCTTGAGGCACCCCACCAGTCACCACCTGCCATTCTGAAAGGGACCCGTTAATTCCTACTCTTTGTTTCCTGTCTGCCAACCAATTTTCTATCCATGTACAATGTGCTCTGATTTTGCCCACTAATCTCCTGTGTGCAACCTTATCAAAGGCTTTCTGAAAGTCCAGGTACACTACATCCTCTGGCTCTCCCTTATCCATGTTGCTGTCTACCTGAACTTAGTTGTTAGGGATAACATTCATTTCTTTTCATTCATTTTTGAATGACAAATCATTTCAATTCAATTCAAAATGTACAGGTCTATTACCAAGAAGATCTTGGAACATTTCACATTGTTTGTCAATGCTCTGCATTATCTACTTTTCTGCCTCACTTTCCCAAAGTTTACTTAAATTTAGAGCCCTGTTTTCTGACTCATCCTTCTCCCTCTTAACTAGTATATCAAATACCTTTCAACGATGACTGCTAGCCACACGTTACTGCACCTTTAACTAATTGAGTAACTCAGACTAATTATTCATTATTTTTGTTAGCTAAATGACATATCGTTTCAGAAAAATTGAACATACAAGTTTTCTATTAGGTTTTTAAGCATTATTTCCCATTTGAAAATGTAGCATATCATTTGCTTTTGAAGGTTTGTATATCTGAACCCTGATTTTTTAAATGTGCACATTTTATGCATCTCCTTTCTCCAAAATGCCTCCCAAAATAAATCATCAAGTTTTTGAGAGCGGGCCAGAACGGAGGATGGCGGAGAGGGGCGAGAGGCAGGGAGGTACGGAGGCAGGGAGGTACGGAGTTGTGCAGCCGATGATGTGGATAGTCAGAGCGACTGAAGATTACGCTTGTTCACTTAACCAACCTAACGTCATGTAAAGGGAAACCCTTGCACCGTCTGTGGTATCGGAGTACCTTTATTCTCCAGATAATCCCAGTTTTCTGAGTTTACATGGTGAAAGGAACACCAACAAAATACTACAAAGCATTGTACAAAGGACTGTGGGTGTAGATCTGTTGTCCGGGTTATATCTGATCTTTATAGGGTGGTTGCACATCAGGTCAAAGGGCATGATGCACGGAGTAACTCAATCCTTTTGGAGTATAGGCAGCTTCCGGCGTATACTAGTTACACACGCAACACATACTTTCTTACCTGTTAAAAACGCCAAAATGGTCAATTTTTGCGCTGTAAAAAATGTGGAAATAGGGGTAGCTGTGTGAGAAACGCCAAAATCATTGCTGCTCACTGACTTGCGAAAGAATCACTTGATACACAAACCCGTCACGTACAGCTTCTGTCCACTGACCACCAAAGGCCGTTTCACACTGGTGCTGTATAGACGTTGCTAAATATGCTGTATGTGTATAATAAAATTACGAATATGAAACTAAACACAAAAATGACTCAAATGCATTTACATATGATTAGCCTATTTATCACTATTCCTCCCGGAACCCCTAGCGACCTCTCGCGGAACCCTGGCGTTCCGGTTAACCCCGGTTGAGAAACGCTGCTTTAGGGATACAGCATGGAAACAGGCCCTTCAACCCACCGAGTCCATCGGTCACCCATTCATCCTAGTTCTATATTATCACACATTCGCATCCACACTCTCCACACCGAGGGAAATTTACAGAGGCCAATTAACCTACAAACCCCCATGTCTTCAAGAATTTGGCAGGAAACTCACTCTTCTACCAGCTGCGCCACTTCAGATGCAGGAATTATCAAGTAGCAGCAATAACTGGAAAATCTATATGAAATAATGCTAAAAGCAAAATACAGGTGATTCTGAAAATCAGAGCTTCCATTGAGGGAGAGAGTTACCGGCTTTGCCACTGTGTTCATTTTTCACTCTTCACTCAGAGATTCTATATGTTCCCAGTGTCTGAACTTAGTGTTTTCAGTGCTACACCGAATATTCCTCCTCGAGGTTGGGCAGTTATGAGCCAGCAGGCATTGGTGTTGCTGCATTTATCTAAGGACACGTTGAGCATAATCTTGAATGTGTTTTCTCTGTCCATCTGGTAACCTCTTTCTATGACAGAACATCCGTTTCAGGAGCCTCGGTGGGCTGAAGTGCCTGTTTCCGCGCTGTATCTCTAAACTAAACCAAACTAAAACTAAATTAATCTCAAATGCGTTTGGCATTTAAAATATCTATGTCCGAACAGCTTCAGTAGACTAGGTCTTCTGCCCGCCTGAGTTTCTGTAGAAGATGATTTTAATTATTTCCGCACTGCAATGCTTGAGATTCCTGGACATGGATGCCAGGATTATCACGAGAAAAACTGTATTCCTAAAAAGTATTAGTATCTCCTTAAATTGTAATCTAATGCACTCTGAGGACTTTGCCGCAAATTCTTTGTGGCTGTTAAAAAAAACCTCAAATAAAAAGAGATTGGAAATTTCAAGCCATTTCCCAATTGGCCTGCAGCAAGAGGCAGCTTCTAACTTCACACTAATTGGTGCTGATTCTGCAGTCGTCTTCAAAGAAACCACAAAGATGGATAGTAGGAAAAACTGTCTCGCTGTCATGGTCTACTTTGTTTGGACCTGGATTAATTCGGCCTTTAATATCCCATTAAGATCATCACAGGAGGTTAAGGCCTGCCATTCAAATGGTTATAACCCCTTTAAAGATTGCTAAGAAAAATAACAAAGTAACAAGTTGCATTTGTGTGGGAAGGAATTGCAGATGCTTGTTTTACACCAAATATAGACATAAAAAGCTGGTGTACTTCAGTGGGTCAGGCAGCCTCCCTGGAGAAAAGGAATAGGTGCCGTTTCGGGTCGATACCCGTCTTCAGACTGGAACTTGCATTTGTTATTGTTTTGTTAGTGCAAGGCAATGCATTTAATATAGTCACAAATGCTGGAGTAACTCAGCGGGACAGGCAGCATCTCTGAAGAGAAGGAACGTGTGAAGTTTCGGGTCTAAGACCTTTCTTCAGCAGACCCTGCTTCTTTGACCTGAAACGTCACCCATTCCTTCTCTCCAGAGGTGCTGCCTGCCCCGCTGAAATACTCCAGCATTTTGTGTCAATCATCAGTTTAAACCAGCATCTGCAGTTCCTTTCTACACACTTAATACTGTGATGTGTCTCCAAGCACTTCAATAGAACATTATGAAATAAAACTATATATGGAGACGCAAGGAAATGGAAATACTGGTTTAAAAACAAAACACAAAGTATTGGAGTAACTCAGCAGGATAGGCAGCACCTCTGGAGGACGTGGAACGGGGTGATATTTTGTCCAGGACCCCTTTTTTAGACCTTTTCCATCTGAAGAATGGTCTTGATCCAAAACATCATCCATTCCTGTCCTCCATAGACGTTGACTAGCCCACTGACTTACTCCAGCAACTTGTGTTTTTCTTTTGTAAACCATGTACGGGTGATATAACATTATTATTATTATTAAATCGTTGAAAACATTAGCGACGCAGTGGTGCTGGTTTCCGACGGGCACGGTGACAGACGCACCACACATCTCTGTTCTTCATGCAGCTGGCAAGCTCCTCTTTTGTCTCGCCACATGAAGGTCAGGTCGGGGGGAGTTCCCCCCCCCCCCCCCCCCCCCCCGCCATGGGTACCATGTCATCCCATGCTACCTGCTCCATGGCCAGATAGCTGGCGACTAAACCGTCTCCACCACCTGGTTTGCCAGGTGAGGAGGGGTCTGTGGACCCCCAGCAAGACCAGAAACAAGACCTGTCAAAGGGCAGATGAGCTCCTAGCGAGCCAACGGCCATCCACACTTCAGTAGAAGTTGCGATCACTGTCGTACATAACATTGTAAGGAATGATGATAAAGCACACACACCAAAATCCTATACTTCCAGCGGCGGAAGTCCACAGGAAATTAGCAGCTGGTCGAGGTTCTGGCCCATCTGGGCACCATGGATTCAGTTGCCTGATAACAGCTGGGAAGAAACTGTTCCTGAATCTAGAGGTATGCGTTTTCATACTTCTGTATCACTTGCCTATTTGAAGAGGGAGTGATCGGGATGAGACTCATCCTTGATTATGTTGTTGATTATGCAGCATGAAATGTAGAAATGGAAGGGAGTATGGTTTGTGAGACTGCCGAGAACATTGAGCAGCAGGCCGAAGATGGGGAGGGAAGATATGCCTGTTCAGTGATATTTTGTAACTTTGTCGGTGCCAGAAGTGTGCGATCGCACCTCCCCCGCTCCCCCCCCATTTTTTCCCCAGTGTAAGAAAAAAATCCCGAGGGTAAAACAAAAAATTTGGAGCGCAATCAGCGCTTCCACTTTGACGGAAATGACCCGAAATTATGGTTCCAGCCCGCTGGATGATTTGGGGGAAAAAAATGTTGATCATCCGCACCTGCGCAGTTGGGGAAAGCCGGTGACGCAGTAGCAACGCAATATAATGCAGTTTCTCCGCGCGTGCGCAGTGGGCCCGGGTGGGATATGATCGCCATTTTCACTCCACACAATCAGAGATCACCTCGACGCCTCGTGTCTACTCTGGGTAAGTAGTGTGGTATTGCGTAGCGGGAGGCAGAGTCTGTTTTTTATCCTGGGTGGCAAACTACCTGCAAGGGGTCCAATCCGGCGCGGGATGATTTGGGTTAAATGGAGAACAGAGATGTGTGGTGTGTCTGTCACTGTGCCCCTCGGGCGCGGTGGGGGGGGTTCTGCGATGTCTGCTCACCCGGTCCATCACTTCCATCCGTGGCATCGGAGCCTCGCTGCTGGTCAGCCTGATCCGCCGTCGCCGGGCGGGAGCAGGAACGACTGAATCTGAACCCAGTCCTGGCAGCGGCCGTGACCCCGACACCAGACGCCACTCCCGCCGGGCCCATGCCTCCCCCTTGCCTGGCCCATGCCACCTTTGCTGGGCCCACACCACCTTCCACCCCCGCCGGGCTCGCGTCTCTCCAACCCCCTACCACGGGCCCACGCCTTCCCTGCCGCCTGGTCCACGCCACCCATTCCCCCCTGCTAGGCCCACTCCACCTTCACCGTCACCCTTGCCGGGCCCACACCACCTTCCACCACTGCTAGGCCCATGCCTCTTTTCCACCCCCCCCCCCCCCCCCCCCCCCCCCCCCCCCCCCCCCCCCCCCCCCCCCCCACCCCCCCCCCCCCCCCCCCCCGCGGGACCTCACCTACCCGCCCCCACGCCTTGGGTTTAGCCTCTCTGTTACCTGCTGAGAGAGGCAAGAAGAGTGTTTCATTGTGTATATACACCAAAAAACACTGCAATGAAATTATTACTTGCCTCAGCATAACACGTCTGCAAGCATAGATAACACAATATCCATTCATATAATCATTATCTATTCATAGATAACACAATAAACAAAAAAAAAGGAATACGTTAAAAAACATTAACAGTGGCGCAGCGGTAGAGTTGCTGCCGCACAGCGCCAAAGACCCAGGTTTGATCCTGATTACGGGTGCTGTCTGTGTGGAGTTTGTACGTTGTCCCTGGGACCGCGTGGACTTTCTCTGGGTGCTCCGGTTTCCTCCCACACTCCAAAGACTAGTAGGTTAATAGTCTTCGGTAGGTTGTAAAATTGTCCCCATTGGGTAGGATATTCCATGTTGAAATTGATGTGATGTGAAGTTGTTAGGTCAGGAGAACAATTAAAGGTGCACTGCACACACTAACACAGTCTAACAGTAACAGGCAATCAAATGAACACAAAACATTTTCTAAAAAAAGGTTTTCTTTACTGCAAACACTTACAGTATTTTATTTGCAGTTTTCGTATGCTTCTTTATAACATTTTACAACAGTACAACTTGATTATTAAAACAAGGACAACTTCAATTCTTGATTTAAAATGTATACAACAATGATCCCAATCATCTCATTCCACCCAGTCATTACTCTTGACTCAACCAAAATTATTTCTGAAATATTGGTCATAAATTTGGTGCAAAAATGCTCCAGAATAAGGCTCAGAATGCACCAGAGAGCATCTAAAACCCCAGAGCTTCCAAGGCTCTTAAGCAGGACCTGGACCCCGGACTTTGCACTTCACACTCATGATGTGCCCTGTGCGCACATTATCTATATTACTAAAAGTCTGTTCTTGACCGGTTTTGGCCATCTGTGCTGCGATTTCCGAGGGAACGCCGCCACCTATGGCCGTCATTTTTGACCACCTTGTTTAGAGTCCCCCTCCGCCGCATGTGTGCTGAGGATTTTTCCCGTTGATTAAAAATGACAGAGATATTAATGTTTTTACAAAATTCCCCATTCTCTCTGCTGCCCCCGCTGGCGGCAGGGGGGAGGGACTATAAAACCAGGAAGTGGTGTGCCACGCAGTCTCTTCAAGATGGAGGAATACAGAGGGTCACGTTTCTCTGAGCTGTGAATAACACTGAACACGTGTCTACTCAAATGTAAGTGCCCTTAGTGGTTCTAAAATGCTTGCAGAAGCATTGGTTCTAAACTAACAAAAAAGTGTTTATAGGTTCTACAGCTTGCAAAAAATATCTATTGGTTCTAAAGCTTGCAAAAAGTGTCTCTATTGGTTCTAAAGCTTGCAAAAAAATGTCTTGGTTCTAAAGCTTGTAAACAAATATCTATTGGTTCTAAAGCTTGCAAAAAAATGTCACTATTGGTTCTAAAGGTTGCAAAACAAATGTCTATTGGTTCTAAAATGGTTCATACTAGCGCTCCAGAAAGCCCCCCTCCCCCCCTCCCCCCCCTTGGTTGTCTTGGCTTGGCTTGGGTGTGTCTTGAAATTGAAAGGCACTACTTACTGAAAATGGTGGCATGAAGTTGAAAGGCACTACTTACTGCAAATGGTGGCTTGAAAGGAGCTTTGGCTTGACGTTGAAAGGCACTACTTACTGCAAATGGTGGCTTGGTTCCTTTGGCTGGAAGTTGAAAGGCACTACTTACTGCAAATGGTGGCTTGGTTGCTTTGGCTTGAAGTTGAAAGGCACTACTTACTGCAAGTGGTGGCTTGGGTGTGGCTTGAAGTTGAAAGACACCACTTACTGCAAATGGTGACATGAAGTTGAAAGGCACTACTTACTGCAAATGATTGGTTGCTTTGGCTTGAAGTTAAAAGGCACTACTTCCTGCAAATGGGTGCGGCTTGAAGCTGAAAGGCACTACTTACTGCAAATGGGGGGTGTGGGCGCATTGGCTTGGTTGAAAGGCACTACGTACTGCAAATGGTGGCTTGGTTGCTTTGGCTTGAAGTTGAAAGGTACTACTTACTGCAAATGGTGGCTTGGGTGTGACTTGAAGTTGAAAGACACCATTTACTGCAAATGGTGGCTTGGGTGCTTTGGCTTGAAGTTAAAAGGCACTACTGTAAATGCACTTCCTGTTTGCACTGTATATTGATCTTAGATAAAACGCTACCACTTACGGCTGTGATTTTTGGCCGTCTTACTCAGTCCCCCTCTGTTGAGCAGATGCAGAGAATTCTTCCCATCAATGAAAAATAAAAGTGTTATTAGTTTTTAAAAAAATGTTGAGAATCTCTCTCCTAGCAATCACTCGATGAAAGCCACACCTTTTCCGGGGGGGGGGGGGGGGCGGGGTTATAAAACCCGGAATGTGGGTGTGGCTCAGTCTCTGCAAGATGGAGGAGGGAGAGGTCACGACTATCTGTCTTTAGTAGCTTTGCACCCTACTTCAAATGGTAAGAAACTGCACCTGAATTTGGTGGCCTTATACCCTGCTTGAAATAGAATTTCAAGGATTAGCTGTGAGTCCACTACCAGCCCACCAGCCATGAGTGAGTTGCCAGCACAACAGGCTTGATTGACTGAGACACCAGCCCAAGAATCCATTTGGCGCACAATTCGCATACTAGCCCTCTGGAAACCAGTCCCTTCCCCCCCCACAACACCCATACTAGCGCTCCAGAAAGCCCCCCCCCCCCCCCCCCCCCCCCCCAACTGGCCCCCAATATTTAGAATTGGTGGAGAGGTGGAATATTGCGTTGGATGACCAGCCCTCCTGTGTGATGCTGGGACCCAACGGGTCCCACTTAGTCTACTTTCACATAAAATTTTGTAATCCTGTCATGCCACCCTCCTTTTTGAAAAGCTTCGTACGGGCCTGCACTTGTGCACTACCCTGGAGAGGTCTGCTGTATGATTTTACTTGGTTGTACACAAAACAAAACATTTCAGTGTACCTAGGTGCATGTGACAAAATATCATTGAATCATGAACCTGGAAGACATACACCCCAAATACCTTTAAGTGACAGCTTAGTTTTGCAAAGGCAAGTTAAGTGAAATGATATCCCTAAATATAATGCTCAGCATAGACTGAGGGTCACAAATATAGAGATGATAAATTGTTGCATATTTTGTAATTCAGCTTCACTTCACTGTTTGAGTAGATTAATGGTACTGGGATAGTAACTCGGAGATGGTAAATTCAAAGCTTTCCCTGGCAAACTGACAAGTGGTGAGATTGAACCAAATTTAGTGGGCAGAAACCGGAGCACCCACAGAAAACCCATGCTGTAACAGGGAGAACTTGCAAACTCCACATGGACAGCATTTTAGGTGAGGATCGAACCCGGGATCCTTGGCGCTGTAAGGCAGCAACTCTACCACTGTGCTGCCCCAAGCTCCCTTTCAAACAGCAGCACGGTGGCGCAGCCGTAGAGTTGCTGTCTTACAGTGCCAGAGTCTCTGGTTCGATCCTGACTACAGGTGCTGGCTGTATGGAGTTTGTACTTTCTCCCCATGACCACATGGGGATTTTCCCAGATGCTCTGGTTTCCTACCACACTCCAAAGACGTGTAGATTTGTAGATGAATTTGGCTTTGGTTAAAAATTGTAACGTGTCCCTCGTGTGTAGGATATCACTAGTGTACGGGTATCATAGAAACATAGAAAATAGGTGTAGGAGGAGGCCATTTGGCCCTTCGAGCCAGCACCATTGAATGGTTGACATAGACTCGGTGGGCCGAAGGGCCTGTTTCAGCACTGCACCTCTAAACTAAACTGCAATCATAGAGACAGCAGAGCTTGAGGAAGCTGAGCAAAGCTTTCTCAAGATTCATCACGGCTGGGCAATAAATCCCAGCCTTGCAGTGTTGCCCAGATCCCAGTGAAGAAATAAAAACATCCAAAAACGCTAAGCTTTAGAAAGCACAACACTTTAATTTTTCAAACTAATAATTGAGCCACAAGAGACTACAGATGCTGGAAATAAAAAAGCAAGAGAACAAACTCCAGCTGCTTTTAATTGCTCATAACCGAGTCATGTACTTGTGTTCACGATGGTGACTCGCAAAGCTAGAACAAGAAGATTTTTTTTTTTTCCAATTTGATAAATCGGACTAAAACTTAATTTTCATCTCATTTACAAGACACTGCCTTTGAAGTTTCCCGCTTCACCATTTATTTGACAATTTTTTGATTATTACTTTTGGAGACCACGGAAACTCTCAAATCATTTCCTTCTTTCCCACTTGCAGAATGTGTTTAAGGGAAAAATTTGCCCCAAATTCATTATTTGCTGCAGAAGTATTTATCAGTTTTTATTGGATGTTTTACATGTCCTATTTTCCTTGATTGGTTTAATTAATCAATTACATGTCCACCACCAATTTTCCACCATCTGATGGCCCGGCACCTCCTTTAATCCAGATAAAATTCGGAGAGCGCACTTGAAATCCCCCCACCTCCCCCCAGAAGTGCCCCCAAAAATGTGCTGCCTCGGCCAGGTGAGGTGGCCGATCTCGACCTCATCGGGACGTCCGCGCTGATCGGCAGGTTGGATCGCCCCATGCGGCCAATACTCTGGAACTCTGGCCCAGCTGGAGCCGGCAGATCTGTTCCATGGCCGATTGCCATTTGAATTAGCGCCTTGCAGCTGGGGCTCTGGCACTCTGGCCTGACCTGAGCTGGCGGGTCTATTCCCACAACCAATTGCAGGCCAGTATCTCCGCCCCACGGAGGTCTAGACTGTTCGACTACTCTCGGAGGCCATGACATCTGTTGGTCGAGGAAAACAGATAATCCAGAAAGGCTCTGGAACCAAGGGTGTCAGAATTTAATGGTGGACCTGTATCGCTACCCATCATCAACTAGTCAAGTCAAGTCAAGTTTATTTGTCACATACACATACGAGATGTGCAGTGAAATGAAAGTGGCAATGCTCGCGGACTTTTGTGCAAAAGACAAACAACCAAACAACCAAACAAATTATAACTAAACAGAGAATATATTACTAGTTTGTCTAAATTTAGTTTGTGTTCATTCACTGTTTGGAAATGAAATAGCCTCTGTGGTTAGGCACTTTCCAAATTGAATTCTGCACAGCAGGGGTGAACTGAGGATGTGAATAATGAGATTCTACGGTATTCAGGATGGAATTGAATTTAGACTTTCGACTTGAGAGATACAGTGAGGCAACAGGCCCTTTGGCCCACCATGTCCGTGCCGACCTGCGATCACCCGTACACTAGCAATATACTACAAACTAGGGACAATTTACAGAAGCCAATTACCCTACAAACCTGCACTTCTTTGGAGTGTGCAAGAAAACTGGTGCTCAGAGAAAACCCATGCAGTCACAGGGAGAACGTACAGACAGAGCCCGTAGTCAGGATCTAACCCAGGTGTCTGGCACTGGAAGGCAGCAACTCTACTGCTGCACCACTGTGCTGCCCTTTACTTTGGCAGCAATCAGCTTTCGAGTCATACAGCACGGAAACAGGCTCTTCAGCCCAATTTGACCATACCAAAAGGCCCCATCTATACTAGACCCACTTGCGTGCATTTGACATATCCTATCCTTTCCTATCCATGCATCTGTCCTAATGTCCTTTAAATGTATTTATATTACCTGCCTCAACTACCTCCTCGTCTGGCAGCTCATCCCATAGACTCATCACCTTCTGTGTGAAAACGTTGTCCCTCAGGTTCTTGTTAATTCCTTCCCCTCTCACCTTAAATCTATGTCCTCTGGTTCTTGATTCCCCCACTCTTGGTAAAAGACTCTGTGCATTCACCATATCTATGCCTCTCATGATCTTACACAATTCTGTAAGGTCACCCCTCAACCTCCTGCGCTCCAACGGATAAAGTCCTAGCCTGCCCAACCTCGCCCTGTAGCTTAGGCCCTCATGTCCTGGCAACACCATCGTAAAAGGAATTCTGGATCCAAATTATGTTATTTTTCAGAAGGACTTTGTTCTTCTAGCTTCTGATCCAAAACATTAACATAAATCACCATAAGCTATGTCTGCTATGAATTGGTGCAATCAGACGTTGTTTTTAAATATAATTTAAGAGGGACAGCTCAATGCTGCTATATTAATGTAACTGAAAA
The DNA here is from genome assembly GCF_028641065.1 of Leucoraja erinaceus. Taxonomy (NCBI): domain Eukaryota; kingdom Metazoa; phylum Chordata; class Chondrichthyes; order Rajiformes; family Rajidae; genus Leucoraja; species Leucoraja erinaceus. The sequence goes on along the minus strand of NC_073382.1, from coordinate 48,731,229 downwards.
CGATGAAGCATTTTGGTTGGTGTTCAATCCACCATCACTGAATAGCCCAATTTTAAATACTGTGACAGATCACAGAGGCAACTCTATCAGAATTGCTGCTTTACAGCTCCAGAGACCTTAGTTCGATCCTACCTATGGGTGCTTTCAGCATGGAGTTTGTACATTCTCCCTGTGACCGCATAGGTGTTCCCCAGGTGATCCGGTTTCCTCCCACACTCCAAAGATGTGCAGGTTTGTAGGTTAATTGGCTTCTGCAAATTATCCCTATTGTGCAGGATAGAAATAATGTAAATGGGTGATCGCTGGTTGGCGCAGACTCAGTAGGCCAAAGGGCCCGTTTCCATGTTGTATCTCTAAACTCCGAAGATCTTGACTTTCAAAGATTGTGCAGAAAATGATTTGAAACTGTAACCTTTAAAGCAAAATCTTAATTGAAACGGAAATAATGATTAGTGAACATAGGGACGGTCGATGGGTCCAGTTCCTAATGCAAACAAGCTCAAAAGGTCTCAGAAATATGATGATCATTCAATTGAATCTGTATTAGTCTGCCATCATTTGTGCAGATGTGGATAACATCGGGTAAATTACACTGAAAGCAACAACAAACCAAAAACAGAACCTACAGGCAAAATAACTGTTATTCCCTTATATTGATGCAGCATCCTGTCAGTGGAAGCAAATAATCATTCTCTGGCATTTAGTGATGAGTTCAATGTCAGGCATCCTCCACAGCATATCACTAACACTAACTGGTAACCAAGAGTTGTATTAGACTTTAGAGATACAGCGTGGAATTTGGCACTTCGACCCAACATGTTCATGCCGACCAGCGATCACCCCGTACACTAACACTATCTGACACATTAGTGATCATTTACAGAAGCCAATAAACCTACATGTCTTTGGAGTGTGGGAGAAAACTGAAGCGCCCAACAAAACGGGGAAAATATACAGACAGCACCCGTGGTCAGGATCGAACCAAGGCCAGGTCTCTGGTGCTGTGAGGCAGCAACTCTGCTGCTGCGCCACTGTGCCATCAAGTCTCTATGAGTTTAGATCAAAATTTGTGCCTGCATTGTGGTGAATTCTCAAGTGGTTTAGCATGAATGTCGGGTTCATCGGGACACTCCTGAATTCAGATGCTTGGCCGATAACAACTTGCTACGCAAAGCACAATGTGTCTTTGGACACGTGAAGACCTAGCAAACACCTACCGTTTTGTGAGCAAAAATTTCATCTAAATATTTGCAGAAAAGATTGACTTTATTGCTCCCAATTAATCTTGATTCTGGATAAATGGTTTGATCTCCAGTTATAACTATTCAATTAATTTGTATAGTAATTATGTCTGATCTACTGCGGGAGGAAATATGTGGCAAATGAGGCGAAGAAGCTGATAGAAAATTAAGATTCCCAGAAAGTGGTCTGCAATTAACATCATTGCCAACCGCACTCATTTACTGACCCTGGTGTACCTTGTGAAAGTTGGACAAACTCTCTCTTGTTCCAGGAGTGAGCCCTGAATGATGAGATAAACAATCTACTTCATACCACAGCTTCTGTTGTATTTAGTTTAGAGATGCAGCGCAGAAACAGGCCCTTCAGCCCACAGAGTCTGCGCTGGCCAGCGATTCTCGTACACTGGCACTATCCTACACACTAGGGACAAGTTACAACCAAAGCCAATTAACCTACATACCAATTAACCTGGGAGAAGGCAGGAGAATTGGGCTAGGAGGGAGAGATAGATCAGCCATGATTGAATGGCAGAGTAGACTTGATGAGCTGAATGGCCTAATTCTACTCCTATTCCTTATGACCTTAAACCAGAGCAGCTGGGGAAAACACACACGGTCACAGGGAGAGCGTACAAACTCCTTACAGACAGCATCCAACATTGGGATCGAACTCTGATCTTTGACGCTGTATGCAGCAACTCTACTGTGGCGCCACCGTGCCACCCAGTATTTACCAATATTGGGCTTCTAGCAAATCTATATAATATTAAAACTGTGTGTGTGTGTGTGCCTGACTTTGATTCATTGCTATGCCAACACCAGAAGCAGAAACGCCGAGATTTTTTCCATTTCGATACAGATTTCGCTTTTCATTCCAAGTATCCAGTCCTGATTAGATTAGATAAAATCCTTCTTTCCCGCCCCCACTCACTCATTTTGTCGCCTCCTGCTGGCCAGCGACCATAACGGCTGCTACCGCTCGCCTCAAAGACGCCATTTAAAAACAGCCGCACTGCTGAGTGCTGGAATCTTATGTTCGAGTCCCGTGGGGGCTACGGGTAGGCAACGGGTCTGCACTTGGTCTAGTTAATCTTAAATATCAAATTCAAAAGATTTGGTGTTGAACCATTTACTGACAAAGTACATAATATAGTGGGTACTGTGCTTGGGTATGACAATACTTTACTGAACTGAATACAAAGAAAATAATTTCACTGTACATCTGTACATGTGATAATAAAGAACCATTGAACAGGGCTGCCATCTCCTTGAATAACCAGTATCTAAACCCATGGTATTTATTCATATCAGCTAATTTGCATCAAATGATTCCTCTGATTGGTCTTCCTTATTAACTGGGCTGTAGTTGCTGCTTCTAATTTCCAGTCTTTCATTTTGGCTACCTCATTAGTCCCGGAGACCATGTCTTTATATGTTCCTTATAGTGCCATGTATATTTGCAGTGTTTGTCCAATTAGATCAGCCATGATCTTCCTGAATGATGGATGAGGCCTCGCGAGCCAAGTGGACTGTTCCAGCAAATGGACACAAAGTGCTGGAATAACTCAGTGGGTCAGGCAACATCTCTGGAGAACATGAATTGGTGACATTTCGGGTTGCGACCCTTCTTCTGACTCATTGTAGGTAGAAGGATGTCTGCCTTCAAGGGTCTCGACCGGAAACATCACCTATCAATGCTCTCCTGACCTGCTGAGTTACTCCAGCATTTTGTGTCCTTACAAGTTTACAGAGAAGGACAAATTAAATAGGTTTGAAAGTTCATAAGTTATAAGAGCAGTAGGCCATTCGGCCCATCAAGTCTCCTCTGCCATTCTTCCCATAATCCCTGACACCCATACTAATTTAAGGAACATCAGAGAAGTCAAAACTTCTCGCCCTCTTTTTATTCCCACCACCGCCCACCCATCCACTTCCCTGTACTCCACCTGGACACGCATCTATTTCTCCCCTTCCGCATATATTCCTTCCTCTGGCTTCATATTTTGTATCTCTTCTATCCTTAATGTACACCTTTTGTCTTTTCATCTCTAGCCTTTGTCCAACCATCAACTCCCCCCCCCCCCACCTGCATCAATCTATCATTCGCCAGGCTTTGTCCTACCCCCACCTCTCTTGCCCCGCAAACACAATCTGTCTGAAGAAAAGCCCCTACTTGAAACATCACCTATCCATGTTCTCCAGAGATGCTTCTTTACCCACTGAGTTACTCCAACACTTAGTCATAGAGTCATAGGCCTTTCGCCCCAACTTGACCACACCGACCAACATGTCCCATCTACACTAGTCCAACCTGCCTGTGTTTCGCCCATATCCCTCTAAACCTGTTCTATCCATGTACCTGTCCAAATGTTTCTTAAAAATTGCTATAGTACCTGCCTCAACTACCTCCTCCAACAGCTTCTTCCGAACATCCACCACCCCTTGAGTGCAAAAGTTACCTCTCAAGTTCCTATTAAAATGTCCTCCCATCAACTTAAGCCTATGACATCTGGTATTCGATTCCCTACTCTGGGCACGAGATTCTATGCGTCTGCAAATCGATTCCTCTCATGATTTTGTACACCTCCATAAGATCACCCCTCATCCTCCTGCACTCCAAGGAATAGGGGAGGGGGGGGGGGGATATAGCTTCATAAGTTCATAATTTCTAGGAGCAGAATTGGACCATTTGGCCTATTAAGTCTACTCTGTCATTCAATCATTTCCCTCTCAACCCCTTTAAAATATTCATTGATTTGGCCTCCACATGCTTCTGAGGCAATGAATTCCACAGATTCACCACTCTCTGACTAAAGCTTGCTCAACCACTCCCTGTAACTCAAGCCCTTGAATCCTGGCACCATCCTCATAAATCTTCTCTGTACCCTTTCCAGCTTGACAAGTGTATTTTGTTGAAAGAAAGGTATTGCTTAAGGCTTCAACAGGAGCTGGACTGACAGAAGTATGGTGTTGAAGAGCGCCACAGATGTAAGAGCAAACTACCTTTGTAATGGAGAGTACATCGGGTCATGTTTTCTGCCCCGTTTAATAAAACTTCTAAGTGCTAGTAATAGAATTTTAAAAGCTGTGATAAAATTACCCTCGTTTTTCAAGCTTTTCCAGTTCAATAAATAATCCAGCGATTTTTACCTCATTTCCCCAAGGAACTACTGTATCATAAATAGCAATGACAAAAAAAAACAATGCACAAAATAAGTACACAAAGAAAATAAATTCTATAAGAACTGGGAGGGCACACTGGCACAGCGGATAGAGCCATTGCCTCACAGCATCAGAGACCCTGATTCGATCCTGACCTCGGGTGCTCTCTGTGTGGAGTTTGCATGTTCTCCCTGTTACCGCATGGGTTTCCTCCAGGTGCTCGGTTTCCTCCCACATCCAAAAGGCTTGTGGTTTATTTTTAGTTTAGAGATACAGCACGGTATCAGGCCCTACGGCCCACCGAGTCTGCGCCGACCAGCAATCCCCATACACCAGCACTATCCTACACACTAGGGGCAATTTACAATCTTTACCGAGGAACCTGTACGTCTCTGGTTTATTGGTCCTCTGTAAATTGCCCCTAATGTTTAGGGAGTGGATGAAACAGTGGGATTATATTGAACTAGAGTGAAAGGGTGATCGATGGCTGGCATGGACTCGATGGTGCAAGGGTCGGTTTCCTTGCCGTATATCTAAACCAAACTAAATTCTCAGAAATTTTGGTGAGGATTTATTCAAAGTAGAAATCATTAGGATGTACTTAAATGTTATTGAATTTTCCTGAAACAATTTAGAAGGAAACACATGTTATATCCTGTGTTGTAATATAATTCTATTTAGGAATTTAAACACTTCTCAAAGTTTACATAGATGGAAACATTTGGTGTCAATGTTTGACTATTGAGTTATGGCTGATTGAGATTCAACAGTTAAGATTGATAAAGGGAGTCCTGATAACATATTAGTAGTGTTCTGCAGCTCAAATTAATTTTTATTACAAGTAGTAAAGGAAAGAATGTGAAATAATTCGGAAGAACTGGATTGTTTATACTGTCAAATGAAAATCAGATCAAGTCACATTTTAAAAGAAAATGTTGAAATGAATCAGAAAATGGATGCTACAATGTAGCAACAGTGGATATACATTTAGGGACAGATTTTGACAATATTAACATAGAACAGTATAGCACTGGAACAGGCCCTTTGGCCCACAATGTTTGTGTTGAACATACCTAGGGGCAGCACGGAGGCACAGCAATAGAGTTGCTGCCTTGTAGCGCCAGAGATCTGACTATGGGCGCTATCTGTATAGAGTGTGTATGTTCTCTCTGTGATCACATGGGTTTTTTCCGGGCGCTCTGGTTTCCTCCCACACTCAAAAGACATACAGGTTTGTAGGTTAATTGGTTTCGATAAAGATTGTAAATTGTCCCTAGTGTGATTGCTGGTCAGCATGGACTTGGGGGCTGAAGGACCTGTTTAAAATCTGACCACAAATATCATGCGATATGGTTTATTTAAAAGGACATTGACAAACGATATCAGTGAAAGTTATGCTTTTCACCGCCAGGTTAACTGTTATGGTACATAATTAAAATTAGTTGATGGTTACTATTCCATTTCAGCAGCAGTGAATCCCTTTGTCTGAAAATGACTTTGCCATGTCACCATCAGCTGCATATTTAGATAAGTAAGCCGTATATATAAAACTGCATGAATAAATATTTTACAGTCACTTGTATGCTAAACCTAAGATGGTGCAAGCTCTCATCTCTATGCACATCAAATGACCTTCACGACAGGTTGCAACTGCCCAAATAATTCTGGTGTTATCAGACCAGTCACTAAGGATGGTTGGACTTGCTGGATTTAATCAAAATCAAAATTAAAAATGGGCCCAATCTTCTGCCAATACAGAAGGTGTCGGGGGTTATGGGGAGAAGGCAGGAGAATGGCGTTGAGAGGACAATATAAACCAGGCATGATTGAATGAGCCAAATGGCCTAATTCTGTTGCTATCACTTATGACATGAATATGTTCTTGAGAACTCCCAACTCCATCTATCTCTGACAGAGAAGATGGCAGGTAAAGGCTACCGCAGGTTCAATCCCTGCTCTGTATTGAGTCTGCCTATCTTGGCTCTGATAATCGTAAGCCTGTTATAATTGGCTTCAGAGCTCGGGGTTAGAAAGGTTAAAGTGCAAAAGATATTTTGCATTTCATCATTGCTTACCTGCAAGGTGAATGCATCAGACTCAGTCGTGATGTATTGATGGATGGATTTATGAATGCGTTGATTTGTGCAGCTCGGACAGTAAAACGAGGATAGACAGAAAGTGCTGGATTAACTCAACGGGTCAGGCAGCATCTCTGGAGAAAAAGGATGGGTGACGTTTCGGGTTGGGACCCTTCTGCAGACTGCTGGCCACACGTCACTGTGTTTGGATTCCACTCCCTTTCATGATAGCCAGCCTTAGTTATAATGGGTGAATGTCAGGAGGGTGCCACAGATATTTAAATTCCACAAAACACAAAGTGCTGGAGTAACCCATTAGGTCAGGCATCATCTATGGAGAATATGGATAGGCAGTGTTTTGGGGGGTCAGGACTTTTCTTCTCAGCACGGGGGTGGGGTTAGGAGGCAAGAAGGGTGAGGGGCAGGTTTTTTATTGTGTAAGAGCAAATGGAAAGGCCACGCGGAGATGCTGTTCAAGGTAATGGGCAATTTATTAATACTGGTGCGCACCATGAGACCAGTCAAAACTGATCTCCTGAGCGCGACTTTGGTACAGCTTTTACATTCTCAGCTGACGGGTTTACACAGAAACTTGATTAACAGTAAAACTAGGTCTTGATTACAGAATGGAGATTACAGAAAAACAGAATTAGGTACCAAACTAAGTCTTGATTACAGAAAAAAAATGATTATCCACAAGTCTAACTTAGTTGACATAGGTCCAATTTCCTGTTACAATGATGGGTGCACGCTATAACAAATTCAATTAAGCTTATGAAACTTGGGTGTCATCTGTGCTGCATTCCATGTCCCTTCCTTTAGGCTTTGTCTGTGGTTCCCTATCATCAAATTAGCACAATCCACATCCCTATATACTAGTTATTAGCCCACACTATTATTTCCCCTACAACAGTGTTACAAGGGAACAGGTTTAAGGATCTGACTCCCCCCAACATCGGGAACATATTTCCTGCCTCTAGCGTGTCCAAGCCCTTAACAATCTTGTATGCTTCAATGAGATCCCCTCTCATTCTTCTAAACTCCAGAGTGTGCAAGCCCAGCTGCTGCATTCTCTCAGCATATGACAGTCCCGCCATCCCGGGAATTAACTTTGTAAACCTACGCTGCACTCCCTCAATAGCAAGAATGTCCTACCTCAAATTAGGGGACCAAAACTGCACACAATACTCCAGGTGTGGTCTCACTAAGGTTCTGTACAACTGCAGACGGACCTCTTTGCTCCTATATTCGATTCCTCTTGTTATGAAGGCCAACATGCCATTCGCTTTCTTCACTACCTGCTGTACCTGCATGCTTACTTTCATAGACTGATGTACAAGGACCCCCAGATCCCGTTGTACTTCCCCTTTTCCCAACTTGACGCCATAATCTGCCTTCCTGTTTTTGCTACCAAAGTGGATAACCTTACATTTATCCGCATTAAACTTCATTTGCCATGCATCTGCCCACTTCCCCAACCTGTTCAAGTCACCCTGCATTCTCATAGCATCCTCCTCACAGTTCACACTGCCACCCAGCTTTGTGTCATCTGCAAATTTGCTAATGTTACTTTGAATCCCTCCATCCAAATCATTGATGTATATTGTAAATAGCTGCGATCCCAGCACCGAGCCTTGCGGTACCCCACTAGTCACTGCCTGCCATTCTGAAAGGGACCCGTTAATCCCTATTCTTTGTTTCCTGTCTGCCAACCACTTCTCTATCCATGTCAGCACTTTACCCCCAATACCATGTTCCCTAATTTTGCCCACTAATCTCCCATGTGGAACCTTATCAAATGCTTTTTGAAAGTCCAGGGACACTACATCCACTGGCTCTCCCTTGCCAATTTTCCTAGTTACATCTTCAAAAAATTCCAGAAGATTAGTCGAGCATGATTTCCCCTTCGTAAACCCATGCTGACTCGGACCGATCCTGCTACTGCTATCCAAATGTGCTGCTATTTCATCTATTATAATTGACTCCAGCATCTTCCCCACCACTGATGTCAGGCTAACTGGTCTATAATTCCCCGTGTTCTCTCTCCCGCCTTTCTTAAAAAGTGGGATAACATTAGCTACTCTCCAATCCACAGGAACTGATCCCGAGTCTATAGAACATTGGAAAATTATCACCAATGCATCCACGATTTCTAGAGCCACTTCCTTAAGTACCTTGGGATGCATATCTTCAGTCCCTGGGGATTTATCAGCCTTCATTCCCATCAGTCTATCCAACACCATTTAGATAGATAGATATGCCATTTATTGTCACTATACATGTACAGTGAAACTGAAAGCTGCTCGTACTCAGTGCATACATACAATTTTACACAAAAAACAAGAAACAGAAAAACAAAACAGAAGGGAGATGGGGGGGGGGGGGGGAAATAGGTGCACAAATGTGGATTTCCTTCAGTTCCTCTGTCACCCCAGATCCTCTGGCCACTACTATATCGGGAAGATTGTTTGTGTCCTCCTTAGTGATCACAGATCCAAAGTACCTGTTCAACTTATCTGCCATTTCCTTGTTCCCCATAATAAATTCACCTTTTTCGGTCTTCAAGGGTCCAACTTTGGTCTTAACCAATTTTTTCCTCTTCACATAACTAAAGAAGCTTTTGCTATCCTGCTTTATATTCTTGGCTAGCTTACCTTCGTACCTCATCGTTTCTCTCCGTATTGTCTTTTTGGTTATCTTCTGTTGTTCTTTAAACATTACTCAATTCTATTGCTTCCCGCTCATCATTGCTACGTTGTACTTCTTCGCTTTAATTTCTATAATGTCCCTGACGTCCCTTGTCAGCCATGGTCGTCCCTTTCTCCCCTTGGAATGTTTCTTCCTCCTAGGAATTAACTGATCCTGCACCTTCTGTATTATTCCTAGAAACACCTGCCATTTTTGTTCCACTGCCATTCCTGCTAGTGTATCTTTCCTGTCAACTTTGGCCAGCTCCTCCCTTGCATAACACTAAATCCAGAATTGCCTTCTCCCTGGTAGGCTCCAATATAAGCTGCTCTAAGAATCCATCAAGAAGACACTCTACAAAGTCCCTTTCTTGGGGTCCAGTACCAACCTGATTTTCCCAGTCTACCTGCATGTTGAAATCTCCCATGATAACCACAGCATTTAGTCTGAAGAAGGGTTTCGGCCCGAAACGTTGCCTATTTCCTTCGCTCCATAGATGCACCCGCTGAGTTTCTCCAGCTTTTCTGTATAACCACAGCATTACTTGGTTCTATCTATACTGACTCCACATCTCCTGTTTCGATGTCATCTCTTGCAAGGGACTGAATTTCATTCCTCACCAACAGGGTAACCCCACCCCCTCTGCCCACCTGTCTGTCTTTTTGATAGGAGGTATACCCTTGAATATTCAGTTCCCAGCCCTGGCCCTCTTGCAGCCATGTCTCAGTAATTCCCACAACATCATACTTGCCAGTTTCTAACTGAGCTTCTAGCTCGTCCACTTTATTCCTTATACTTTGCGCATTCATATACAGCACTTTGACCTCCGTACTCACTTCCCCCCTCGCAATTGGCCCTGACCTTACTCTGTTGTCCATTCTCGAGCTTTCCTTCCCATTAATTCGAGAATCCTTTGTAATTTTTCCTGTAGCCACTGCCCCTTTAACTCCATCTTTATACTGCCAATTTGTCAATCCCTCCCCACCACTATTTAGTTTAAACCCACACGTGTAGCCCTAGCAAACCTGCCTGCCAGAATGTCGGTCCCCTCCAGTTAAGATGTAACCCATCCCTTTAGTACAGGTCACCCCTACCCCAGTGGTCTATAAATCTAAATCCTTGCTCCCTGCACCAGCCCCTCAGCCACACATTCAGATCCCCTATCTCCCTGTTCCTGTCCTCACTAGCACGTGGTACTGGAAGCAATCCACTGTTAGTGTGCGGGATCGCTGGGCGGCACAGACCTGGTGGGCCGAAGGGCCTGTTTCCGCGCTGTATCTCTAAAACTAAATCTAAAAACTAAAAGAACCTTCCCATGTCAATTGTCAAATGTTATTTTGCATGTGAGTTGTTTCTTGATCTTCACAGGTGCAAAGTTACAGATCTTCCCTTATGTGCAGTGACATGAGCAATGTATGACTAGGCCATAAACATTTCAAATTTATCAAATTCACCATTAATGAATAATGAAGACAATGATTTAAGAATGTCTGCCAAGAAGATCACAACATTTTGATTAGAAGTTTAAAAATACAGAGCCACAGACGAGAGAGACATCCATATGGTTTTTATTCCCCTGTGGCAACCTATCAAATCTCTTGCCAAGTTCTGGGGAAATCGTTAGATTATAAAAGTTTATTAAGGAGAGAAATTATAGAGTAAAATTAATATTGCAAGTTGAAGCATTTAATCTTAGCAGGAGTTTATTGAACCTTTTGATTCTCTAATCCTGCTTGTTGGCTTCACAAAATGTAAATGTTCAAGGCTCTGTTGTCAAAATCTTTACACTTTAGACTAGAGATACAGCACAGTAATAGACCCTTTGGCCCATCAAATATACATGGTAGTAATGCATTATGCATGTTAATTGCAAAGCTCAATCTTTAGACTTAGATTTTAGACGTACAGCGTGGAAACAGGCCCTTCGGCTCACTAAATACGTACCAACCAGTGATTGACAATAGGTGCAGGAGTATGATCATCCCATACACCAGCACTATCCTGCACTCTAGGGACAATTTTCAATTTTATCGAAGCCAATTCACCTACAAACCTGTATGTCTTTGGAGTGTGGAAGGAAAAACCCCACGTGGTCACAGGGAGAATGGACAAGCTCCATACAGACAACACCTGTAGTCAGGGCCAAACCCAGGTCTCTGGTGCTGTGAGGCAGCAATTCTATCACTGCACCACTGTGCCACCGTTACATCTGATGCAATGAACCATATAGTCAAGTCAAGTTTATTTGTCACATACACATACGAGATGTGCAGTGAAATGAAAGTGGCAATTCTCGCGGACTTTTGTGCAAAAATGCAAACAACCAAACAAACTATAAACACAATCATAACACACACATACCTTTACATAATAAATAATGGAAGGAAAAACGTTCAGTAGAGTTAGCCCCTGGTGAGATAGGCGTTTACAGTCCGAATGGCCTCTGGGAAGAAACTCCTTCTCAACCTCTCTGTTCTCACCGCATGGCAACGGAGGCGTTTGCCTGACCGTAGCAGCTGGAACAGTCCGTTGCAGGGGAGGAAGGGGTCTCTCATGATATTGTTGGCTCTGGAGTTGCACCTCCTGATGTATAGTTCCTGCAGGGGGGCAAGTGAAGTTCCCAGTGTGTTCGGCCGAACGCACTACACTCTGCAGAGCCTTCTTGTCCTTGGCAGAGCAATTCCCAAACCAGATGGATTTCTATTGTTTCTCCAAAGGTATCTGCGCAGTTATTCTTAGTACATTTATTGCCCATTTCTAGTTGTGGGTAATGGTCCTAGTATTTCAAAGATTGCTAATCTACCAGCATTATTTTAAATGAGTCAGCGGCAGAAACATTGGAGACAATCATTTGAAATACTAGCACTGCTATTAGCACTAGGGGTGGCACAGCATTAGAGTTGCTGCCTTACAGTGCACGAGATCCAGGTTGGATCCTGAAAGCAAGTGCTGTCTGTACGGAGTTTGCAAGTTCTCCTTGTGACCGCTTGGGTTTTCTCCGGGTGCTCCGGTTTACAACCACCCTCCAAAGACGTACAGGTTTATAGGTTAATTGGCTTCGGTAAAAATCATAAATTGTCCTTAGTGTGCAAGATACTGCTAGTGTACGGGGATCGCTAATCGGCACGGACTCGGTGGGCCAAAGAGTCTGTTTCCACGGTGTATCTCGAAACTAAACTAAACTAAAGCACAGTAATTAAACCACTCTTCTATCATTCTCCAGCACCGTGGCTGCAACCTTTCTCCAGATGAAACATCCTCTTGCGATGCTTCATGTCATTGGGACTTGTTCACCCTCAAGCCTTCAGCAGTCAATAAAAAAAATCAAAGATGAAGCTAGGAGCCCTTCCTGATATCGACTCCCCCGAGACTCGTGCTCCTTTAGACTACCTTCCAATTATAGATTTTTCACTTAAGAAATTTGTGTTTCATTCTAATTAGCTACAACATCTTAAACACTGCACCAAGACTCAGTAGCAGAACTTCACTGGTGACTCCATTGTCATCTTACCAAGCTCCCAGCTACAATAAATCTATAAAGAGTGGTATGACTCGTAAGAATGATTTTAGTTTAGTCCTCCGGATCCGTGCCGACCAATGATCACTCGTTCGCACTAGGAATATTATAAATCAGTAGCATGGGGGCCACAGCAACAGTGTAGGCTTGGTATCGGAGCACAATTCAATGTAATAAAATAAAGTTAATACCAAGGAAACTAAAATAAAAATACCCGCAAAAGGTTTGCGCAGAAGACTATGTCATTTAATGTCATTTAAATTACCCTCAGCGATTTTAATTTGCAAACTCGACTAAGTGGGACCCGTCTGTATCTGCGTCTCATGCACGAAAGCTGTTGGCAGCTCTATGGAATTCAGGGGTCAGGAAGCAGTTGGGCCAGGTGCAAAGGCATTGTGAGGTCAGCGGGCAGGGCTGGGCAGGGCCAGCAGCCAGGCTGGGGGGGGGGGGGGGGGGGGGGGGGGGGGGGGGGGGCAGGGCCGGGGCGGGGCCAGGAAGAAGCAGTTGGGCCAGGTGCAAAGGCATTGTGATGTCAGCAGCTGGGGAACCTTAATATTTTTTTTAAATGTCAGTTTGGTGGTAAATTTTAGTAAATATTTCTGGAAAATGTCGACCAAATTGATAGATAATTGGATGTTTGAAATCCATTAGGAAATTTTATGCCAGAAGATGTAAAAATGTCACTGTTATTGTAACGTCAGCAGCTGGGCAGCGGTCAGATTTAAAAAAAAAAAGTCAGATTGGTCAACAATTTTAATAAAAAGGTCAGGAAAATAATGTACCAACGGGATAGAGGAGTGGATTTCTAAACTCGCAAGGAAAATCTCTACTGAAATATGTAAACATTTTCCCGTTTCGGCGTCTGGTTTTCAAGGAGATACGTTTCACATGCAAAATGACACACACACGCACTCACACACACAGAGTTTTAATAGATATATATGATAGATAGATGCTTACGACATTTTTGCCATCTATTTTAAGGGAGGCATTAACTAATTTAAATTAAAAGGTTAATGCTTTCATTAAAATAGTTTGGAAATATTATAACAACATGTTATGTGTTTGCACACTGATACCGTCAAAGGTAGATTCAAATGTTTAAAAAATGCTAAAGTCTGTTAATGATGCAAAGCAATCTCATCCCTCCATCTGTTATTCACTTTTATTCTCTGTGTAAGTTCCCTTGATTGCACTGCTTATTTCAGTCCAAATCCTAATGGGCCTGTCCCACTTAGCTGACTTTTTAGGGGACTGCCGGCGACTATGCGGTCACCACATGGTCGCCACATGTTCGCGGGTGGTTGCCGGGGAGTCGCCTTCATGGTCGTGAGGAGTTCCCGCATTCTGGGAACTGGTCGCGGCCTCATTATGGTCACCGCGAATTTTTCAATATGTTGAAAATTTATCGCTGACCAGAATGAAGCCGCCATGGAGAGTAGCGAGAATTCTTGTGCCGTAGGTGGGTCGCCAGGAGGTCGAAGTTTCTCGTAGGTTGTAGCCGATGTTGACCGGCGAATTTCATTGGCTCATTGGAAAAAAAAACGTAAGCAGTATTTTTCCGAACCAAGGATAACTGACCGGTAAGGTCTCCTCTCCTCCCCCCCCCCCTCCCCCCCCCCCCCCCCCCCCATCTTCTGCCCTGTTTTTACAGGAATTATGTGATCCTTCCTGTACACTGTGCTTTCACTGTCTTAATTACAGCGCCAACCTTCTTATTCATCGTGGTGTGTGTCTGTTTCATATTGGCTTTGCACTGTGCGAATTTTACTCAGACAGCGCTCCTGTCCCCCGCCTGCATAATGGGCTGGTGAAGGAAGCGATGTGTGTGTGTGTGTGTGTGTTCGTTCCAGTCGCGGGTTTTTTCAGGCAACTGCTGGCGACCTGACAGTTGCCTGAAAAATCGCCAAAGTGGGACAGGCCCATAACATCCACGCCACATAATTGGCTGCTCTTTTTATTGCTCTTCAATAATACCTTGTTCTCAAACCAACTGTGTTGATGTTTTAGTTACATGTATTATAGCTCTTTAATTATTAGAACCACTTTTGGGAAAAAAAAGACCTCACATTCCACTTTGAAATGTATTTTATTACACTATAAAATAGAAATTTTCATCATTTTAGAAAATAAACATAATTACAGTAAATGGAGACGGGCAGTATTTTTTGGTTAGTTTAATATGTACATGGATAGGAAATGTTTAGGGGCATATTGGCCAAACAAGGGCAGGTGGGACTATGTAGATGGGGCATCTTGGTCGGCATGGGAAAGTTGGGCCAAACTGTTTCCACATTGTATGATTGTTGATGTGCCATGGTTGAGTTTTTATTAGCAAATGTTATTAGCTTTCACAAAGTCCAGGTAATATGAATTTGGAAAATGTTGTATATGTTTATTATGTAAACATTATTTTAATAGGAATTCTGATCATTTTAATAGGTGATTAGTGACATCAGATATGGCCAGCCAAGCAGTTTATAGTTGAACTTTTTTAAACCAATAACCAGAAATATGTTTGGGCAAATTTATGTTTTAATATAATTTATAATGGATCTTTTGTCTAAAACACGACTTCAATAAAATAAATTGAAACATATAAAATCAAATTGATCATGTTGTTATATTTAATAATTCAACAATTTATTGATGATGTAACCATGTATAACTTCTTGCATTTATTATCTTTGTAACTATTAATTCCTGAAAAAATAGTAATTCTACACTTTTGTTCGAATAAAATGATGTCAAAAGCTTACGGTGACTGTCATGGTTAGATATAGATTCATTCTCTGGGTTTACTTTGCCTTAATGTTGACCAGAGGTTCAGAGCTTTGACACTGGTGAAATATAAAACTATTCAGAGGTATCAGTGTGCTCTCAAACATTTATTCTGTGGGGATAACAGAATAAAGACCCTGCGTGGGGGGGATTGCCGTGAGGGAGGGGGAGGGGGGGGAAGGGGGGGGGAGGGGATCAAAGGAGGACCCGGAGCAGGATACTTTGTAAATTTGCAAGCGCCCTTTATGTGGCGACTATTGCATACCTTGGGTATGCCAGCAATGAATTTCACTGTGACTTGTCACAGGTGACAATAAAGGATTGATTGATTGATTCATAAAGGCAAGATGTCAGAAACATTCACCAGATCAGTTACCAGAATTCAAATCTCAGCAATCTGGCATCTGGATAGAATAGACATGGTAAGGATGTTTCCAGTAATGGGATTGTCTAGAACCAGGGGGATCAGCCTCAGAGTAAAAGGACCTACCTTTGAAATGGAGATGAGGAATTTATTTAGCTAGAAGATGGTGAATCTGTGGAATTCACTGCCACAGGTGGCTATTGAGATAAAGACATTAGGTATTTTGAAGGCAGAGATTGACAGATTATTGATTAAGAAGGGTGTCAAAGGTTACGCAGAGAAGGCAGGGGAATGGGGTTGAGAAGGAAAAGTAGATCCACCATGATTGGCTCGATTGGACTAATTATGCTCCTATGACATGGTCATATTACATCTCCATTTCATGAACTGGTCTGAAAAACCATTATGAAAGATGCTTTGATCTTGCTGTATGGAAGTATGCAAACTTTATTCAGAATACAAAACGTATGCAAAACAAAAACGGTAGCGTTTGCACCAGTCTTTAAACAAAGCACCCTTGCCGCTCATGTGGCGGCCCCCCTAGGGTGATATTCCTTCCCATGTTTGACGGGTGTCTCCACCGGACTCTTCCTCCAATGTCCAGCAGTGGAAGGACCCTAGACCGTGGGCCTCCCCCTATGAGACTTGGTGTTGGCAGCTCCAAGCTTCAGTGTGCCTCTCCGCACGTAATCCTGAATGCCATGTTAACTTACAATTAAAATGTCACCTTATAGAGCCATACAGCATGGAAATAAACCCTTCGGCCCAACATGCCCACACCGACCAACATGTCCCATCTACATTAGTCCCACCTGCCTGCGTTTGGCCCATTTCTCTTTAAACATATCATATCCATAAACCTGTCTAAATGTTTCTTAAACATTGCGATTGTACCTGCCGCAACTACCTCCTCTGGCAGCTCTTTACATGCACCCACCACCCTCAGTTTTCTATTGAATCTTTCTCCCCTCACCTTAAACCTATGTCCTCTAATTCTCAATTCACTTACTCTAGGCAAGAGACTCAGTGCATTTACCCGATCAATTCCTCTCATGATTTTGTACATCTCTAAGATTTTGCCTCATCCTCCTCCTATGCTCCAAGGAGTATAGTCCCAGCCTGCTCAACCTCTCCCTAACCCCCCCCCCCAGTCCTGGCAACATCCTCGTAAATCTGTGCACCCTTTCCAGTTTGACAACATTGAAAACCAAACACATTGCTCCACATGTGGCCTCACCAAGGTCTTCTATAACTTTTTCCTTTTTATGTGCCTTTTTAACAAACATCATCATTCTTTTGCACAGGATCAGAATCTCAAGGAGTAGTTTCACATTTGCATATTGAGGACTAGGAAGACAATGCTCACCAGTTTGATGGATTCATTTTGAAGAAGAAGATAAAAGAATGTGAGTAGTGCCGACTTCATACTGGTTCAAAGCTCCTCAATAATACCTTGTTATCAGACTTGCTCTGTTGATGTTTTATTTAAATTTATTACAGCTCTTCAATTTTTTGCTCTTTAAAAAGTGAAGGAAATGTAGAGTTCATTAAAAACAATAACTTGTTTCTTCCAGACATATGTTTTGTACTTTGAGAGAGAGTTTGGTATTGTTAGAATTTGAATGAATTTCCCATTGAGAGAGAGACCTTTTCATTTGATTTCCAAGCTTCAACCCATCCAATCCTCATGCTATTTTCACCTTTATAAGTAAAAATGGGAAATGTTAGAAATACTCGGCAGCGGAGGCAGCGTCTCTGGAGTTAATGTTTAGGTTTATTATTCTCGCGTACAATATTGTACAGTGAAATGCTTTGTTCTAGACTAGAGATACAGCGTGAAAACAGGCCGTTCGGCCCGCCGAGTGTGCGCTGAACACCAATTACCTCTGACACTAGCACACTAGCAATATCCTACACACTACGAACAATTTGCAATTTTTTACCAAAGCCAAATAACCAACAAACTTGTATATCTTTGGAGTGTGGAGGAAACCAGAGCACTAGGAGAAAACCCTACAAACCAGTCATATCAGATAATACTATACATAAATACAATCGTCAAACTCAAATACAATAGAAACAGCAAAGGGGAAGATGCAGAGTGCAGAATATAGTTCTCAGTATTGTAGCGCCCCAGTTCAAAGTCCAAGGTTTGCAATGGGGTAGAGGTGAATTGTACAGTACCCTACCTTATGGAAAGTCCGTTCAGAAGCTTGATATCAATGGGGAAGAAGGTGTTCTTGAGTCTGGTGGTGCATGCTTTCAAGTTTCTGTATCTTCTTGCCAGCATTCAAATATAACCTAATCAGAGCTGGGTATAGATGGAGATGAAGCAAGTTTAATTGGGGGAGGGATGAGAAAGAGATGACAAATGGGATTATTATGCATGGTAAACAGAGAGGTCAGAGTGAGAGTGGGATGGAGAATTAAGGAAGTAGGCAGGAAGTAGCCTGCTATCACACTTGCAGGTCGAACAATAATGCTTTGTAAAGCAGTCACCCAAGCTATATTTGGTCTTCCCCAACATAAAAGAGAATATTTATGAGCGATGAATTCAACATATCAAATTGACAAAAGTACAAGTAAATCATTTCACTTTACTGAGATTTTTAGTTGCAAAGCTTAAATTTGATGCTTAATGAAATAATGCATGCCAAGCAGTCAGAAATGAGCAATCAAAAAAAGGATTCATTAGACAAGCAAATCACAATACATTTGCGTGAATCCTGTCATCGTGCACCAACAGACTCAGGAACAGCTTCTTCCCCTCTGCTATCAGGCTTCTGAATGGTCCTTCCATAAGCTAGGGTACAGTCCGATTCACCTCTACCTCATTGCAGATATTGGACATTAACTCTGGAACTGATGTGCTACAATGCCGAGAACTATATTCCACAATCTGAATATTTCCCTTTGCTCTCCCTATTGTACTTGAGTTGCCTTGATTGTATTTATGTTTAGAATGGGTACCATGCAAAACTTGATGGGCTAAAGGGCCAGTTTCCACACTGTATGACTCTAACTAGTGTGAACATGTGATCGCTGGTCTAAACTAAGAAAAACTAATGTGGCAGAGCTTAAACCGTAACAATTGTTAACTGTAGCCCCAAATTCTGCGTCTATTTTTTACAGGCATTGTGTATTGCTGAACCATTAGCATAAGGGTTGAAAGGAATTCTCTTTGTAACCAGCGCACACAACTGCATTTCACTTTCAGCTGTCATCAAAGACGAATCAAACATTGGGCTGTGCTGTTATTTGCCTGTGACTAATGCCTTCACTTATTGGTCCCTTTTTAGTTTTAGTTTAGTTTAAAGATACAGTTTGGAAACAGGCCCATTTGCCCACCGAGTCCATGTCGACAAGTGACCACATGTTCACTCAAGTTGGAGTTGTATGGTGTGAAAACAGGGTCTTCAGCACATCTTGCCCACACTGACCAACATGTCCCATCTACACTGGTCCCACCTGCCTGCGATTCGCCCATATCCCAATAAACCTGTCCTATCCATGTACCTGTCTAAATGACTCTTAAACGTTGCGATAGTACCTGCCTTAACTATCTCCTCCAGCATCACGTCCCATACTCCCACCACCCTTTGTGTAACAAAAAGATACACCTCAGATTCCTATTAAATTCCCCCCCCCCCCCCCCCCCCCCCCCCCCACCCCCCCCCCCCCCCCCCCCCCCCCCCCCCCCCCCCCCCCCCCCCCCCATCATAAAGTTCCAACAGTTCTATGTTATCCCACTTTCTCAGCCACTCCCTACATACTGGGGGCAATTTACAGAGGCTAATTAACTGACAAACCTGCACGTATTCGGGATGTGGGAAGAAACTGGAGCACTCAAAATCCATGCAGTCACGTGCAAACTCCACACAAACAGCACCCAAAGTCAGAATTTAAAAAAAAAATAATTAAATATTTATTTTATTAGAAGCAATTGTACAATGAGAAAGTAATCAATATAACAATTATACAATTTTCATACAGCTTCAGTTTTATCATTTTATAAACTAATAAGTAAATCGGAAAAAAAAAAAATGAAAGAAGGGAAAGGAAGAAGAAAGGAAATCGAAAAGAAAGAATTTTGAAAAAGATACAAAAGAGAAAAAAATAAAAACCCCTGAACTAACGAAGAAGCGAAAAAAAGCGGAGATATATCCCACTACCCTTCCCTACGCCCGCTCACCCAACCCTAGCGTCGGTTTTGAATTTGTGTTCAACCATTATGTTGTTGAAGACATTCAATGAAAGGAGAACATTTTTGGAAAATTTATCTGGTTTGTCAGACAAAACGAGCCTTATTTTTTCTAAATGTAGTGTCTCGGTCATTTCTGTGATCCACATCATGACTGTTATCTTTTTCCAGAATTTAAGTATAAGTTTTTTTTTGCAGTTATTAAATCATAGTCAAGGAAACGTCTTTGGAATATCGTTAAATTAGGGCAGCCCTCTGACATTATTAATTTTGAATCTGACTGTTTGAGTGTCTTAGAAATGATATTCAATATTCCCGTCCAGAAGTTTTGTATTTTTATACAGGATACAAAATAATGGTTTAGGGTGGCTTCTTGGAAGTGACATTTATCACAGAGCGGAGAGACGGTTGGGAAGATCTTGTTCAATTTGGTCTTTGAATAGTATAACCTATGCAATACTTTGAATTGTATCAGGCAATGCCTGTCATTTAAAGAACAATAATGTATGTATTGTAAGCTTTCCTCCCATTTATCTTTTGAAATGGGTGAACCCAGCTCGTCCTCCCATGCTCGCCTATAAATCTCAGAAGGTGGGGTGTCAATATTGAAAAAAGTGTTGTAAATGTAAGATATCAACTTGTATCGGCATGTCTATTCAAACAATCGTCCAATATATCTCCTCAAGCTCTCCTAAACTTTCCAAAACATTCTCAAAACTTTCCAACGCTTTCCCAATCTGTCTCAAACAATCATTCTCTCTCTCCCCCTCTCTCTCTCTCCCTTTTCCATCCCTCCCTCTCTCCCTCTTTCCTTCCCTCTCCCAAAACTTTCTCAAACGTTCTCCCACATTCATTCTCTCTCACTCCCTCTCTCCCTCTCCCTCCTCCCCCCTCTCCCCCTCTCTCTCTATCTCTCAAGTTCTCTTTTAACCAACTGTCAGTAGATTTATAACAACATATTAATTATAAACACAGTATAAACCTCTTGATTATTATCACGGTATAAACTCAGTAGAGCAATTACTTATCCCCTGACGGATCCCGCAGTGTCCTGGGCAAACATGACAGTCAGAATTTAACCCGTGTCTGGCACTGTGCGCCACTGTGCCCTTCAGGTTCAATTTCATTATTGTCACGTAGACTGAGATAGAATGAGATGCTTTCCAAACTGATCAGATAATACAGCACATAAATATAATCGTCAAACTCAAGTACAATAGATGGAGCAAAGAAGAGGATGGAGTACAGAATGGCCTTGACATGCCACCAGTTAAGTTCTTGTCCTCATTTCTTCCTCTTCCCCACCCCACACGTAGTAGAAATATTTGAGTGTTGCCCAGAATCCCGCTGCCTATAACATTACCTAAGAATAGTTTAGTTTTTAGAAACAGGCCCTTCATCCCACCCTATCCACACTGACCATCAATCACCCATACACAAGTCCTATCCTACATGCCAGGGACAATTTCAGAAGCCAATTAACTTATAAACCTGCACGTCTTTGCAATGTGGGAGTACATGCAAACTCCTAAAATTCAACATCCGTAGTCAGACTTGTACCTGGGCCACTGGTGCTGTAGGGCAACAATTCTACCGATGCGCTACCGTGCTGCCCTGAGTTCTACATATCACGTGGACACTTTTCATGTCATTGATATACTGTAATTCCACGATGTACCTAAGCTTTGACATGGGGGATAGTATGCAAATGACAAGAGCACAGAAAACTGAGTTTGATTTACGTTTAAGACTTGGACAGACTTATCCAATAATCTTCCTGTTATTTTGCATCCTATTTTACTTGTTCCTCATAAATCTGCTGTCATAATGCGTCTGGAATTACATTTCAGCGATGTTAGACTTGTGGAGCTGTATCTTAAAATGTGGGATGGTTTTCAAACCAGTGAGATGAAATGCTGATATGTTCTTGAAATGCAATAAATACTGTATGTCAATCTAAGATTGCAGTGCTTTAAAAAAAAATATATAAATTACAGAAGAATCCAAACTTTATATTATATCTACAAATAATAATTAAAGGTGTTCAAAAGCTTGGTGGTAATATAGTGAACAAATAGGCACTTACAACCTTTGGATTGGATATTTTTTAAATGGATGATTGGAGTTTATTGTAATGAATTTCAGAATTTCATGATAAAGCTACTACTCCAGGGATTTTTGAAGGATTATTATTTTTCCCCCCCAGGGTTCTGATCATATTTATCAATGATTACAGTGCACAGTGTAATTAAAATGTAAACACATGTCATGGTTTTTTCTTTAACATGCCCTTGATTGCGTTTAGACTTTAGGCTTTAGAGATACAGTGCGGGAGCAGGTCCTTCGGCCCACATAGTCCACGCCGACCAGCAATCACCTTGTATGTGTGGTCTCACCAAGACCCTGGTTCTACTGCAGTTGTACAGGGTCTTGGTGTGGACCACACCTGGAGTATTGCGTACAGTTTTGGTCTCCAAATCTGAGGAAGGACATTATTGCCATAGAGGGAGTGCAGAGAAGGTTCACCAGACTGATTCCTGGGATGTCAGGACTGTCTTATGAAGAAAGACTGGATAGACTTGGTTTATACTCTCTAGAATTTAGGAGATTGAGAGGGGATCTTATAGAAACTTACAAAATTCTTAAGGGGTTGGACAGGCTAGATGCAGGAAGATTGTTCCCGATGTTGGGGAAGTCCAGGACAAGGGGTCACAGCTTAAGGATAAGGGGGAAATCCTTTAGAACCGAGATGAGGATAACTTTTTTCACACAGAGAGTGGTGAATCTCTGGAACTCTCTGCCACAGCGGGTAGTTGAGGCCAGTTCATTGACTATATTTAAGAGGGAGTTAGATGTGGCCCTTGTGGCCAAGGGGATCAGAGGGTATGGAGAGAAGGCAGGTACGGGGTACTGAGTGGGATGATCAGCCATGATCATATTGAATGGCGGTGCAGGCTCGAAGGGCCGAATGGCCTACTCCTGCACCTAATTTCTATGTTTCTATGTATGCTAGCACAATCCTACCCATTAGGGATAATCTACAATTTTACCAAAGCCAATTAACCCACAAACCTGTACATCTTTGGAGTGTGGAAGGAAACTGGAGCACCAGGAGAAAACCCAGGGAGAACGTACAAACTCCGTACAGGCAGCACCGGTAGTCAGTAACGAACTTGGGTCTCTGGCGCTGTAAGGTAGCAGCAACTCTACTGCTGTGCCACTGTGCCACATTCTGATAGAATCATAAAGATGTATACGAACGAAGAGGACTATTCACCTGCTGAAGTACCCATTTACTTTTTTCTTTAATGGTTCTCTGAGTGCTCTTGAGGATGATGTCTCACTTGCCCGTCTTTAATGTAGTTTAGAGATGCAGCATGGAAACCGTTCCATGTTTTCCAACATTCTCATCCACTCCCCACACAGCTGGGACAATTTACTGAGGCTATTTAACCTACAAACTTTGGGATGTGGGAGGAAACTGGAGTTCGCAGAGGAAATCCATGTGGTCACAGGGAGAACATACTAACTCCACACACAAGAACCCAAGATCAGGATCGAACCCGGGTTTCTGCCGCTGTGAGGCAGCAGCACTACTCGCTGTGCCACTGTGCTGCCGGGTTTATTTCAAATTATGAATTTTCTACTCTTCCTCTTGCGTTTGAGGCAGCAGAGGTTATGTAACGCCCTCCAGGCACTGTAGCCAGTTCAATGTGCTGTTGTCATGGGCCGTGAGGTCTACCCCTCCACCAAGGGGGCGGAGGACAGCTAGGTCGAAAATGACGTGCTGCGCTGTTGCTGGTCTGCTCCACACACGCAACTGCTGATGAACGCAACCCACAGTGATGCATGTTGGCGTTGAACCGGCTGACCCCTATACGGAGCCGGTTGAGGGCGACCCATTCTTTTTGCGGCAGGACCAAGCCGGGTGGGCTGTGGTGTTCGGTGCAACAGTGAATTGCGGAGGTCGCGAAGCCTGTTCCCAGCTGGTTTTCCAAGCTGAATTTTCTTGTCTAATTCCATTAGTTTTCAGAAATGTCCTTTGGTCTGACTCAACCAAATTGAGTTAAGATACGTTTTGTACGATAAGGTCACATTTTATGCACACGCTTCAAATGCAAAAGCCCAAGCTTTCTTATAATTTCTCATAATGCAAACTATTAATGGAACATAGAGGATGGAACAGTGCAGTGCAGGACTTATTCCTTGGAGGGCAGGAGGATGAGGAGTGATCTCGTTGAGGTGTATAAGATGATGAAGGGAATAGATAAGGGTAAATGCAGAGCGTTTTACCCAGAGTAGAGGAACCAAGAACCAGGGGCTATAGGTTTGAGAGGAAAGATTTAATATGAACCTTGGGGACAACATTTTCACCCGGAGGGTGGTAGATATGTGGAATGAGCTGTCAGAGGAAGTAGTTGAAGCAGGTACTATAAAATCATTTAATGGCTCAATGTTTCGTTATTGTCACATATGCACTGCACAGTGAAATTCTTGCACTTAAATTCTTGTATTTAAAAGGCAGGTGGACAGGTACATCAGCGTTGCCAACTCTAACGCATTGAGCATGAGTCTCATGTATTTCATGCATTTCTCACGCTCTCACGCTGATCACAAAATTTGACGTCTTCAGTTGTTGCCGACAGGGTTGTAGCTTGTCATATCTTGTCGCGGGTGGACGTTAGTTGACTTCAGTTGTCGTAGGTTGTCGCCCGTGTGGTCGTAGGTTGTCATAGGTGTGGTCATAGGTGGACGTCCGAATTTGTGAGGAATTGTGTCGCCGGTCGACGTAGCTTGTCGTAGCTTGATGTCGACTAGGTGGTAGCTTGTCGTAGACATTGTCGTAGGGTGGGTCCAGATTTCTCACTCTCAACTCTCACCCAATGTTGGCAGCCCTGGGTACACGGATAGGACATTTTTAAAGGGATATGGGCCAAGTGTGGGCAGATGGGACTAGTATAAGTGGGGCATCTTGGTTAGCATAGTAAGTTGGACCGAAGGACCTGTTTCCGTGCCTAATGATGTTATAACACAAGATACAGGCTCTTCGGCTGTTGAACTTTATGCCATGACTAACTCTTATCTGTATGCACATAATCCACATCCCTCCTCTAGAGGTTACCTAAAGTTGGAGAATTCATTGGACCATTGGATTGAAAGCCACCAAGTGAAATATGAGGTGTTGTTCCTCCGGTTTGCGTGTGACCTCCACAGATGTGAGAATGTTAGGCACAGTTTAAGAATAAGGGGTAGGCCATTTAGGACTGAGATGAAGAAAAACCTTTGCCATTGTGTACCGTTTTTGCGCAAATAGTAAAACCACGCACACTAGAAGATAACAAGATCAGAGTTTTAGTTATATATTAGACCAAGTGCAGACCCGTTGGGTCTGTTCCCCCAATGTGTGGTTGTGGGGGGGGGGGGGGGGGGGGGGCTGGAGCATGCGGCGTCACACACACTAACTACCCCCCGACACACATGCTAACTACCCCCCTTGATATTATATTAATATTATTAATTTGCTTCTGTTACTGTATAACCGCCTTATCCACTGGCGCTGAGTCCCCAACTCGCAGGCACTTCTAGAGAAGGGGGAGAGAGTGAGAGCAGAGTAACTCGGTTTTGCGACGCCCACAGCTGTTGATAACTGCCAGCTGACAAGAGCCCTTTAAAGCCGCTAAGGCAAGACGCGTTCGCCCAGGAGCGAGCTTTCACAGCAAAGAAGCACCGGCTTCTGACTCTCTGGAAACCCACAGCTGGAATGTGCGTGCAGGGGATGGGAGGGGGCGCGCAGACGGGCGGGGCTTCGCGAGCTGCGCCGGCTGTGCGGAGAAAGTAAATGTTAATGTTGAACAATTAGTCCAGGACTGAATGGGAGGGAGGGAGATTGAACGTGCGATGGCAGCATCTGCTTGAATCGAGAGCTGTGCGACGAGCAAGGGCATTGTGACGTCCGCAGCTGCCGCTGCTAGGCAGCAGTCTGATTTAATTGATACAGTAAATTTTGTGAAGAATTTTTATTGAAAATGTGTAGAGATAAATGACCAAATTATTTTTGTGGATCTGTGAATTCATGTTAAATCACTATCGAAATGGTGAAAATCTCCGCGTTTAAGCGTGTTGTTTTCGAGGACATACGTTTCAAAGGCAAAATGCCGTGCGCACACACGCACATTATTAATCTGCTCGTGTGTGTCTGTGTGTCTTTGTGTCCGTGTCCGTGCAAACTGCTCGGCCACCCTGCAACCCGACTCTCCCTCCCTCTGCCCACTCCGGCTCAGCCGCCACTCGGCCCGTCGTGTCTGACTGCCCGCTGCTGCTGCTGTTCGGCCCAACCCTGCCTGCCTGCTCGCCGCCACTGGGGAGGATGGAGTCGGTGTTCATCATGGTGGGCACCACGAGTTTCGATGAGCTGGTGGAGAAGATCTCCTCCGGGAAGGCCGTGAGGGTGATTTACCGCCACGACAGCGGCGGAGGAGACGGACCCGTGGGGATGGGTAGACGGGACCGCCATTGCCACATAGGGCGGGTGGGGGAGATGGGTGAGTGATGAGGGAGAGAGAGACAGGACCAGGTCCTCCACTGGGCCTCCACTGAAACCCCTCCCCGCGGCGGCCGCCGGTGGTGAGGGAGACGATAGACTAGTTACTGTGAGGAGGGGAGAGAGGAGTTTGTGACAGGCTGCCACCGGTGCGGCAGTAAGGGGCATCGCCATTCAGGCCATGGCATTGACTGACAGGAGAAGAGACCAATCTGCTTGGCGCTGACTGAAGGAAACTGCGCAGCGCGTTTTAAAAGATTTTTAAACCTTGATAACTTTTACAATATACCACTGATTGGAACTAAACTTGTTGCACTCACAGCACAGGAGAACGGTGAGTAATCTAGCGAAAAAATTGTAGCGCTCTCTCGTGCCGTTTGTGCGCAAATAGAAAAACCCCGCAAACCGGAAGCACAAGATCAGAGTTTTAGAGATAGATAAATTAAAAAAAGTAAATGACACATTATTGGCTGTCTTGATAGTATTCTTGATGTTCAGTCACAAAGCTGGGGTTAAAGTCTCACTCCAGAGATTTGAGCATTAAAGTTCTACCTTGTACGATCCGCGGCCTTTTAAGCAATTAGATTCACTGGGCGATGTCTTCCCTTTTGGGTAGGCTTGTAAGATCCAATGCTGATCCAAAACAAAACAAGATCCAAAACAAACTGCTGGAGGAACTTAGCAGGTCAGAGCATGGACAGACAGACGATTCGAGGATTGCATTCAGTTTTGGTCACCCTGTTATAGGAAAGATGCTAAGCTGGAAAAGGTGCAGAGAAGATTTCCAAGGATGTTGTAAGGATTTGCAGGCCTGAGCTACATGGAGATGTTTAGCAGGTGAGGGTTCTTCCTTGGAGCACAGAAGGACGTTATAGAGGTGTATCAGAATAGGATAAATGCAAGAATAGAAATTCAAACTGAAAGTATATAAGATCATGAAGGAAATAGATAGGGTGAATGCACAGAGTCTTCTAACCAGAGTAGGGGAATCAAGAACCAGAGACATGGGTTTAAGGTGAGAGTGAAATATAGACGGTGAAATAGATTGTTTTGGTTTATTATTGCCACGTGCACCAAGATGCAGTGAAAAGCTTTGTTTGTGTGTCCAGTCAAATCATGACGGATGGAAAGAAAAAAGCAGAATGGAGCAGTCACTGACTGTGGCTGAAGAGAAAAGATGCTGTCAGGGCTGCCACGTGACCATCTAGAAGCTAACCATAAGACACACACCCAGGGCTGATCACCCTGCGGTGGGCCTGCCTCGACTGAGGGCGTCTTGTGATAAAACGCTAAAACACCCAGTTGAGGTACACATCTGAAGACTTGTCTGATTGGTAGCAAATTCACCTAGTGATCACCCCCAAGAATACCAGGTGTCAGTTGTGGTGAAGAACCTTAGGGATTGTAACATCCAGTCCTACGAATCAATACTACTCATGAGTACAATCAAGCCATACACAAGTGCTACAGAAATACATAGGGTAAATGTACAGAGTATTTTACCCGGAGTAGGGGAATCAAGAACCAGATGGCAGGCTTAATATGATGGGGGATTTAATAGGAATCTGAGGGGCAAATATTTTAAACAAAGGGTGATAATTGTAGGCAACGAACTGCCAGAGGAGGTAGTTAAGGCAGGTAATTTCACAGCATTTAAGAATCTTTAGGTACATTGATAGGCTAGGTTTGGAGGGATATGGGTCAAATGCAAGCAGGTTTAGTTTAGTTTAGAGATACAGCACGGAAACAGGCCATTCAGCCCACCGAGTCCATGCCGACCAGCGATCCCCGCACATTAACACTACCCTACACACATTTTTTCCATTTATACCAAGCCAATTAACTTACAAACCTGTAAGTCTTTGGAGTGTGGGAGGAAACAGCAGATCTGAGAAAACCCATGTGGTCACGGGGAGAACGTACAAACTCTGCACAGACAGCAACTGTAGTCAGGATCAAACCCGGGTCTGGCGCTGTTTAAGCAGCAACTCTACCTCTGTGCCACCACGCCACTAAGTGGGACTGGTGTAAGTGGGGCATGTTAGTTGGTGTGGGCAAGTTGGGACAAAGGGCCTGTTTCTGTGCTGTATGACTCTATGACATCTACGTGACAATAGCCATATAACCATATAACAATTACAGCACGGAAACAGGCCATCTCGACCCTTCTAGTCCGAGCCGAACACGTATTCTCCCCTAGTCCAATACACCTGCGTTCAGACCATAACCCTCCATTCCTTTCCCGTCCATATAACTATGCAATTTATTTTTAAATGATAAAAACGAACCTGCCTCCACCACCTTCACTGGAAGCTCATTCCACACAGCCACCACTCTCCGAGTAAAGAAGTTCCCCCTCATGTTACCCCTAAACTTCTGTCCCTTAATTCTCAAGTCATGTCCCCTTGTTTGAATCTTCCCTACTCTCAGTGGGAAAAGCTTATCCACGTCAACTCTGTCTATCCCTCTCATCATTTTAAAGACCTCTATCAAGTTCCCCCTTAACCTTCTGCGCTCCAAAGAATAAAGCCCTAACTTGTTCAACCTTTCTCTGTAACTTAGTTGCTGAAACCCAGGCAACATTCTAGTAAATCTCTTTTGTACTCTCTCTATTTTGTTGACATCCTTCCTATAATTAGGCAACCAAAATTGTACACCATACTCCAAAATTGGCCTCACCAATGCCTTGTACAATTTGAACATTACATCCCAACTTCTATACTCAATGCTCTGATTTATAAAGGCCAGCACACCAAAAGCTTTCTTTACCACCCTATCCACATGAGATTCCACTTTCAGGGAACTGTGCAGTTATTCCCAGATCTCTCTGTTCACCTGCATTCTTCAATTCCCTACCATTTACCATGTACGTCCTATTTTGATTTGTTCTGCCAAGATGTAGCACCTCACACTTATCAGCATTAAACTCCATCTGCCATCTTTCAGCCCACTCTTCCAACTAGCATAAATCTCTCTGTAGACTTTGAAAATCTACTTCATTATCCACAACCCCACCTATCTTAGTATCATCTGCATACTTACTAATCCAATTTACCACACCATCATCCAGATCATTGATGTACATGACAAACAACAGTGGACCCTGTGGCACCCCACTAGTCACTGGCCTCCAACCTGACAAACAACCATCCACCATTACTCTCTGGCATCTCCCATTCAGCCACTGTTGAATCAATCTCGCTACTCCACCATTAATACCCAACCATTGAACCTTCTTAACCAACCTTCCATGAGGAACCTTGTCAAAGGCCTTACTGAAGTCCATATATACAACATCCACTGCTTTACCCTCATCAATTTCCCGAGTAACCTCTTCGAAAAAATTCAAGAAGATTAGTCAAACATGACGTTCCAGGCACAAATCCATGTTGACTGTTTCTAATCAGACCCTGTTTATCCAGATATATATATATATTATCTCTAAGTATCCTTTCCATTAATTTGCCCACCACTGACGTCAAACTAACAGGTCTATAATTGCTAGGTTTATTCTTAGACCCATTTTTAAACAATGGAACAGCATGCGCAGTACGCCAATCCTCCGGCACTATTCCCATTTCTAATGACATTTGAATTAATGCTGTCATAGCCCCTGCTATTTCTACACTAACTTCGCTCAATGTCCTAGGGAATATCCTGTCCGGACCTGGAGACTTATCCACTTTTATATTTCTCAAAAGTGTCAGTACTTCCTCTTCTTTGATCTCATAGTTTCCATAGCTACTCTACTTGTTTCCCTTACCTCACATAATTCAATATCCTTCTCCTTGGTGAAGACCGAAGAAAAGAAATTGTTCAATATCTCCCCCATCTCTTTTGGCTCTGCAGATAGCTGTCCACTCTGACTCTCTAATGGGCCAACTTGATCCCTCGTTATCCTTTGCTATTAATATAGCTGTAGA
This sequence comes from Leucoraja erinaceus, assembly GCF_028641065.1. Classification (NCBI taxonomy): domain Eukaryota; kingdom Metazoa; phylum Chordata; class Chondrichthyes; order Rajiformes; family Rajidae; genus Leucoraja; species Leucoraja erinaceus. The sequence continues at coordinate 48,700,733 of NC_073382.1, read as the reverse complement.
AACCCTTTGGATTTACTTTCACCTTACTTGCCAAAGCAACCTCGTATCTTCTTTTAGCTTTTCTAATTTCTTTCTTAAGATTCTTTTTACATTATTTATATTCCTCAAGCACCTTATTTACTCCATGCTGCCTATAATTATTGTAGATCTCTCTCTTTTTCCGAACCAAGTGTCCAATTTCCCTTAAACCATGGCTCTTTCCAATTTTTACGATGTCCGTTTCTTTAAAAAGAGCATGAGAGGTATCTTGTAATTCGTTCATTATTGGTGGGCGTTTACACTGAGCGAATTGGTGCCACCCATCCACTAAAGTGACTACAATTCAAATGGCATTTTTTTTTACCATTGGAGACGCTTTATCTGATATGCTAACGTAATAAAACAAATCACCACATTTAACAACTAGGCAATTATGGTTTTCAGAACTGCAGCTTGAGCTCATTTAACCATTGTTAGCAGATTAATAACATTGTTTCAACTGTGTAATTACACAGCTACATTTTAGGTAGTTACATTCCCATTATGCACTGGTTTATGGCTTCTGAAAATCTTTTAAACACTCCTTTGATGGAGCTTTGTCAAAATAAAACATGATTGAAATATTATGTGACTGACTGAATTTCTGATGTTTTGACTCTTTAATAATGCTGTTAAATATACAACACTTTGTACATTATTTCACAGCAATTCAAACTTGCCTGATAGTCTAACTAAATGAAAACATAAATTAGTTTCAACATTGCCTACATTTTGTAACAGGTGCATGTAGTTCAATGCTTGCTGAAGAGACAGATGCTTTGGTGGCACATTATGCAGGGAATGGAGGGATATGGATCACTTGCAGGCAGAGGATATTAGTTTAATTTGGCACTTTGTATGACACGGACATTGTGGGTTGAAGGTACACAAAAAAAGCTGGAGAAACTCAGTGGGTGCAGCAGCATCTATGGAGCAAAGGAAATAGGCAATGTTTCGGGCCGAAACCCTTGAAGGCCTGTTCCTGTGATGTCCTTCTTCAGACATTTTAGTTTGAGAACCTTCTTCTAAAGAAGGGACTCAACCCAAAAAGTCACCTATCCATGTTCTTCACAGATGCTGCCTGACCTGCTGAGTTACTCCAGCACTCTGTGTCCTTTTGTGCATTAAATAGCATCTGCAGTTCTTTGTTGCTACAGGTTTGTGAGGTGCTGCTTACATAAACTGGGTGCATAATTGCAATGCATCTTGTTAACGATTCACACTGCAGCTCCGATACTTTGGTAGTACAGGAAGTGAATGTTTATCTGGTGGGTGAGATGTTAATAAATCAACCCAAACCGGACTATAGATACCGTCTGGCTATCTGCCGCCACACACCGACACTCCGCGACTCGACCGCCTGCAGGGCCCGGGCCCCAACACTGACCCACGCTGCCTGCCCGAGTCCCGCGATGCCATCTTGGCCACGATGAGCAGCATCAGCATTCACCACCTCCCGGACCGACCTCGGGCCCGGATCACCGAAGACGCCTCCTTTGCCGACCTCCACGTGGATGCTGTCGCCGACCTCCACCTGCCTCCCGATGCCGCCGATCCTCGTGCCTCACCTGACTATCGCCCCCTCCCCGTTCCTCTGACTCGCCACCATAACGTGACCGCCGAACCTCGAAGCCACACCAGGGCCTACTCACCTTGCCGCCTCACTGGGCCCGCCGAATCTCGCCGCCCCAACGGGACCGCCGAACCTCGCCGCCGCATCGAGCCCATCGAACATCGCCACCTCACCGGACCCATCGAACATCGCCACCTCACCGGACCCATCGAACATCGCTGCCGCGCCAGGGCCTACTCACCTCGCCGCCTCACTGGGCCCGCCTAACCTAGCTGCCTCACCGACCATCTGCCTACCTGGACCTCCCACGCTTCGCCCGCTGACCTGGACTCTACTGCCCGAGGGCTTCCACCATCGACTCCACTGACCCTCGCCACTCCATCGCTCTCCAGCAGGCCGCAGCCGTCGCCTTACCTGAATCCTGGACTCGGCGCCGGGCCTGGAGTTCCACGCTGCAGACTCCAACTCCCCTGGGTTTGACTGCGCTGGGTCCTAGTGCTAGTCCCCCTAACCTAGGTAAACTCAGTGGTTGTTCCACTGGGTCTTCCCCTTCCCCGTCAAACCATGTGACCCCAGCTCCTCCCCTCCCACACTACAGTCCTCATCCCCCCCCCCCCCCCCACCCCCCCCCCCCCCCCCCCTGACCTCCCACCACCCCCCCCCCCCACCAGACATCACCTCGGCCTCCGTCCACTCGCCTGCCTTCCTCCGGCCCCAACCCCCATCCTTGCTGTGTGTTCACCACCCCCCCCCCCCCCCCCCCGACCTCCCCCTCTCTGAAACTGAAAAATCTGTCCTCAGCAGAGGCCTCACCTTTGTCCCCCTCCGTCCCCACCTCAATGAGTTCCGCGCCCGCCAGGATGTGGAGCTTTTCTTCCGTCGCCTCCGCCTCGAAGCCGTCTTCCATGGGAAGGAGTCCTCGCCCCCCATTGATGATGCCTTCTCCAGTCTCCAATGGACTCCCACCTCTTGGACCCCCCCCCTCATGGCCATCTTCCGGCTTTAGACCTTTTTATTTTCAACTGCCAGTGGGACATCAACCACCTCAACTTCCACAGATAGACACAAAATGCTGCAGTAACTCAGCGGGTCAGGCAGCATCCCTGGAGAAACTGAATAGGTGACATTTTGGGTCGAGACCCTTCTTCAGACGGAGAGTCAGGGGAGAGGGAAACTAGAGATATGAAAAGGTGTAAAGAACAAATGAATGAAAGCTATGCAAATGGACAAATCAAAGCCAGCAACAATGATCAAGGTTGAGCCCAAACTGGTCCTTTGTTGGCGGTGGAGAAGATGATAACAAGATCTTCCTTCCATTAGCTTATTGTTTACCAACATTCATGCCTTGATGTGGATGAACATTATTTTATTTTATTGAGATTATTTTATCGAGTTCTCAGATAAGCTATTAAATCGAAGTTCTTGTAATAAAAACTGTTATTCACAATAAACCATCAGAAGGTCAAATCTGAATTGCTTTTGATTATGCGAATACTTTTAACGGAATCATCCGTGGAGGAATCAAGAACTAGCAAACACACTTTTCTGAAGTTGTTTTGCTTCTTAGAAAAACAATTTGCAAAACAATAATTCTTTGCAACTTTAAGAGGGACCATTGAAGCTGGTACCATCAGGGACTCGGAAAGCTTTCACATCAATATGTCTTAATTAGATGGTTATTGGTTTCTACTCATTTACCTGCAACTGTTGATTAGTTTCTTCTTGCTGGTCGCCCATGCATAGTTTCTAAGGTTTTGTCTGCTCTAAATTCTAATGCTTTACAACAGCCTTATTAAACTTGTCAAGGTCTACTGCTGAACCCCATTCAATTTCAATCTCGGTCTTGGCTTTTCACCAGATTCACTGCATCTATATTCCACGTGCATTTTCAGAATTCAAAGTGTAGTTTTACTTTACATCCCCCTCTTTCCACACACAACAATTCACCGAGGAATAGATGGAAGTCCCCCAACTAAATATTCTGGAGGAACGAAACCATTGTCTTTAATAGGGTCCTGCAAACACCGATCCCTTGCTAATGACTCTGTGCCTCATCTTGAAAATTGCCTTAGAGCACCAGAGACCCGGGTTCCATCCTGAATACGGGTGCTGTCCCAAAATGGAACAATGGAATTCTTACTTGCAGCAACACAACAGACATGCCAACACAGTACTCAGTGGACACCATAATAAACACCAATATAGCAAACATTTAGGTTTCTGCCCTAATACTTCGATGGACTAGCTTCATTTTTGTATGTAGATCATGCGCTTGTGAAATACCTCAATGTTTTGCTACTATGGTAAAAGTTGCCATATAATTCAATTTACTATTGTTGATTATTCTTTTGACTTTGGACGGCACAATAGCACAGCGGTGGAGTTGTTGGCTCACAACACCAGAGACCTAGTTCGATCCTGACCGGTAGCTGTCTGTATGGAGGTTGTACCGTGTGGATTTTCTCTGGGTGCTCCGGATTTGTAGGTTAAATTGCTTCTGTAATACGTCCCTAGTCATTAGGATAGAACCAATGTATGGGGATTGCTGATTGGTGCAGTCTTGGTGGGCCGAAGGGCCTGTTTCCAAGCTGTATCTCTAAAACTAAAACTTCACAGTCTCTCTCACCAGAGAGCCATTTCGTTTTCAAGTGTGAATTGGGGCATGTTATTAAACCACATGTTGAAGGCAGCATGGTAGCGCAGCTGTAGAGTTACTGCCTTACAGCCCCAGAGACCTGAGTTCAATCCTGACTACGGGTGCTATCTGCATGGAGTTGTACTCCCTATGACCGCATGGTCACTGATTCTGAGTCCCGACGCCGTAGACACTAAATCAGAAATTGATTCAGTGAGATGAATAGTGACCTAACCTTGCCATTAAACTAAACATAAATGTTACCATCCACAGACTAACAAAAATCAAATTCCTTTAATCTCTGTTATGTAATTGCCCGGTCAATGTTGGATGTGTGCTATTTGCTGTATTGATTAGGGACCATGTCGTTGTGAATGGTGCTTGAATTTTTTACATGCGCATCTCTTGTGTGCAAAACGGACACTTTCAAGCATGGACCTTAAATTTCATGTCCTAAAATAAATGTCACCTTTAGTCCACTTTGCTTTTACAAGTGCTGTGTTTTTGAATTAATTTTACATTTCACTATTGAATATGTGTATTTTTAAGTAGCTAGTACGGATATAAACAATATAATTAGTGCATGGGTCTGCATAGTGTTAGAATCATTCTGAAACTTGAGTTAATATTGTTTGTTCGATTAAGTTGGAAGCGTAATACTGGGTTATTCACAACTAGATTCCAGACACTCCAAATGTCACTTGCCAGGCTTTGCCCGTCCCAATCTTCACTTGAATATTGATTTCTCCAACTTTCTTTCTTTCTTTTTAAAACTTTTTATTGGCTTTTTTCCAAAAAAAAAAAACAAAACAAAAAGAATAATGATAATTATTAACCCATAATTTAAAAAAAAACATTTTGGTCTTTATTTAAATTGGTATCTTTCCGATTATTTCAATATAATCCATCCGCTTTGGGTTCTATGACTTATTCAAATATATCCAAAATGTATTCCTTTGCTTTGGGTTTATATTCGTACTTGAAAAGCTTTGGATAAAATTATAACAATGATATTGATACATAGGGATCAGGATTACATTAATAACAGGTACAACCTAAATATGAGCAGTATCAAAATACACATTGAATTTAGACCTCCCGGTCTCTATGTAAATATATTTAAATGTTTAAAAGAAAACATATATTTAAAAAAAAAAGAGAAAAAAGGAAGAAACAAAACCCCCCTAAACTAGAAAAAAAGCAAAACAGAATCTGAGCTGAGAATTTCAATAATTTAAGTCCCTGTTTGTCGTCAAGTCCGTTCCATCGTATAAAGGTAAAATAATTTTTATAACGGTTGGAGAGGGAACAATTTATGTTGTGTGAAAATGTTGAATAAATCTTCCCCAAGTCTTATCAAATTTAACCAAGGGTTCAACAAGGTCACTCCTGATTTTTTCTAAATTTAAACATTATATCGTTTCAGAGTACCAATGGAGTGTGGTCGGAGGGTTAGAGTCTTACCATTTAAATAAAATAGGTCTTCTGGCGATTTATGTGGTAAAAGCAATCAACCGATGGGCGGAACGGGACTAATGAATAGAATCTAACATTGGTAGCCCAAAAATTGCAGTAATTGGATGAGGTTGTAAATCAATACCTGAGACTACAGAAATAGTATAAAAAATGTCTTTCCAATATTTTTCCAAAAGTGGGCAGGACCAAAACACATGGGTCAGTGAGGCCACTTCAGAGTTACATCTGTCACAGGTAGGATTTATATGACCATAAAAATGACCTAACTTATCTTTTGACATATGAAATCTGTGAACCTTGAATTGTATCTGTAGATGGTTTATGCATGCAACCTATAATGTAGCTACCTCAATACCACTAACCACGCCCAGCCATCTCAGTATAACTGTGATATCTTCCCCTTGCTCCTCCCTTTGGTTCCAGTACGCCTGAAGACTAGATGCAGTCAGTACTGGGACGTGTTTGACATGTGCCTTTATTAAAGACTCAGTAAAGTTACAGTGTGTCAGACTTGGCTCCTTTACATGGTGTCAGTAAGTTAAATGCGCGCCTCTTGTTTATCGGGTTTTATTTGCCCCTAGTTTTACTAGTGTTTAATTCCCTATTCACCATGGCGTTCTCGTGGCGCAAGCCCTCTCCCCTTGTCTTTGACGCTGACATTGCGGAGCGATGGGCTACTTTCATGATGGACTACAACTACTTCATCAACATCGTGCACCAAAATGACCCTGATGCAGTCAAAGCCTCGCTCCTGCTGAACCTTGCCGGTCCCGATGCTATGAAACGAGCTCAGGCTTTCAACTACAATCCAGCGGTTCTGGATGACAACGACCAGGTCGTCGAGCCAGCAGAATCTGCCAACGACCCGGTATGTCTCTTACACAAGTTTGCGGAGATTTGTGACTTGCCCTCCAACCGTATATTGGAGCGGACTAGATTCTTTACAAGGAAACAGCAGCCTGATGAACCTGTTGAATCTTTTATTGCTGACCTGCGCTACCTTGCTCAGCGGTGCCGTTTCGAGACCATGCGTGATCAGCTCACCAGAGATATTTTGGTCACCGGCATGCTAGATCAGAAGCTACAAGCAGAGCTGCTACGAAGACCGGATCTCACCCTGACTGAGGCTATGCATGCATGCCGTATAGCTGAGGTAGTTGCCCCGCTACATGGGCCAAGGGGATCTAACAATCGGGCTATTAATCTGACTGGTGTTGCTATGCCCCGTCGCAAGCAAGACAACGTTCGCCCTGCACCGCGGCTGACTTATGCCGCTCGTGTCCCGCTTGTCAAGTGCCCCAACTGCAATTATATCCACACCATGCAGTTGCAGTGCCCAGCATTTGGTAAAGCTTGTAATTTCTGTAAGAAGATGAACCATTTCTCAGCTGCCTGTCGCTCCCGTGGGAACATTCCTCCAGCTCCCAGACAAGTTTTAAACAACCTTCAACAAGTTGATAACGAATTCGGTTCCCAGTCTTTTGTCGACACTGCCCTCGACTCTGAGCCCAGTAATCCCATGGGAGATGCCAGTGTTTATTCTCTCCTTCATAATCAATCTCGCCTCCCCGATCCATCTGTGCTTGTCACTGTCAACAACAAGTCCTTCACTGCTAAGCTGGACACGGGGGCGAAAGTGAATGTTATGTCAACATCCCTGTTCAGGAAGATAAGAAATAATGTGCTGTTAACTGCTGATCGCTCCATATTGCGTGCTTATGGGGGAGAGGAGCTAAAACCTGTGGGGAAGGCCACCTTCCACTGTGTGCTGAAGAAATCTTCCCGTGACCTGTCGTTTTTCATTCTTGACTGCGACTGCGTGACTCTGTTGAGCAATCAGGCATGTCAGGATCTCGGGCTGGTGTCCTTTGACCGTACTGTCCACGAAGTGCGGGTGATGCTGAATCCACTCTCTGAGTACCCTGACCTCTTCGATGATGATCTGGGTAAGCTGCCCCTTGTAGACAAGATCGCAAATGATCCGTCGGTTGTACCAGTGGTCCATGCTCCACACAGGGTGGCGTTTGCCATGAAGGGCAAGGTCGAAGCCATGCTGAAGAACATGGTTGACATGGGAGTGCTTGAAGCTGTCAGCGAACCCAGTGAGTGGGTCTCCACCATGGTCGCCACCATGAAGAAGGGTAAGAACGAGATACGGGTGTGCATCAACCCCAAAGACTTAAATCTGGCAATAAGATGTCCTCACTACCCCATGAGGACTGTAGAAGATGTTGCTGCCCAGGTCGGTCAGGCCACGGTGTTCTCTGTCCTTGATGCCAGGAGCTCATTCTGGCAAATACCTCTAGACAAACACTCCTCAGACTTAACCACTTTTGGCACCCCCTTCGGAAGATTCAAATTTTTGCGGATGCCGTTCGGCATCAACTCTGCCAGCGAAGTGTTTCAACGCTCCATGGAGCAACTGTTTGCTGGCCTGCCGTGTGCCATTATCGTGGATGACATCCTGGTTTATGGGAAAGATGCTGCTGAGCACGACCACAACCTCCGACGGATTCTAGACCGCGCTCGCCAGATCAACTTAAAACTTAACCCGTCAAAGTGCAAGTTCCGTGTAGCTGAAGTACCCTATGTTGGCCACATCTTCACAGCCCACGGGCTGAAACCTGATCCGCAGAAGACCAACGCTATGTCCGAGCTGCCTGCCCCGACCGACGTGACCAGCCTGCAGCGTTTCCTGGGCATGGTCAACTATTTGGGGAAGTTTATCCCCGACCTCAGCGAGTTGAGCGCACCCCTGAGGCAACTGACGAAAAAAGACACTGCCTGGTCCTGGTTTCCTCAACACCAGCAGGCTTTCGACTTTCTCAAAACAAAGCTGATCAGCACACCGACTCTCAAGTTTTTCGATCTGCAACGTCCAATTGTAGTTACGTGTGATGCTTCCCGCTTCGGACTCGGTGCTGCCTGCCTGCAACTCTATGATGACGGCTCGCTGCAGCCCATTTCTTATGCCTCACGCACCATGACAGACACTGAGCAGCGCTATGCACAAATCGAGAAGGAGCTTCTTGCGGTTGTATTCGCCTGCTCCAAGTTCAAGGACTCCCTTTTCGGTACCAGGTTCACCGTCGAGACGGATCATCAACCCTTGGTGACCATCCTCAATAAGCCTATCCACATCGCTCCAGCTAAACTCCAGCGAATGATGTTACAGCTCCAGCGGTTCGACTTTCTGATCGTGTACAAGAGGGGCACCGAGATGCACGTGGCCGATGCGCTGTCCAGGGCCCCCCAGTCCTCCTGTGACAGGCATCCCCTACGAGCAGGAGGATCTGCAGGTACTAAATGTCAACTTTGTTCCCTCTAAGCAGCTGCAGTGCCTGGTTGAGCACAACAACCCCGACCTGCAACAGCTCGCAGCTGTCATCCAGCGGGGGTGGCCCAGCAGACGCACCTCACTGACTGCGGGTGCCCACCCTTTCTCTCTGGTCCACGACAAACTGGTGCTCCGGGACGGCATCATCATCAAGGGTCACAAGGTGGTCGTCCCTGCCTCCCTATACAACTTGTACTACAATGCTGCCCACATGGGGCATCCCGGAGCCGATGCCACTGTCTCACGTGCCCAAGAACAATACTATTGGCCCGGCATGGCCAAGTACATTAAAGCCCGAGTAGCCTCCTGTCCTGATTGAAACACTCTTGCCCCACATCAGCAGCGCCAGCCACTTCTGCAGCAGCCTGCGCCTGCCATGCCCTGGACCTCGCTGGCTGCTGACATATTCGAATGGCGAGGCAAGCACTACCTGGTGTTGGTTGATTCATACTCCAACTGGTTCGAAGTGGATCTTCTCCCTGCTATCACCTCTGAAATGGTTATCAGTAAGCTGCACAGACACTTTGCTACCTTTGGGTCCCCGGTCCGCTTGCAGACCGACAACGGCCGTCAGTTCACCAGTGCAGAATTCCAGGCTTTCACTGTGAAGTGGAACTTCACTCACTATACCAGCAGCCCTGAATACCCGCAGAGCAACGGCCTGGCCGAGCAAGCTGTCCGCAGTGCCAAGAATTTGCTCGAGCAGTCTCGTCTCTCCAATGGTGACTTCTACCAGGGTCTACTAAACCTTCGCAACATCTCACGGGACCCTACCATGCGATCCCCTGCCCAGCGTCTGATGTCCCGCGTGCTTCGCCCACCGATGCCGATCGCCCAACAATCCCTGGTGCCCAAGGTCCTCCAGCCTGCCGCCGTCCAGCAACGGATTGCCCACAAGCATGAGGTACAGCGCCGCTCTCACGACAAGTCCTGCCGCCCGCTCACACCACTACTGCCTGGTCAGGTCATCCGCATGCAGACAGCCACCGAATTCTCTTGAACTGTCTACCACCGGAGCCGCCAGCACCTGTTGGCCATTAACAAGCCTCAGTCTCCTCCTGCAGATCCGTATGCTCCTCCGTTGCGTTTCGAGCCTGCCACTACTAGTTACCCCACAGCTCCCTGCATGCCCCGGTCAGTTCTCTTGCCACGTTCTCCTCCGTCTGCGCCTCCTGGTTTCGGGCAGATGATCTCCTCCCCTGCTCGTTCTCCTTCTCCTCCTTCTCTCCCGTCTCCTCCTCCTGGATCACCCGTGCCGGTTGGGTCACCATCCGCATTCCTGGTTGGGTCTCCGCCGACTTTCTCCTTCCCGGCTGCTACGGCTCCGCCTCATCTTCTATCTGGTGTGGAGGGTGATGGTGCTATGCACACACGCTCGGGTCGGGTTGTCAAACTTCAAGCCAAAGCAACCAAGCCACCAGTTGCAGTAATAGTGCCTTTCAACTTCAAACCAAAGCTCCCAAGCCACCATTTGCAGTAAGTAGTGCTTTCAACTTCAAGCCACACCCACAAGCGGGGCGGGGGTGCTTTCTGGAGTGCTAGTATGAACCATTTTAGAACCAATAGACATTTTGCAAGCTTTAGAACCAATAGAGACACTTTTTGCAAGCTTTAGAACCAATAGACATTTTTTGCAAGCTTTACAACCAATAGACATTTTTTTTGCAAAGCTTTAGAACCAATAGTCATTTTTTTTGCAAGCTTTAGAACCAATAGTCATTTTTTTGCAAGCTTTAGAACCAATAGACATTTTGTTGCAAGCTTTAGAACCAATAGACATTTTTTTTGCAAGCTTTAGAACCAATAGACATTTTTTGCCAGCTTTAGAATCAATAGACATTTTTTTGCAAGCTTTAGAACCATTAGACACTTTTTGCATGCTTTAGAACCAATAGACATTTTTTGCAAGCTTTAGAACCAATAGAGACACTTTTTGCAAGCTTTAGAACCAATAGACATTTTTTTGCAAGCTTTAGAAACAATAGACATTTTTTTTTTGCAAGCTTTAGAACCAATAGAACATTTTTTTTGCAAGCTTTAGAACCAATAGAGACACTTTTTACAAGCTTTAGAACCAATAGACATTTTTTGCAAGCTTTAGAACCAATATACATTTTTTTTGCAAGTTTAGAACCAATAGACACATTCTGCAAGCATTTTAGAACCACTAAGGGCACTTACATTTGAGTAGACATGTGTTCAGTGTTATTCACATCTCAGAGAAACGTGACCCTCTGCCTTCCTCCATCTTGAAGAGAATGTGTGGCACCCCACTTCCTGGTTTTATAGTCCCTCCCTCCTGCTGCCAGCGGGGGCAGCAGAGAGAATGGGGAATTTTGTAAAAACATTAATATCTCTGACATTTTTAATCAATGGGAAAAATCCTCGGCACACATGCGGCGGAGGGGGGCTGTGAGCAAGGTGGCGGCGCTCTCTCGGAAATCGCAGCACAGATGGCCAAAACCGGTCAAGAACAGACTTTTAGTAATATATAGATAGATATCTATTTGTAATTTCAAAATCAACTCATAAATAATCGTTATTAATCCTTTCCGATAAGGGTTCAAATGTCAATTTTTTTCCAAGATTTCGGTTTGATGTGGTTGTGGAAAAAGGGTAGAGTAGCCTTCAAAAAATGTCTAATTTGTAAAAAATCTAAAAAAGTGTGAATTAGGTAAATTATATTTATTGGAGAGATGTTCGAAAGACATAAAACAACCATCCAAAAACAAATCACAAAAAGCTACTAATCCCATCCTCTTCCATAACAGAAAGGCTTGATCAGTACTAGAAGGTTGGGAGAGAAAATTAGATAAGATAGGACTCGATAAGATAAAATCATTCAATCCAAAAATCTTATGAAATTGAAACCATATTCGAAATGTATGTCTTATTATTGGGTTAGAGGTATATTTATTCAATCTCGTAATTGTAAAAGGTAACGAGGCCCCTAGAATAGAAGCTAATGATAGCCCTTGCATAGAATCACGCTCGAGATTTATCCATCCTGGGCATTGGGTATCTTCTAAATCTGTTGTCCAAAACGTTAAATAAAGAGCATTAACTGCCCAATAGTAGAATCTAAGGTTCGGCAGTGCCAAACCACCGTCTTTTATTTTGATTTCTGTAAGTATTTTTTACTTAGTCTGGAATTTTTATTCAGCCATATATATGAAGAAATTTTGGAATCAATAATATCAAAGAAATATTTGGCAATAAAAATTAGTATCGTCTGAAATAAATGCAAAAATTTAGGTAAGATAAACATTTTAATAGCATTGATTCAGCTGATTAAAGATAAGGACATTGGTGACCATTTAGTAAACTGTTGTTTGTTATGGTCAATTAAAGATGTAAAATTAGCTTTAAATACATCCTTGTGTTTCTTGGTAATCTTAATACCTAAATAAGTAAAACTTTCAGTAGTCAATCTAAGTGAAAACTGTCCATAATTTGAAACTAGATAAGTTTAATGGAAAAAGCTCACTCTTACTAAGATTTAGTTTATAACCAGAGAAACTACTAAATTGAATAAGTAGTGCTACTATTGCCGGAATAGATTTCTCAGGGTTAGAAATGAATAATAACAGATCATCTGCAGAAAGAGATAGCTTATGTGTCTTATTCCCGCGGACAATACCAAATATATTAGGGGATTCCCTAATAGCGGTGGCCAAAGGTTCCAAAGCAATATCAAACAGTAAAGGACTTAAAGGACGATCCTGTCTAGTACCTCGAAAGAGCCTGAAAAAAGGGGATCTCTGATTATTGGTAAGTACAGAATCCTGAGGTATATGATATATCAGCTTGATCCAATTTTGGACCAATCTTAAATTTTTCAAGTGCATTAAATAAGTATTCCCATGCTAGTCTATCAAACTTTTCTCGGCATCAAGTGAAATTACACATACTGGAGTTTTATTTGACACTGTATATATTATATTCATTAATCTCCAAAAGTTAAAGTATGAGTAATGATTTTTAATAAAACCTGTCTGATCTTCAGAAATAATTTGTGGTAAAATATTTTCCAATCTCATAGCTAATATTTTGGAAGAATTTTGGAATCTATATTTAACAGTGATATAGGTCTATATGATGTCACTTCAGTAGGGTCTTCATCTTTTTTAAGAATTAAAGAAATAGATGCTTCATAAAAGGATTGTGGTAATCTATTCATTATAAAGGCTTCTTTAAAAACCTTGCATAGCCAGGGAGACAATAAACTTGAGAAATGCTTAAAAAATTCTACTGTAAACCCATCTAAACCGGGAGCTTTACCAGAATTCATTGAAATGATTGCTTTCTGTATTTCTTCCTCCGTGATGGGTTCATCTAACAACAGAGACTCATTATGTGGTAAATTTGGCAAGTTCAGTTTCTTTAAAAACTCATGAATTATATTGGAATCAGTAGGAAATTCTGATTGCTATAAAATTCCTGAAGGATTTATTAATTTCATCATGGTCTACCGTTAGTGTACCATCCCACTTACTCACTTTAGTAATCTGACGTTTGGCCGACACCGCTTTCAACTGATTAGCGAGTAAATTACCAGATTTTTCGCCATGTATATAAAATTGACTTTTGGTTTTAAGTAGCTGATCTCAATCGGTGATACTAATAACAAATCATATCTCAATTGAAGTTCACCTCTATTCTTATAGAGCTCCAAACTAGGAGCTTTAGAATATTTTTCATCAATTTCTTTAATCTCGTCAGCCAATATACGTATTTATTTTTTAGTTTGTTTCCCGCGGAGTATGAAATAATTTGTCCACGAATATATGCCTTTAAAGCATCCCAGACTACACCATTGGACATTTCTTCAGTAGAGTTTGTTAAGAAGAAGAAAGCAATCTGATCTTTAATAAAATTAACAATGTTTAATTCTTGAAGCTGATAAAGTAAGGCTGGGCGCATCTTTTTCTTAAACAAATCAGACATTACATTATGGAAAGACTTTCTTATTTCCAAAAGCTCGTAACTATTATCAGGAACAAACCGAAACTTGCATCCTTCATATTCAACCGCGCCTAACTTGTTTTGCTGCCTGGAGAATATCCTTCATTTGCATGAAGTGAAACTGAACAATCAAATGTCTCGGTTTATTACCAGATTTCTTCCCAGTCCTGTGTGTGTTATCCAAAAATGGAAGATTTTCATAGTGCTCAATGTTGAAAGTCTACTTTATTATTTTAGAAGCATATTTTATAACATTATCTCCTTCTTGACCTTCCGGCAAACCAACAATTTGCAAATTCAGTCAACGGCTTCTGTTTTCCAGATCCATATTTTTAATCTTGTATTGCTGGTATTGTATTGCTCATTCATTCTCCATTCCAGTTTTTCAATCTTCAAATCTCTCTCCTGGCCCAGGGTTCGCAAGTTATCAATTTGTTCCTTCTGTTCATGAGATTCATCTTGTATCACAATCAGCTTGTCTTGAACTTCCTTCAATATGCTCGAAACTCCTTTCACCATTTCTTCCAAACTGCAAAATCTTGTTTTCATTTCATTTTTCAGTTCATCGTTCATTTTCGATATTGCCTCTAAGATACTAGAGTCAGAAGCTGTGGCTGTGGCTTTCCCACGTTCCTTCCTTGGAGAGCTTCCTTTCTCTCTTGTCTCCATTTACACGATTAAGGCGTATAAAAGTGTTATCAACACTTTATGAACAGTTAGACCGTGCCTTGAAGTCAAGTAATAACAAGTAACATTGAAAGAGTGGTAAGTAAAAGTTAAAAGTTAAGGGAGCAAACGAATTTGCAACCTTTATTACAACATGCTGCCACTAGGAGAGTCCCTCCAACTTTAAGTAAGCCTTGCATCCCCCTCTCTCCATCCCTCCCCCACCCTAGTTTCACTGTCGTCCTGTTGAGTTTCACTGTTTGTGTCACTCGTTATTACCCTCCCCACAGCCAACAATGGACCGTTGTGGGCTCCACATTTCCTTGATCATTGTTGCTTTATCCATATCTTTCTTTAATTTGTTCTATGTACCTACTATATCTCTCGTTTCCCTCTCGCCTGACTCTCAGTCTGAAGAAGGACCTCGACCCGAAACATCACCTATTCGCTTTTTCTAGGTATGCTGTCTGGCCCGCTGAGTTACTGCAGTTTTTTGTGTTTATCTTGAATAACACTTGTTATTCAATAACACTTCTCTAAACCAGTGCAACTTCCCATCCACTTGTACCCTGGTCCCTGAATGCACCCAAAGCAGCTGAGGCTGATGCTGCAGAGAACTTTGCATGATGCTTTATTAACACGTGTGCCAAGCTACAATGAAATTCATTTTTTTTGCACACAGTTCAGTAAGATTACTGCCATCTATAAGTACAATGCCCAATTAAATAAAGGATATTTACAAAATTATTCAAGACAAGAATGGAACCTAATGCTGAAATGATTATATTTGGTGTAATGGAAGATGGGAATAAATTGAACACATCTCAAAATCTATTCCTTAACTATGGTTTAATAATAGCAAAAAAATTAATACTTAAATTTTGGAAGAGTACATCAATATCAACGCTTAAAATGTGGATTGCAAGTATGTTGGACACCGCTCATCTTGAGGAAATGCGATTCCTCCTAATGGATAAATCAGACCAATTCATAACGAGTTGGTCTCCATTCGTCGGTTTTTTTGGAATCATATGGTGCAACACAATTGTAAAAAATAACTGTTTCAGGACTGGACGAGAGTTGGTCAAGATTATAAATAATGATCTTTTCTTTTTTATTTTATTTTCTTTTCTCTATTTTCTCTCTCAACTTTCTTCATTTACTCGTTTTCTTTCTTCACACACTATATATTTCACATCTTTCTATTCTTTACTATCTAACTTCTTTTTCTTATTCTAATCTTTTTTCAATGTAAAAAAAAAAAGAAGTCAAGTCAAGTTTATTTGTCACATACACACACGAGATGTGCAGTGAAATGAAAGTGGCAATGCTCGCGGAACAACAAAACAACCAAACAAATTATAAACACAATCATAACACACATATTATTTTACATAATAAATAATATAAGGAAAAACGTTCTGTACAGTTAGTCCCTGGTGAGAAAGGCGTTTACAGTCCGAATTGCCTCTGGGAAGAAACTCCTTCTCAACCTCTCCGTTCTCACCGCATGGCAACGGAGGCGTTTGCCTGACCGTAGCGGCTGGAACAGTCCGTTGCAGGGGTGGAAGAGGTCTCTCATGATTTTGTTTGCTCTGGAGTTGCACCTCCTGTTGTATAGTTCCTGCAGAGGGGTGAGTGAAGTTCCCGTAGTGCGTTCGGCCGAACGCACTACTCGCTGCAGAGCCTTCTTGTCCTTGGCAGCAATTCCCGAACCAGATGGTAATGTTCCCGGACAAGATGCTTTCCACCGCCGCTGCGTAGAAGCACTGGAGGATCCTCGGAGACACTCTGAATTTCCTCAATTGCCTGAGGTGGTAAAGGCGCTGCCTTGCCTTACTCACCAGTGCTGAGGCGTGTGATGACCATGTCATATCCTCAGAGATGTGGACTCCCAGATATTTAAAACAGTTCACCCTATCCACAGGATCCCCATTTATACTCAATGGAGTGTACGTCCTCGGATGATGTGCCCTCCTAAAGTCCATGATCAGCTCCTTCGTTTTTTTGATGTTCAAGAGGAGGCTGTTCTCCTGGCACCAGAGTGCTAGATCAGCCACCTCCTCCTGGTAGGCCCTCTCATCATTGTCTGAGATCAGGCCCACCACCACAGTGTCATCAGCAAACTTAATTATTGAATTTGAGCTGAACCTAGCCACACAGTCATGTGTGTACAGGGAGTACAATAGGGGGCTGAGGACGCAACCCTGGGGCGATCCTGTGCTCAGGGTGAGGGACTTCGATGTATTCCCTCCCATCTTGACTACCTGGGGCCTGGCGGTGAGAAAGTCCAGGACCCAGGCACACAGGGAGGTGTTGAGCCCCAATTCCAGTAGCTTCCCGGCCAGTCTGTTGTATATAGTTGTATATAAAATGTATTATGAAAATATATATTAGGCACTTTGGTGCCATATGACTGTACTTACTTCTAATAAAATATTTTAAAAAAGAAAAATACAGGATGTACAGTAATCGGCCCCTGAGTCCATATGTAAGTGTCACCAGGTTTTGGAGCCAATTTACAGTCCCAGCTGCAGCTGGCCATAAAAGCCATTGCAGCCATCTGGTCATCCAGTGAACTATTGTCCCTCTCTCCTGGGCCCACCAGCCTTCAGCCTCAGTGTTGCGGGGGGCGCCTCCTACAGCTGACATTGAGGGAATGGATGAGAAATCGGGATAACACAGAACTAGTGTGAAGGGGTGATCAACACTGCCCGATGGGTAGAAGGACCTGTTTTCATACTGTGCCTTTGAACTTAACTGGGGCACTGGAAAAGTCCAGCCAATGCTGTCTCCACAAAGTCCTTAAAAATACACTGGAGGAGCGAGTGAACCAGCAGCAATGTCCTCTCTGATAGCCAACATAGCCTGGAGGCGCCAGTTATTTTTAGTCGGCTATGTTGGGCAAGTCAAAATGTTTGTAATCTGACACCAGACTCCACATGTCAGTCGGTATGCAATGTAAGCCAATGCACAAGAGGAGTGAAAGACATGAATGAGAGGAGGACCCGGTGTTTTCAGAACCATGGTGAAAATTTGAGCTGGGCACTTTCCACATTCTGACTGCTCGGCTTCTTGAATCTGAGGGATGGTCTCATTATTTTTCTGCTCATGTGTTATCTTTCCAGCTCATATTTTCCAGCTTCATGCCCCAGGTTGCCATTATTTATTTATGGAATATTATTTACTGTATACCAGCTCCGCTTGAAGGTCTGTCTTGCGGCCAATATCCTGTGGGAAAAGTCCGAGTTCCAGAAGTACTCATGAATCCAGAAACCCGCATTAACTCTCACCACTAGTACCAAGCAGAGGCCCATCAGATGTGTTCCAGCCAAGGGCACTTAGGTAGTTACTTTGAGAAGAGTTCCTGTGCGATAAACTCATGTTTTACTATGTATAGCATGAGAACATTGAGAAGACTCTTGGACAGGTACATGAATAGGAATCTGTACAGAGTTTGCAGGTTCTCCCCATGAGACGGTCGCTTTCCCCCGGTGCTGTGATTTCACCTGCACTCCAAAGACGTACAGGTTTGTAGGTTAATTGGCTTCGGTAATTGTAATATTATCCCTAGTGTGTAAGATAGTCCTAGTGTGCGGGGTGATTGCTGATCGGTGTGGACTTGGTGAGTCGAAGGGCCTGCTTTTGCACTGTATCTCTAAATTAAACTAAATTAAGAAAAGTAGGTTCATTACCTTTAGGTCACGGAGAACGTACAAACTCTGTACAGACAGCACCCATCAGGAATTAACCTGGGTCCACTGTGCCGGCAATTAGATATAGATATAGATATGCCATTTATTGTCACTATACATGTACAGTGGAATTTAAAGCTGCTCGTACTCAGTGCATACATATAATTTAGTACAAAAAACAAGAAACAGAAAAACAAAAAACAGAAGGGAGAAGGGGGGGGGGGGGGATAGGTGCACAATTCTGCGGCGTTATATACATATATACAGATGGAAGTCCGGGTGTTGGGCTGTGAAGTCAGTGCATGTGTGAATTTGAATTAAGAGTAGTTATAATTTTCGGAAAGCAACTATTTCTGATTCTATTTGTCCTGGATTTGATGCACCTATAGCGCCTTCCAGAGGGCAGCAGGTCGAACAGTCCAAACGCAGGATGGGAGCTGTCTTTGATGATATTCTTTGCCCTGCTAAGGCAGCGGGAGGTGTAGATATCCATCAGGGAGGGGAGAGGGCAACCAATGATCTTCTGCGCTGTCCTAGTTACCCTCTGAAGCCTCTCCCTGTCTGCCATGGTGCAGCTGCCATACCATGCTGTAATGCAGTATGTCAGCAGGCTCTCGATGGACGAGCGGTAGAAGGTCAGCAGCAGGTTAGAGTCCAGGTTGTGCTTCCTGAGGACCCTCAGGAAGTGCAGCCGCTGCTGAGCCTTCTTGATGACCGCTGTCGTGTTGTCTGTCCAGGAGATATCAGCAGCGATATGGACGCCGAGAAACCGGAAGGTGTTGACCCTCTCCACACACTCGCCGTTGATGTGTAGGGGGACTAAGTCGGTGCTGTGCCTCCTGAAGTCGACAATGAGCTCTTTTGTTTTCCTGGTGTTCAGAGCCAGATTGTTTTCTGAGCACCAGGTTGTCAACTTCAGGACTTCCTCTCTGTAGGCTGCCTCGTCTCCTTTTGAAATAAGTCTGACTACAGTAGTGTCGTCAGCAAATTTGACGATGGGGTTGTTGTTGTGGGCCGGACTACAGTCGTAGGTGTAGAGACAGTATAAGAGGGGGCTTAGCACACAGCCCTGTGGGGAGCCGGTACTCAACCTGCGAGTGGAGGAGAGGTGGGGGCCGAGTCTCACAGTCTGGGGCCGGTTGGTGAGGAAATCTTTTATCCAGGCACATGTGAGAGTGGGGAGGCCGAGAGTGACCAGTTTACCAATGAGAATGTCCAGAATGATTGTATTAAAGGCTGAGCTATAATCCACAAAGAGCATCCGGACGTAGCTCTGCCCCTGCTCCAGATGGCTCAACACAAAGTGGAGAGCTACGGTAATGGCGTCTTCTGTGGATCTGTTTTGGCGATAAGCGAATTGGTGGGGGTCGAAGTCTGGTGGTAGATAGTCCTTGATGTGCTGGAGAACCAATCTCTCGAAGCACTTCGTGATTACCGGAGTGAGGACCACAGGATGGTAATCATTAAGGCTGGTGATGGGAGACTTCTTCGGCACTGGGACGATTGTGGCTGATTTTAGGCAGGACGGAATAACTGCCTGGTCCAGGGAGAGGTTGAAAATTCTGGTGAAGATGGCAGTGAGCTGGTGGGCGCACGTTTTGAGCACCTTACCAGGTACTCCATCTGGGCCAGTAGCCTTCTTGGGGTTCACTGCAAGGAGCACCCGTCTGACATCGTGCTCCCTGACAGAGAGTGGGGTAGTACAGGAGCCAGGTGAGGGTGGGAACAGGGCTGTAGCAGGTGAGTGCTGCTGTTGTGATGTTTCAAAGCGGGAGAAGAAGCAATTTAGCTTTTCTGCCAGCGGCACACTCAGGTCTTCTGACTTTGTGGCACAGCCTCTGTAGTTGGTAATGTCTTGTATGCCCCGCCATACCTCCCATGTATTATTGCTGGACAAGTGGGACTCTATGCTCCTCTTAAGGTCCGCCTTGGCTTTTTTAATACCACTTTTCAGATCGGCTCGAGCAGCCCTGTACAGAGCTCTGTCACCTGACCTGAAGGCAGCATTATTGAATCTGTCTCCACCATCACTCCAGTCAAGTTGATAACTTTCCCTCTGGAAGTCCACTTTGGGCTATGGAGTATGTTCACAATGTAGGAGGGGCTCGGACTTTGCAGATACATTTCCGTTCTGCATTACTTCTTTCGTGGTGTAATTCAACTCCGCAAACACTTAGAATAAATTCCAAATAGGACATGTCCACCTCAAAGTAGATTTTTCAGTTCAAGTACATCAAAGATTAAACGCAAGTGGTGTTGTATGGGATATAATTAGTAAAAGCAAATCTGAGATGCATATTAGGAAAGTATAGAATGTAAAGTTGGGCATTTTTAATTAGGGGCTATTGACCTATTTATTTGCGGTTTTGAAGCAAGCTAGTTAACGGAGCTACTAAATCATAAAAAGGATAATTACGTATTATAATGTAATGTTTGAAGGATGATATTTCCTCACTTGATTTCAAATTAGAATGCAGTAGGAATCTTCATATTCATGATAAGGTGGAGAGAAAGAAAAGGTGGATGTTCTGCAGCTTAAAATCCCAGACAGGCAAAAGTCCTGTCAGATTTAATGATACAACAACATGGGGATTTCTTTAAAAGACACAAAGTGCTGGAGTATCAGCTGGACAGGCAGCATCTCTGGAGAAAACGTATAGTTGTCGTTTTAGGTCGAAACCCTTCTTCAGACTGAAAGTAGTGGTGGAAGAGGGTTGGAAGATCAGAACAAATCAGGACCTTCATTGATGTAGTGGGCTAGTTAAGGATGAAATTGCTCATCTTTGAGTATTTCAGCTTGTTTTATACTGCATTTTTTTTGTTTGCAGCTATTATTAAATTGAACAAAATTAAGTAATTTAGTTTTAGTTTAGTTTAGTGTAGAGTTCAATGTGGAGACAGGCCCTTCGTCCCACCGAGTCTGCGCCGACCATTGATCACCATTTCACACTAGTTCTATGTTATCCCACTTTCCCATCCACTCCCTACACACTAGGGACAATTTACAGAGGCCAACTAAGCTACAAATACCCGCAGTCAAAAAAGCTAATAACAGAAGAAGCTAAAGAAGGTTCTCGACCTGAAACGTCACCCATTGCTTCTCTCCAGAGATGCTGCCTATCCCGCTGAGTTACTCCAGCATTTTGTGTCTACCTTCGATTTAAACCAGCATCTGCAGTTCTTTTCTACAAAGCTAATGGCATGTTGGCCTTCATTGCGAGAGGATATGAGTTTAGGAGCAAGGAGGTCCTACTGCAGTCGTACAGGGCCCGGGTGAGACTGCACTTGAAGCAATTTTGGTCTCCTGATTTGAGGAAGGACATTATTGCTATTGAGGGAATGCAGCGTAGGTTGATTCCCAGGATGGCGGGACTGACATATGATGAAAGAATGGGAAAACTGGGCTTGTATTTACTGGAATTTAGAAGGATGAGAGGTTATCTTTTAGAAACATATAAAATTCTTAAAGAATTGGAGAGGCTAGATGCAGGAAAAATGTTCCCGATGTTGGGGGAGTCCAGAACCAGAGGTCTGAGTATAAGAATAAGGGGTAGGCCATTTATGACTGAGATGAGGACATTTTTTCCTCTCGGAGAGTTGTGAATCTGTGGAATTCTCTGCCACAGAAGGCAGTGGAGCCCAATTCATGGGATGTTTTCAGGAGAGAGATTTAGCTCTTAGGGCTAAATGAATCAAGGGATATAGGGGAAAAAGCAGGAACAAAGTACTGGTTTTAGTGATTGGAGGAGCAGCACCTCGTATTTCGCTTGGGCAGTTTACACCCCAGCGGTATGAAAATCTCTAATTTCAGGTAGTCCTTGCTTTCTCCTCCCCTTCTCAGCTCTCCCTCAGCCCACTGTCTCCACCACTTCCTTTCTTCTTCCCGTCCCACCCCCCCACCCTCACATCAGTCTGAAGAAGGGTCTTGACCCGAACCGTTGCGTATTTCCTTTGCTCCATAGATGTTGCCTCACCCGCTGAGTTTCTCCAGCATTTTTGTCTACCTATTGATTTAAAATGATCAGCCATGATCACCACGTCCATGGGTCGCTGCCCTGTGCATGGCTGCCCAGCCAGCAGCTGTCTGTCTCTTCATCTTTTTATTTTTTATTTTAGTTAGTTAAGTGTTTTGTTTGGAGGTCTAGACTTTTTTATGTGGGGGGTGGGGGGGAAGGGGGAAACTACCTTTCACGGTCCCTACCTGGCCGGAGAGGCGGCTTTTCTCCGGGCTGCAGCTTCGACCCGTCCTCGCGGCCTACCAGCGGGCCTGGAGCAGCGTTTCCTGTCGGGGACCGCCCAGAACCTCAGCTTCGGCGGCGGCACAGTGCTGGAGCGCTATCGCAGAGCGGGCGATGCCTTGCCCGGGTCGCCACGCTGGAGCTCCGGTGAGCTGAGACTGCCGGGTAAAACATCGTGGAGCTGCAGGACTGTGGAGCGACCAGCTGCGGGCGGCAGCGCTGAACTTTACACCGGGA
This sequence comes from Leucoraja erinaceus, assembly GCF_028641065.1. Taxonomy (NCBI): domain Eukaryota; kingdom Metazoa; phylum Chordata; class Chondrichthyes; order Rajiformes; family Rajidae; genus Leucoraja; species Leucoraja erinaceus. The sequence goes on along the minus strand of NC_073382.1, from coordinate 48,677,893 downwards.
GCCTGGGATCTCTAGATGAGATCGGCCTTGTTGGCTCCGGAAGCCGCGGCCTCCAGTGCAGAAGCGGCCGTTCCAGGGTTCCCAGACCGCTGGGAGGACTCTCCCAACGCCGGAGCAACATCACCCAGCGAGAACGGCCTGGAACATCGGGCCTCTGTAGAGGCAACTGTGGAGGCCTCAACTATGGAGACTTTGTGTGTTCCCTCATGGTGGGAGCCATTGTGGGGGGATGTTCTTTATGTTTAAGACTCTTATTGGTGTTATGTCTGCATTCTTTTTTTTGTGTGCTGCAAAATGGCAACAAGCATTTCATGTCACTACACCTGGGTGTATGTGAATGTGACTAATAAAATACCTTTGATACCTTTGATTGAATGGCGGTGCTGGCTCGAAGGGCCAAATGGCCTACTCCTGCACCTATTTTTAAAAACATTTCTATGTATCTATGTTTCTACATCTTTGGAATGCGAGAGGAAACTGGAGACCTGAGGAAAACCCATGCAGTCAGAGGGAGAATGTACAAACTCTGTGCAGATGGTGCCTGCAGCCAGAATGGAACCTGAGGTCTCTGCACTGTAAAGCAGCAACACTACCGCTGTGCCATAGTTGCCGCCCGTTCAACTCATGTAAAGATCAAAGTCAGAAGAAAAAAGCGAGGAGCTGAACCTGCCCTACACCTCTGCAAAACATGCAGCGCAAAAATGGACGTTTAGCAATTAGTTTAAAAATTTAAATTTTCCAGGATTTGGGCCAATTATTTGAAATTATAATTGGTAGCGCAGAATACTTGTAGGCTATTTCTGCAGCTTCCTGCTGTTTTCTTTTTGGATTGTCAGTGGAAAGATGAGTTTCATCGTGATGTGGGTAAATTAAACAAATCTATCTGGTAGGTATCTGAATGATTGATTGTATTGGGTGTGGGGTTTACTTTTCAAACCAGTTGTACTTTCTATTGAAGTTGATCCTGTCAAGTTAATGTGAAGTAGAACATTTAAAATGAGTGTGATTTTTATTGTTTTGATAATGCTGAATACTTGAAGATTGCATAAGACAAAAAGACCATAAGATATAGAAGCAGAATTAGGCCATTCAGTCGTAGAATTGGGCGGCACAGTGACGCAGCAGTGAAGTTGCTGCCTAACAGCACCAGAGACCCAGGTTCGATCCTGACTATGGGTTATGTTTGTATGGAGTTTGCACATTCTCCCCGTGACCACATGGGTTTTCCCGGGTGCTCTAGTTTCATCCCACACTCCAAAGACGTACAGGTTTGTAGGCTAATAGGCTTGGTATCCTTGTAAGTTGTCCCTAGTGTATGCAGGATAGTGCTAGTGTGTGGGGATCGTTGGTCAGCGTGGACTAATTTGGGCCTGTTTCAGCGCGGCACCTCTAAACTAAACGACATAAATATTTACATGGACCAATTGACTGAGAAACATTTTTTTTTCTCCAGAAATAATTTTGTAAATTGTAAATTGCGTATTGTATTTTTGCTTCATTATTTGTAAGACTGCAGTGAAAACTCACTTTCGCAGATCAGCTCCACCAACCAATTTTCTTCAACTATCATTCATTGTATTCTTTATCTCATTTATATTGAATGCTTCGCTGGTAACCTTTTCACCATTTATATATCCTTTTAATTGAAATGTTCCCTGAAACTTCAATTCTTACTCCTTACTTTAAATTTCCCTTTCATAATACTGTTAAACACAGTAAACTATTTCTGTAGATTATCAAGAAACTGACACTGACGTAATCCAATGCTAATCTTTTAAAACACTTCATCATGTCTCCTTGGCTCAGTCTGCCTTGGCCTACACGATTTCCCGATTGCCAAACATTTTAACTCCACTTCCCATTCCCACTGACCTTTCCGTCCTGGGCCCCCTCCACTGTCACGTTGAGGCCACACGCAAATTGGAAGAACAGCATCTCAAATTTCACTTGGGCAGCTTAAAACCCAGCAGTATGAATATTGATTTCTCCTATTTTGTAACCCTTGCATTCCCTCTCTCCCTGTCCCTCGCCCTCCCTAGTATCCTGCTAGTTTCACATCCTCTCATTATCACCTCCTCCACAGCCAACAGTGGACCATTGTGGGCTCCTTTACCATAGGTGCCGGCTCTGATCTGTTCTGTACCTGTTCATACCTCTAGTTTCTCTTTCCACTGACTCTCAATCTGAAGACGGGTCTCGACCTAAAACGTCACCTATTCCACCAGAGATGCTGCCTGACCCGCTGAGTTACTCCAGCATTTTGTATCTATCTTCAGTGTGAACCAGCATCTGCAATTCCTTCCTACTCATCATGTTTGATGTTGGTGTTACTGAGTGGTAGACATTGAGATAGGTTGTTTCTTTCCCTTGGGGATTGGAACGATGAAGGCTTCCATGAAGCAGAGCGAGAGATTGAAGTTGTTGGCAATGACTGTTGATTGACTCACGATTTCAGAACCCATCCAGGGACTCCATCAGGGATGGCCGCTTTCTGACGGATCTTAAGCAGATTAGATGCCCTGCTTTAGGGTGGCACAGAGGTGCACTGGTTGAACTGCTGTCTCGCAGCACCAGAGACCTGGGTTCGCATTTGCCCTCGGGTGCCGTGTGCGTGGAGATTTGCACATTCTCCCTGTGACCGCGTGAGTTTCCTCCAAAGCTCGTTTTCTACCCACATCCCAAGGACGTGTGGGTTTGTAGGTTAATTGACCTCTGTAAATTGTCCCTAGTATGTAAGGATTGAACTAAATTAAATCATTTTGTTTTAGTCTCTCACAGGAGCTTGTTAACTGATTCCATTCTCTGAACAATTATTGCTTTCATTCACTTAGAAAGACTCAGATGGGTTGAGTAGTTTGTTAGTAAAGTGGAATTTTAGACTTCATTGGAGGGATCTTATGGTGAATATGTATTGGGTTATAAATATAAAAGGGTTATTTCTGAACCTCTAAATAGGGGAAATAAAGAAATGCTTTAAAAATGTCCAAATGTTTAAAAAAAGCTAGTTCTGGAATTTAGTCCCTCAAGTCTTCAAAGACTTTATGCTTCCTCTTTCCACACTGTATCTCTAAACTAAGACCTTTTCAGTCAGTGGGTGGTGGATATATGGAACAAGCTGCCAGGGGAGGTAGTTGAGCTTGCTATTAAATCATTTAACATATACTTGGACAGGTACATGCATAAGAAAAGTTTAGAGGGATATGGACAAAACATGGGCAAATGGGACCAGCTTAAATGGGGCACCTTGTTCGTCATGGATGTGTTGGGCTGATGGGCCTGTTTTGGTGCTGCATGACGCCTTGGCTCAAGGTTAAGAGAGGATGGCACAGTGAAGCAGTGGTAGTGTTGCTGCCTTACAGTACCAGAGACCCAAGTTCAATCCTAGAAACTTAGAAACATAGAAAATAGGAGCAGGAGTAGGCCATTCGGCCCTTCGAGCCTGCACCGCCATTCAATATGATCATGGCTGATCATCCAACTCAGTATCCTGTACCTGCCTTCTCTCCATATCCCCTGATCCCTTTAGCCACAAGAGCCACATGTAACTCCCTCTTAAATATAGCCAATGAACTGGCCTCAACTACCTTCTGTGGCTGAGAATTCACCACTCTCTGTGTGAAAAATGTTTTCCTCATCTCGGTCCTAAAAGATTTCCCCCTTTATCCTTAAACTGTGACCCCTTGTTCTGGACTTCCTCAACATCGGGAACAATCTTCCTGCATCTAGCGTGTCCAACCCCTTAAGAATTTTGTAAGTTTCTTTAAATCCCCCCTCAATCTTCTAAATTCTAGCGAGTACAAGCCGAGTCTATCCAGTCTTTCTTCATAAGACAGCCCTGCCATCCCAGGAATCAGTCTGGTGAACCTTCTCTGCACTCCCTCTATGGCAATAATGTCCTTCCTCAGATTTGTAGACCAAACCTGTACGCAATACTCCAGGTGTGGTCTCACCAAGACCCTGTACAACTGCAGTAGAACCTCCCTGCTCCTATACTCGAATCCTTTTGCTATGTATGCTAACATACCATTCGCATTCTTTACTGCCTGCTGCACCTGCATGCCTACTTTTAATGACTGGTGTACCATGACACCCAGGACTCGTTGCATCTCCCCTTTTCCTAATCGGCCACCATTACTTTCTGGATTTCTACTTTCCTGTTTTTGCCACCAATCCTGACTATGGATGCTGTCCGCATAGAGTTTGTACGTTCTCCCCGTGACCGCATACGTTTTCTCTGGGTGCTCCAGTTTCCTCGCACACTCCAAAGACGTACCGGTTTGTAGGTTAATTGTCTTCGGTAAAATTGTCCCTAGCTCGTAGGATATGAAGTGATTACTGGTCCGCGCGTTCTCTGTGGGCCGAAGGGCCTGTTTCCATGCTGTTTCTCTAAAGTCTAAAGACTCCATAACTCGTTGAGCTGTGCAAGGTTAAGGGAGAGTATTGGAATGGTTGGAGCTCCAAAATGGCAGTATTGTCATCAAATTATATTGTTAGTGACTTTTCTCCTTCTTCAGCTTAATCAAATGTGTACGTGCATCTTGGTTGCCAATTTGAAGTTTTTAATAGAACTAAATTGTGTATAAAATCTTGAAGAATAGATCAGGTAGACCCACAGTCTCTTGCCCAGAGTAGGGGAATTGAGAAGCGGATGGCATTGGTTTAAGGTGAAAAATTTAAGGGGGAAAATATTTATAGGAATTTGAGGGGTATTATTTTCACACAAAGGGTGGTGGGTGCATGGTACGAGCTACCAGAGGAGGTAGTTGAAGCAGGGACTATCGCAACATTTAAGAAGCAATTAGACAGGAACATGGATAGGGTAGGTTTAGAGGGATATGGGTCAAATGCAGGCAAGTGGGACTAGTGTATATGAGACATGTTGGTGGGCAAGTTGGGCTGAAGGGCCTGTTTCCACACTCTATGACTATGACTCTATGACTAACAGATCCAATTTCTCATCGTGCAAACATTGCAAGAGATGGTGAATGTTCTTGCAGGTGGAAGAGTGCTGCATTAACATAGTGATTAGGACATTGGGAATCTTGTTACTGATGGACTTACAAATCATTATGGCACTTTAGGGACATGACAAGGAAGGATGTGACTTCTAATAATGGCTTCAGTTCTGTACTGTAAAGTATCACCATAATTGTGCTTTTTAATTGGAATGTCAAAAGAATCATTTGTGGTGTCTTCTGCGCGCAATTAATCGGAATATAAACTGACTTCTTCCCCGACACACGGTGCCTAATAACAGGGAAAGATTTTCCTGGTTTGTTATAATAAGTAACATAGAAGATATAATTAACTATACCTGACATGAAGCCACAGTTTGCAGAAACAAGGAACTGCAGATTTGGGTTTACCAAGGAAAGTGCTGAAGTATCTTAGCAGGACTAGCAGCATCCCTGGAGAACATGGATAGGTGACATTTCGGGTCGGAACCCTTTTACAGACTGATTCTTCAGTCTGAAGAATTAATTAATTAATTAATTAATTCATTCGTGTTTATTGGCCAAGTATTCACATGCAAGGAATTTGCCTTGGTGCTCCGGCCGCAAGTGACAACATGACATACAATGGCAGTTAGGAATGACACATGAAACATTAAACATTAATAATAAAACATTATCGATTAAACAAAATATCAGAGTATTCAAGAAAGATCATGAATTGAAGCGTCACCTATCCATGTTCTCCGGGGATGCTGCCTGACTCGTTAATTTGCTCCAGCACTTTGTGTCCTTTGGTTCCCTGTTTCTACATGTCAGCATTTTAGAATGATTGGGATCCCTGCCAACTATTGGAAGCTAACGTAAACTTCTCATAAAAGTTAAAGAAGCAAGAAGTTTATTCCTATTCAGATGAAAAGAAGATTGCTTATCTATATTACAAAAAGTCTGATCTTGACCACTTCCTGTTTTTCTGTTTCATGATTTTAGAAAAAACGCTGCCACATACGGCTGTGATTTTTGGCCATCTTACTCAGAGTCCCACTCCACTGCGCAGGACAAGAGGATTTTTCATATTGATGAAAAATAAAAGAGTTATTAATGTTTTAAAAATGTTGAGATTCTCTATGCTGCCCCTGCTGGTGGGAGTGGGGAGGGACTATACAACCCAGAAGTGTTGTGCCTCAGTCAGTCTCTGCAAGATGGGGGAAGTGAGAGGGTCCCATCTCTCAGCCTGAGCTGTGAATAACATTGAACACATGTCTACTGAACTGTGAATGTGGTTTTACTGACCTTGAGTGCCCTTAATGTGCTTTGAACATGAAAATGTGGTTGGTTTGAAGTAAAAGCACTGCAAATGGTTGGTGGGGGTTGGGTTTTGAAGTAAAACCACTGCAAATGATTGATGGGGGTTGTGTTGAAGTGAAAGCACTGCAAATGGTTGGTGGGTGTTGGGTTGAAGTAAAACCACTGCAAATGGTTGAAAGTCTAAACTTGACAACTTCCAATATGCATTGTATATTGATTTTAGATAAAACCCTACAAACGTACAGCTGTGATTTTTGGCCATCTTACTCAGTCTCCCCACGCTCATCGGGTGCAGAGGATTCTTCCCATCAATGAAAAATAAAAGTGTTATCAGTGTTTGAAAAATGTTGAGAATCTCTCTCCTGTCAATCACGCCATGAAGGCCACACCTTTTCCAGTGGGAGGGGGGAGGGATTATAGAACCGGGAAGTGTGGGTGTGGCTCGGTCTCTGCATGGTGGGGGAGGGAGAGGTCATGACTCTGAGCTGTGAATCAACTGAACACACTGAATGTCTATTGAACTGTGAGTGTGGTGTTTTGTGTGGTTTTATGGTGGTTTTATGGTGGTTTCACCCTGCTTGCAATGGTATGAAACTGCATTTGAATGTGGTGGCCTTGCACCTTGCACGAAATGGTATGAAACCGCATTTGAATGTGGTGGCCTTGCACTGCATGAAGTGGTATAAAATTGTACTTGAATTTGGTGGCCTTGCACCCTGCTTGAAGTGGTATGAAACTGCACTTGAATTTGGTGGCCTTGCACCCTGCTTGAAGTGGTATAAAACTGTACTTGAATTTGGTGGCCTTGCACCTTGCTTGAAGTGGTATGAAACTGCACTTGAATTTGGTGGCCTTGCATCCTGCTTGAAGTGGTATGAAACTGCACTTGAATTTGGTGGCCTTGTGCCCTGCTTGAAGTGGTCGGAGATTGCACTTTAATTCGGTGGCCTTGCACTCTGCTTAGAGTGGTAGGAAACTGCACTTGATTTTGGTGGCCTTGCACCCTGCTGGAAGTGGTATGAAACTGCACTTGAATTTTGGCGGCCTTGCACCCTGCTTGAAGTGGTAAGAAACTGCACTTGAATTTGGTGGCCTTGCACCCTGCCTGAAATGGTAGGAAAATTGATTTGAATTTGGTGGCCTTGCACCCTGCTTGAAATGGAATTTCAAGGAATAGCCGTGAGTCAACTGCCAGCCCACCAGCTGTGAGTGAGCTGCCAGCACATTGGGCTTGAGGGACTGAGCTGCCACCCTGACAATCCATTTGGCACAATGTCCATACTAGCCCTCTGGAGGCCAGTGCCTTCAGCCCACAACACCCATACCAGCGCTCCAGAAAGCCCCCCCTCCACTGGCCACCAATATTGGAATTGGTGGAGAGGTGGAATATTGCGTTGGGGAAACCAGCCCTCCCGTGTGAACATGGGACCCAATGGGTCCCACAGTCTAGTATAACAATGCAACTTTTTTCCTTTTGTTGTTTATTACAGGTTTACCATGTTTACATTTCTGGTGTGCTGCTGCAAGTAAGAATTTTGTTGTTACGTTTCGGGACATTTGACAATAAAACACCCTCGACAGTTGACTCTTTGCATGTGGCATTTTGTGAGGCGGTTTTGTTGGGGTATTGAGGACAGTAGTGGAGCTTGGAAGTGGTGGAGAATTCATCTTGGACAATAGATGGTTCAGTAAATTTAGTTCATTAAGGGTGTGCTCAGCTTCATGTAGTTGACGGGGTTCTGAAGATATGGGAATCTGAGATGGCCATTATTCATGTGTAGGAAGGAACTGCAGATACTGGTTTACACCAAAGATCAACACAGAATACTAGAATAACTCAGCGGGACAGGCAGTATCTTTGGAGAATAGGAATGTGATGTTTCAGGTCGAGACCCTTCTGAAGAAGAAACTGAAATGTTATCAATTCCTTATCTGCGGAGATGCTACTTGACTCCGCTGAGGTACCCCAGCATTTTGTGTTTATCTATGGCCATTATTAATGCTACAAAGCAGGTCGGTGATGTTCCCAATCTCTTTAAAATACTTAATTAGGCGTCCTGCCATCTTTTATGAAGGTTGACTGCCCACCCATTGTTTCCTTTCTACAAAGCTGAAACTAGGGACAAATGGGTCTCAGCTTTCATGTCTTTGTGGTTAACTCTGTTCACCTGACACCAGCTTACTCAATTTTCGAGGTTAGTTTTCACTGCAATATTTCATGACACCAGTCTGTGAAAAGGCAATGTCCTTTCTAACATAATTTTTTTTCCTAAAATGTTAAGATTTTAAAATGGTGCAGTTAAAAATGTGCAGTTACTATCACAATGTTTAAGAAACATGTAGACATGTACATGGATAGGTTTCGAGAGATATGGACCAAAAGTAGACAAATGGGACTAGTGTAGATGGGGCATGTTGATCAGAATGGGCAAGTTGGGCCAAGGGCCTTATTCCAACCTGTATGACTATGAGTATGTTTATTTTTATTTTTATCTTTCACCCAACTGACCCCTCACAATCTGTCTGTTCTTAACCAAAAGAAACATTTAGAGTGGTAAGGAAGGCCTATGTTATGCCTGCCTTCATTGGTCAGAGCATTGAGTATAACAGTCGGGAAGTCAAGATGCAGCTTTATAGGACTTTGGTTAGGCCGCATTTGGAGTACTGTGTGCAGTTCTGGTCACCCCAGTACAGGAAGGATGTGGAGACTTTGGAGAGGGTGCAGAGGAGATTTACCAGAATGATGGCTGGATTAGAGGGTATTAACTACCAGGGAGAGGTTGGACAGACTTGGATTGAGCTTGGATTGGATTAGGGAGTATTAGTTATAAGGAGCGATTGGAACACTGGAGGTTGAGGGGAGACCTGATAGAACTACATAAAATTATGCGAGGCATAGATAGGGCAGACAGTCAGAACCTTTTCCCCAGGGTGGAAAGCTTGCTGTGAGACCTGATTGAAGTATTTCCTCAAATGGTGTTTTTGCCATTGTGCCATGGAATGTCCCAGCCCTCAGCAGTTTCATTGTATCATTTTTTCCAAAAGACTTGAATATATAATTGAGAACAGTTTGCCAAGAATTTATTGTAATCGGCTCTGGAGGTTTGAAAACGACCAGTTAATCATTTCTCAAATAGTAGTAAATATTTTGAACGCAAGCAGTGCAGCAGAAAGGAATCCCGGGTAGGGAATTTATAAAAGGCGTCGGTGCCTCGAACCCACATGATTAGTTTGAACCATGACAGACTGAAATTTATGACCTGCAGCTGTTGGATGTCTGATTCGAGCCTCAGCACTGAGCAGTGGTGTGAAGCATAACAGTCCGAGGAGACCTCAAGAGAAAGGCAAGCACAGCACAAGATACCAGGGTAGGAATCAGTGTCAATAGGTGGTCTGCCTTTGTTATGCCTGACTCTGTACTTTTAAAGGAATGCTGCTCTTTATTAACAGGACGAGCACTTTCTGTGGCACTTTTTCTTGTCTTAATGATCAGTTTCTGGTTTGACAAGCAAGGGGCTGATTGCTGCTCACGGTCCGATACAGAAAAACTTTGTGCGGTTACTTCACAAAAACGTATGATTAGTCCAAGCAAGGTGTTCTGTCAAGGGAGGATTGGGAACATTGGCATGAAATCACTCTGAGTTAATGGATCTGCACCCGTGTTTACGTCTTGAGTTATTATTGTACTAAAGTCACAGGTGACCTATTTCAGTCTGTGACTGCAAAGTATGACATTGGTTGATTTACAATGAGTAAAATGTTAGAGAAGCTGGTAAAATGTAACACAGGTTAATGGTAACAGAGGGCAGAAGTGAAATACTCTCTATTTGATTTGCAACCTTCCAGTCCCCAACAAATCTTTTTTTTCTGCTTTTGATTTTAGTTTAGTTTAGTTTAGTTTAGAGATACAGCACAGAAACAGGCCATTCAGCCCACCGAGTTCTGGCCGACCATTGATCCCCACACACTAGGGACAATTTACAATCTTTCCCGAAGCCAATTAACCTACAAATCTGCACGTCTTTGATGTGTGGAGGAAACAGGAGCACCCGGAGAAAACCCACGCAGTCACGGGGAGAACGTACAAGCTCTGTACAAGCAACACCGATAGTCAGGATCGTACCCTGGTCTCTTGTGCTGTGAGGCAGCAGCTCTACTGCTGTGCCACCGTGCCTCCCCTAAACTATTATTATTATTTTAGATTTCAGACTTTTTAGAGATACCGAGCAGAAACGAGCCCTTTCGGTCCACTGAGTCCGCACTGACCAGTGATCATCCCGTACACTAATCTACTAGATACAATTTTTACTACAAACCAAAGCCAATTAACGTATAAACTGCCCGTCTTTGAGAATTAACCAACAAACCTGTATCGAATCTGGGTCTCTGGGGCTGGAAGGGAGCAACTCCACCACTGCACCACTGTTTTCCTTTTGAATCACTGGCGAAATGGAGATTTGAACAACCCCGAGTAAGTGAGTGCAGAAGCGCTGGTTTGCCTGCACAAATTTGTTTAAGCAATCTGTGAATCGTCTGGTGCAGCAAAACATGTGGGGAGGGTGCGGCCCGAACAGTCAATTCCACAATTAGAAAACAGACACACATTGGAATCTGGCAGCAGAGGGGAAGCCAAGTTTCCATCTGGATTCATTAACTGGACATTAGAAACTGGGCTCTCACAGGCAGTCAAGTGTGGAACACAAAGTGCTGGAGTAAGTTAGTGGGTCAGGCAATATCTTTGGAGGACATGGATAGGTCAACACCCCTCTTTAGACTTAAAACAAAACATCGCCTATCCATGTCCTCCAGAGATACTGGACTATCTTTGATCGGATTTTACTGGACTTTAATCTTGCACTAAACGTTATTTTCATTATTCCCTTTATCGTGTATCTGTACACTGAGGATAGCTCGATAGTAATCATGTATAGTCTTTCCGCTGATCCATCAGATCAGATAATACCATACAATCAAGTCAAGTTCAAGTACAGTAGGTAGATCGATGGAAAAGATACAAGGTGCAGATTGTAGTTCTCAGCACGGTGTTGAGTTACTGCAGCATTGTGTGTCTATCTTCAGTATAACCAGCAACTGCAGTTCCCTCCTACACAGTCTGGTCTGTGTGATGCACTGGGCTCCATGTACAAATTTCTTGCGGTCTTGGGCTGCAAGAAATGTGACCCAAGAAAATTTGTCTAACCTACCAAATTCGCTCTTATTTCCCCCCCCCTGTTTGCCCCATTACATGAAGGATATGGAGGCTTTGGAGAGGGTGTAGAAGCGGTTTGCCAGAATGCTGTCAGGAGTAGAGGGTATTAGCTATCAGGAGAGTTTGAATGAAGATTGTATTCTCTGAGTGTCCGAGGATGAGGGGAGACTCGATAGAAGTACACATCCACCTCCGATTTTCCGGCACCCTTGGCTCCAGAGCCTTTATGGATTATCCAATGGGGGTCCCGGCCTCTGAAAGGAGTCCAACGGTTCTGGAACAGTCCGCCTAGGCCGCAGAGGGGCTGAGATACTGGCCTGCGGAAGTCGGCTATGGGAACAGATCTACCACTTACGGCTGTGAATTTTGGCCATCTTACTCAGTCCCCCTCTGCTCATCAGGTGCAGAGGATTCTTCCCATCAATCAAAAATAAAAGTGTTATTAGTGTTTAAAAAATGTTGAGAATCTCTCTCCTGTCAATCACGCCATGAAGGCCACACCTTTTCCGGTGGGAGGGGGAGGCTCAGTCTCTGCATGATGGGGGAGGGAGAGGTCATGACTCTGTCTGAGTTGTGAATCAACTGAACACACTGAATGTCTACTGAACTGTGAGTGTGGTATTTTGTGTGGTTTTATAGCGGTTTTATTGTGGTTTCACCCTGCTTGAAATGGTATGAAACTGCATTTGAATGTGGTGTCATTGCACCCTCCTTGAAATGGTATGAAACTGCACTTAAATTTGGTGGCCTTGCACTCTGCTTGAAATAGAATTTGAAGGAATAGCCGTGAGTCAACTGCCAGCCCACCAGCCGTGAGTGAGCAGCCAGGCTTGAGGGACTGAGCTGCCACCCCAAGAATCCATTTGGCCCACAGTGTGCATACTAGCCCTCTGGAGACCAGTAGTCGCTGCAGTCAACAACACCCATACCAGTGCTCCAGAAAGCTCCCCCCCCCCCCCCAACTGGCCACCAATATTGGAATTAGTGGAGAAGTGGGATATTGCGTCGGGGGACCAGCCGTCCTGTGTGAACATGGGACCCAATGGGTCCCACTTATTCTAGTGTTAATACTAATTCTTTGTCAGATCTAAAATATCTCTGGGCCATTTAAGTACCATGTAGGATTCCAGAGCTAGTTAATAAACTATTGGTGGGCGAGCTGATTTGAGCAGTAGAGCAGACTGTCTTATTTAGATAAAACTCACTTTGAGCTGCTGAGTCCAAAATCATCTTCTGACTCCCTGTATCCGAGCTTCACTATTGCTTTTAATAGGGCTGCCAGCTTGGTAGTTCAGCACAGAAGATGTATTCAGAATACATTTAAATGAATTCTTATCATTTAATGGATGTGTATTTTGAAACTTAAAATTAAAACCTTAGAGTCACAGAGTCATAGAGTCTGGTGTAGAGGCAACTGAACCATCCTACCAACAAATAGAGAGGACCCCAGAGCTACCATCTACCTCATTGCAGACCCACAGACTATCTTTGATCAGACTTTACTGGACTTTATCTTGCACTAAAGTTTATTCACTTTATTCTCTTTATCATGTATCTGTACACTGTGAATAGCTCGATTGTAATCATGTATTGTCTTTCTGCTGACTGGTTAGCACGCAACAAAAGCATTTCACTGTACATCGGTACACGTGACAATAAACTAAAGTCAAGGTGTCATGGACTCACAAAGAGTCATACAGCATGGAAACAGGTCTGTCGGCCCAACTTACCCACAGCGACCAACATGTCCCATCTACAGTAATCCCACCTGCATGCGTTTGCCCCATATCCCTCTAAACCTATCCTATCCATGTACATTTCTAAATGTTTCTTAAACACTACCACCTCCTTTCATATACCCACCACCCTTTGTGTAAAAAAAAAGTTACCTCTCAGATTCCTATTAAATCTTTCCCCCCTAACCTTAAAACTATGTCCTCTGGTTCTCGATTCCCCAACTCTGGGCAAGAGACTCTGTGCTTTTACCTGATCCATTCCTCTCATGCTTTTGTACACCTGCACAAGACCAGAAGATTAGGTTTGAAATATATGAGTTATTCTGGGTTTGGGTGATAAATCAGATAAGCAGAGAACTGTGGTGGCAAGAACTGCCCCGATATCCCTACACATTCTCCCCCTTCACCTCCTCGCAATCTTCCTCATATTCATGTTCTGCATGACGGCTAGTCTCTTGAGACTCCATCAGACTCTTCCAGTCTGAAGAAGGGTCCTGACTTGAAATGTCACCTTTCTATTCACTCTACGGATGTTGCCTGACCTGTTGTTCATTAAGTGCTTTGTGCTTTTTCTCATGTTGATACAAGGAACTACAGATGCTAGATCCAACAAATGCAGTTCCATGAGACCCACCAGTCTATCCTGAACTGCTTTTTGGCAACTCAACTACTTCTCTTTATCCTACAGCTTGGTATTGCTGCTGTCTCTGTTTTCAAAAGATGTGCCGACATCGTCAAATCTGACTTTCACTTCCTTCAAAATTCTATGCTTTGTCCCATTGCATCACCCCACTCACACACCATTTTATTGTATGCCTGCCCAAAAACTCGCCATTAGTCTAGAGATACAGCAGCGAAACAGTCCCACCATGTCCACGCCGACCTTTGATCACCCATTCACACTAGTTCTATGTTATCCCACTTTTGCAGCCACTCCCTACACACCAGGGGCAATTTACAGAGGACAATTTTTAATTTAAGGCGGCACGGTGACGCAGCTGTAGAATAGCCAGAGACCCAGATTTAATCGGTGGGCCGAAGGGCCTGTTTCCACACCGTCTCTCTAAAGTATGAAGTAAAGTCATATCTATCTTCCCTTGCTATGCTGGCACTCTCTGCAAATCTCCGCTACAGAAACAGCTTGAAATTAATACCAAGAAATTGGCTTTTAAAAAGCATTTCATTTTCCTATCTTGAATGAGAACCAATGCAGTGAGAATGTTTAAATAAAAAAATGCTCAGCTGTGGACCTGGAATATTCATCACACTGTGAATTTGAAAATGTATTTGACATACTGACTCCGACCATTACAGTCCTGGCAGATTGTGCATGCTGTACATTGTCACAAGTTAAGTCAAAGTCAATCTGATTGAATGCGATGGAATCCACGAATAGCATTGTATTAAAAAAAAACGCTGAGTGCATTTTTTCTTCGAGAAGCCTCCACTGGGCGTAGAGCAAAAATCATGTCCTAAATCCTACTGCCTCACTTCTCACAGAAATGCATGTCCACCACTGATTTTCCAACACCCTTGGTTCCAGAGCTTTGTCAAATTCCGTTTTGCCAGACTAACAGAGGTCACGGCTTCCAAGAGGAGTCCAACATATTGGAACAGTTATCCTAGGTTGCCAAGGGGCCGAGATGCCGGTCCGTAAAGTCGGCATTCAGAAGTTGGCTATGGCAACGGATCTGCCGGCTCTGACTGGGCCGGAGATCTAGAGCCCCGGCAGCAGGGGGGGAAATACGATCTGCCGATCGGACACGGAAGTCCTGATGAGGTCGAGATTGGCTCCGCGACGCATCTCGGGTTCTGTGACGCATGAACCAGGCCTGCCGTTGGGATGGGCCACGGCTCGGCGGCTTTCCTTTTGCCGCGTGTGGCAGTCACGGTGGCGCAGCGGTAGAATTGCTGCCTTACAGCAAAATGCAGCGCCGGAGACCTGGGTTCGATCCCGACTACGGGCTTTGTACGGAGTTTGTACGTTATCTCCGTGACCTGCGTGGGTTTTCTCCGAGATCTTCGGTTTCCTCCCACATTCCAAATACGTACAGGTTTGTAGGTTAATTGGCTTGATAAATGTAAATGTAAAAATTGTCCAACTTCCAGTATAGTCCCTGGTGGACTCTTCAGAAGGTACAAGATACAAGGCTCACGGGGATTGTGGTAGTGGGAGTCTGATAGTGTGAACTTTGTGCTCTATGCAAGAATATTGATCCAGGGACAATAACCTATCATTTTATATGTGCTAGATTTGTGTAATGTCAATCTCATCATTACCAAATAGATAGTCTTTTTCTAGTTGATTTGCTACCGCATCCACGGTGAGATAGTCCTAATTCCATGAACCAAATTGTGCTTGTGAAGGAAGCATTAAAACACAAGGAGTTATCAATGAACACCATTGAACACAGCTGAAGTGGTTTATTATTCATGCTTTAGGTTTAGGCTTATTATTGTCACGTGTACCAAGGTACAGCGGAAAGCTTTGTTTTGCATGCTACTCAATCGGACCATTTAATACCATACATAGATACAATTAAACCAATCCTAACAATAGGGGGAGCAAAGGTGAAGATACAGAGTACAGAATATCGTTCTCAGCATTGTAACATTTCCAGAGACAAAATCTAGCGTCCGCAATGAGGTAGATGTGAAATGGACAATACCATAGCTTATGCAAGGATTGTTCAGAAGCCTGATAACAGAAGCTGTTTCTGAGTCTGGTGGTGCGCGCTCTCTAACTTCTGTACCTCTACCGGACAGGACCAGGGAGAAGAAGGAACGGCCAGGGTAGGACAAGTCTTTGATTATGTTGGCTGCTTTTCTGAGGCAGTGTGAAGCATAGCGGGAGTCAATGGTGGGGCATCTGGACTGTGTGATGGACTGCCCCTTATTAATTCAGGCATCATTTTCACTCAGAGGGTGGTGGGTATATGGAACGAGATGTCAACAGAGATAGTTGAGGCAGATACTAATAGTTCAGTTGCCTGATAAACAGCTTGGAAGAAACTGTCCCTGAATCTTGAGGTGTGCGTGTTCAAACTTCTGTACCCCTTGTCTGGGGAGAAGAGGGAGTGACCAGAATGAGACTAGTCCTTGATTATGCTGGTGGTCATGACAAGGCAGCGTGGACCACATGCAAACAAATGGGACTAGCTTCGATAGGGCATTTCGGTCAGAATGGACGAGTTGGGCCAAAGGACCCGTTTCCATGCTGTATGACTCAATCTGTACTCAAGACTGATAGCCATTGAAGCTGCTACTTCAAGTTTCATTCTGCAAAGTAGTGAGTAACTTTCAGCAAGTTCAGGAAGTCTGAAACTGAATCCACTTGGGCTACTTATCATTGGACTCCGTGTGAATGATTAAAGAAAAGACAAGACAAAGGTGAATAGGACCACTATTGATCTGCTGGTACAAGATGTCAGTCCCAGAAGTTAAAAGAAACATATTGATTGGATTCCAACCAAAAGAAACATATCGATCGATCTTTGTTCTCTGTGTGCATTGAGCTTTGAGAGAATTGAACAAAAATCCTTTACTGATTTGAATATCAGCAAATTGGTAGCCATCTCCTAAACATGTTGTTTGTTTTTATGAAAGGGTTGTTAAAAAAATTACAGCTGTATTCTTTTATTTGACAGGCTTCAGTTGTTGCTTTAAAGTCTCAGAACAATTCCTTGCCTTGAAGTGAATGTTTTAAATTAGTTGCATTCCCTCACTTGTATTTCAGACAGTACTTCCACCTTGTGCAATGACCATAAATGCTGTAATTAGGCTGAATAGCATTCTGTGTTCTCATTCTGCTGCTGTGGAACAGGGACAAAATGCAGAGGTGGTTCTGCACTGTCTAATTTTTCCAAAGATTGCCCTGTTATACAAGAATCTGAATGATGTCATTGCTAGGCTTTAAGCACGGCACTGATACTGGGGGAATCAGGGCCGGCCTTAAGCCGATTGAGCCAATTTCTCCCAATTGGGCCCCGCGCGTAAGGGGGCCCCGCATTAATTTTCCGTATTTTGTATGGAAATACAAATTTGCTTTATTAAATTTTTTTAAAAAATTCAATTCGCCATACGGATTTTTTTACAAAACGAACATAGATAACAACAGCTGCACGGCCATCAGACACAAACGATATGTTAACTACTACTGTATCACTTATTAACAGCCAGTAGTTAACAAGTAGTTATACAATGTGTCATCAATCCATCGATCCACATTCCTCAGTAAATGTAATTGTGTTTTGAACAAGTATTAATGACGCTGCGTTCCTTTGAATACAATTCACGTGGCGTCATTAATACTTGTTCAAAGCACAATTGCATTTACTGAGGAATGTAGATCGATGCATTGATGACAGTTTCAGAATTTCTTAAAACTCACCATCATGATTGAGGGCTTCTTCTTGGCGAGCTTGGTGTGCAGGTTAGTCATTCAATTTACCTACCGACCCACGTTGTGACTCTCTGTCTTTCGCTCTCTCCCTCCCTTTCTCTCTCGCACGCGCTCTCTCTCTCACGCTCCCCATCTTGTCTCTCTCTAGCTCTCTCACTCCCTCTCTCTCTCACCCTGTTGCCTCGGCATTCCTGGAACCATTGACGTTTTGCGGTAGACAAAAATGCTTGAGAAACTCAGCGGGTGAGGCAACATCTACGGAGCAAAGGAAATAGGCAATGCTTCGGGTCGAAACCCTTCTTCAGACCTGGCCCGAAACGTTGGCTATTTCCTTCACTCCATAGATGCTGCCTCACACGCTGAGTTTCTCCAGCATTTTTGTCTACCTTGGATTTTCCAGCATCTGCAGTTCCTTCTTAGACGTTTTGCAGTGATGGCTGCATTTGCGGTTCCTTTGTTGTGAGGGGGGGGGGGGCTCCTGATAAGTGATATGTTCCCTCCGCGGGTGCTGCCTTGCCCTCTAAGTTCCTCCAGCACTCTGTGTTTTTTGTTTGGCTCTGAAGTTGAAGGTGAAGGTGGACCCCCCTGAGTCTACCTTCAACTCCCTGTCTGTGGTGGCTCAGCGGGATGGGCAGGGGCTCTGGGGAGAGGGTTGCTTTTCTGGTCGAGATCCTTCTTCAGCCAATCACAAGTACTCTCACCGACGAGAGTTCAGTTCAGTCCAGTCTGAAGAAGGAAGGGTCTTCTCTCCAGGGTGTGTGTGTGTGTGCGTGTCGCCGACCCCCTGCGTACCCCCCCCCCCATTTCCATCACTGCCTCACACACACACACACACATTCTCACGCGCACACACACACACACACACACACACACACACACACACACACACACACACACACACACACACACACACACACACACACACACACACACCCACAACCACCCACCCACACACACACACACACACCCACACACACACACACGCACGCACAACTAAGGATGGGGTAGAAGCCCAAAGGGTAGGATGGGATAGAAGCCCAAAATTGAATGCCTGGACTTTTTTTTGCCAATAGTTATTGGTTTCCAGGATCTACTTAATTTTTTTTTTCATTTCATAGTCACTAAAACAAGTGGTATTGTAACTATGTACTTTTCAAAGGTGATCTACACATTTTGTTTGTTATTGTATGTACATGTGTGCAATTTTATATTAAAATGTAGCTTAGATCTGTTTGGTCCATTAACTCGCAGGCACTTTTTAAGCGCACATTTTGATTACCTTCCATTCTACCAGAGATATAAAGTCTATAATAGACTTTATTTATATTTCTATGATTCCACAGACCTTGGCTGGGAACCTGGGGCTCACCAAAATTGTTCCCAATTGGGCCCCGCACCTCCTAAGTCCGGCCCTTGGGGGAATATTAACTGTTTTGTTACACGTTGTCGATCATATTGTCCAGATACAGTACAGTGGCGCAGCGCTAGAGTTGCAGCCTTACAATGTTAGAGACCCGGGTTCGATCCCGACTATAGCTACTGTCTGTATGGAGTTTGTATGTTCTGCCTGTGACCACGTGGCGTTTCTCCGGATGCTCTGGTTTCCTTGCACATTCCAAAGATTTGTAGGTTAATTAGCATCTGAAAAAATTGATTGGATAGTAGGAAAATAGGATGGATCTAGTGGCTGAAGGGCCTGTTTCTATGCTGTCTCTCTGTACTAAACTGAAAGGGGGGCTGGTTAGGATTAGCCCTGTGAAACATGATTCTTTAACTCAGAACTGCAGGTACATAAGTTATAGGAGCAGAATTAGGCTGTTCGGCCCATCGACTCTAAACAGCCATTCAATCATGGCTGATCTATCTTTCCCTCAAACCCATTCTCCTGTCTTCTCCCCATAACCCCTTACACCCTTACTAATCAAGAATCTGTCAATCTCCGTCTTAAAAATATCCATCGACTTGGCCTCCACAGCCTTCTGCGGCCATGAATTCCACAGATTCACCACCCTCTGATTAAAGAAATTCCTGCTCATCCCCTTTCTAAAGGTACGTCCTTTTATTCTGAGGCTGTGATGACTGGTTGTAGACTCTCCCGCTAGTGGGAACATCCTCTCCACATCCACTATAACCACTTGGCCTTCCGGAAAGAATGAATCTACCACAAGTTCCACAACAAGAATTGTTATTGTCTACTGATGCGAAATGACCATGGTCCAGTGGTCTGGTTTACAGGACTAGGTGGTCATAAAGGTGGTTAGCACATTGACCTTCATCAGTATTGAGTATAGAAGTTGGGAGGTCATGTTGCATTTGTATAAGACATTGGTGAAGCCGCATTTAGAGTACTGTGTTCCGTTTTGGGCACAGTGTTATTGGAAAGATGTTGTCGAGCAGGAAAGGATGTAATGAAGATTTACTAGGATGTTGCCAGGGCTAGAGGGTCTGAGCTACCGGGAGAGGTTGAGGAGGCTGCGACTCTATTCCTTAGAATGTAGGAGGATGAGGGGTGATCTTATTGAGGTGTATAAAATCATGAGAGGAATAGATCGAGTGGATGTACAGAGTCTCTTGCCCAGAGTAGGTGAATGAAGGACCAGAGGACATAGGTTCAAGATGAAGGGGAAAAGATTTAACAGGAATCTGAGGGGTAACTTTTTCACACATAGGGTGGTGGGTGTATGGAACAAGCTGCCAGGCGAGGTAGTTGTGGCAGAGACTATCACCACATTTAAGAAACAGTTGGATAGATACATGGATAGGAACGGTTTGGAGGGATATGGACCAAGCATGGGCAGGTGAGATTCGTGTAGCTAGGACTAGTGTAGTTGACAAGTGTGGGCAAGTCAGGCCAAAGGGCCTGTATCACTCTATGACTATGACTGGTTGTTCGGAGAACTGTTGTATCCATGCGTAGGAAGGAACTGCAGATGCTGGTTTATACTGAAGATAGACAAAATGCTGGAATGATACCAACTCAAACCATGCCTGCTTATCCATTCACTTTTTGCTGCAGTATTGCCTATTTTTGAAAGAATGTATTAATTCACTGGTGTCTACTGCTCTTGTACATGATTGATTCTCTGGGACCCGGTGCTCTCTTCATTTATTTGTTGACTGGATTGCCAATACTAATTAATTAATTTGCATTAGGGATTTATTGATTCACTGTTACCATTGACCTGTTAATTTGCAAATGTCCACAGCTCTACTAGATTAGTGATGTTAGAATTACAATGAATCAGCGTGGACCTTCAGATATAACTTTCTAACACCTTTAGACTTTAAAGATACAGCGAGGAAACCGACCCTTCGACCTACCGATTTGACCATTGCTCCATTGATTTGTTAATTTATTTTGGTGAGCCCCCAATTGCTTTGCTCAGGTGTACATGGTTTGTTTCACTAATTCTTCTTCTTCTTGCGTATGGCCTGTACAGCCTAAAGTTAACCATATAACCATATAACAATTACAGCACGGAAACAGGCCATCTCGGCCCTACAAGTTCCTGCCGAACAACTTTTTTTCCCTTAGTCCCACCTGCTGCACTCGTACCATAACCCTCCATTCCCTTCCCATCCATATGCCTATCCAATTTATTTTTTAAATGATACCAATGAACCTGCCTCCACCACTTCCACTGGAAGCTCATTCCACACCGCTACCACTCTCTGAGTAAAGAAGTTCCCCCTCATATTACCCCTAAACTTCTGTCCCTTAATTCTGAAGTCATGTCCTCTTGTTTGAATCTTCCCTATTCTCAAAGGGAAAAGCTTGTCCACATCAACTCTGTCTATCCCTCTCATCATTTTAAAGACCTCTATCAAGTCCCCCCTTTAACCTTCTGCGCTCCAGAGAAGAATAAAGACCTAACTTATTCAACCTATCTCTGTAACTTAGTTGTTGAAACCCAGGCAACATTCTAGTAAATCTCCTCTGTACTCTCTCTATTTTGTTGACATCCTTCCTATAATTGGGCGACCAAAATTGTACGCCATACTCCAGATTTGGTCTCACCAATGCCTTGTACAATTTTAACATTACATCCCAGCTTCTATACTCAATGCTCTGATTTATAAAGGCTAGCATACCAAAAGCTTTCTTTACCACCCTATCTATATGAGATTCCACCTTCAAGGAACTATGCACGGTTATACCCAGATCCCTCTGTTCAACTGTATTCTTCAATTCCCTACTATTTACCATGTACGTCCTATTTTGATTTGTCCAAGTTGTAGTACAACTTGTTCTATTTGATCTTATTTGATTGTGCACGCCAGGTTGATTGCATTCGTCGAAACAGAGCGGACCACGTGAAGGTTGCAATCTCCCACCACTTTCACTAATTAACTAATTATTTTACTGGGTCGTGTTTCATTTATTATTAGTAATGATAAATGATTGAGTGATGGTTATTGACTGTGGTTTATGTGGCTTAGATATTCTCTGACAATATGAAGTTCAACCCAACCTCTTGTTCTAACTTAAATTCTCCTGTCATAGAACATAGAATAGTATAACACATAGAACAGGCCCTTCAGCCCACAAGCCAAACATGATGCCAAGGCCATCTCTTATCTACCTGCATATAGTCCATATCCCTTCAGTCCCTGCATATCCATTTGCCTATCTCAAAGTCTCTTCAATACCAATGTGTATCTGTCTCCTCCACCACCCGGCAGCATGTTTCAGGCACTCATCACCCTCTGCGTAACAATAATTACCCCACACATCTCCTTTAAACTTTGCCATTCTGACCTTAAAGCTATGTCCTTTAGTATGTGATCTTTTCATCTTGGGGAAAAAATGGCTCTGATTCGCTATCGTATCCATAGCTATCATAATTGTATCTACTTCCATCGGTCTCCCTGCAACCTCTGGCGTTCCAGAGAAAACAATCCAAGTCTGTCCAACCTCTCCCTATGGATAATGCCCCCTAATCCAGGCATCATTCTGATAAACCTCCTCTGCACCTTTTTCAAGACCTCTACAACTTTCCTGTAATTGGACAACCAGAAACTGAATGCAATACTCCAAATGTTGCAATGCCAGAAGCTCAGCTAGAATTAGGTTTTAACTCCTGTGCCTGATCTCCCACTGTACTGTATTAGCTGCTAAACTGACTGCTGTAACAACTGCAGGGCAAACATTGATTGTGAAAAGGGGTGGGCAAGTAGGAAGCTCACAGCATGTTTCCAATAAAACCATCTGTTGTACTCCGGTGCATCACTAAGAAATGATTATAGCTTTGATCACCAGCACCAACTATCTGTTGACTTTAAATGTTAGAATTTACAGATACAATTTAGAGAAACAGGCCCTGCGGCCCATTGAATCCAAGCTGACTGCTGATCACCCCATACACTAGCACTAACTTACACACTAGGAACAATTTACAGAACCCAATTAATCTACAAACCTGCACGTTTTTGGAGTGCGGATGGAAACCAGAGCACCCGGAGAAAACCCCCACGGTCTCGGGGAGAATGTACAAATTCCACACCTGTAGTCAGGATTGAACTCTGGTCTCTGGCGTTGTAAGGCAGCAACTCTACCGCTGCAGCACTGCCACCCCATAGCTGAAGCCTTTATCCACGCCTTTAATAATCTAGATTTGAGAAGTCCATTTCTTGGCTAGTGTTCCATCTTCTATTCTGTATGAATTCATGCTCATCAAATCTGCTGCGTTAATTCTGACGTACCAAGTCCCTGTCACTCATTGCCCTTGAGGTACTCATGGAGTCCAGAGTCATTCCTGTACTAATTCTTCTATGTAATATATTATGATTGTATTCTAATCTGATCATATTCTGATCCTCCTCTCTCCCGGGCAAAACTAGAAAAGATTTAGTCAACCCGGTCACTACCTCTTCTCCCCTCTCCCATCGGGCAAGAGATACAGAAGTTTGAAAACACCTCCAGATTCAGGGACAGTTTCTTCCCAGCTGTTATCAGGTGACTGAACCATCCTACCACCAATGAGGGAGCAGTCCTGACCTCCCATCTAACTCATTGGAGACCTTTGAACTATCTTCATAATCGGACTTTACTTTACTCTGGACTTTATCTTGCGCTAAACATTATATCCTTTATCCTATATCTGTACACTGTGGACGGCTTTATTGTTATCATGTATAGTCTTTTCCTTGATCATCGTTGCTGGCTTTGAGTTGTCCTTACGCATACCTTTCATTTATTTGTTCTTTGCGCATTTTCATATCTCTATTTTTCCCTCTCCCTTGACCCTCAGTCTGGAAAAGGATCTCGATCTGAAACGTCACCTATTTGTTCAGAGATGCTGCCTGACCCACTGAGTTACTCTAGCATTTAGTGTCTATTTTGATATATTGTAATGTATTTTGTCCAATTTGTATTGGAACTGAATTGATCCCTTGCCAACAACATCACAAGGAGTTTCCCTTCCTGCCTGCTTTGTTTGGAATGATGCCTGAAAGGATTTGCTGGAACTACCTTGAAAACTGGAGATAAGCTTTCAATCCCCCACGTAGAAGAAACTTAAAATTGTAATCAGCAGCAACTGAACTGTAAACATTCAGCACAACAAGCTACTTCCAAGATAACCAGCCACGCACAAAGGCTTTATTTTCTATTTTAGCACATTTTTAAATTGGTACTGTCGATGTGAATTAATGCTGACTTCCACACCACAGCTGTATTGAAATTCACTCTGCAATGCTCTTGACCCCAGGCACAAAATCACAATATAATTGCCACGGAGAATCTGTAAGTTGTGAGTCAATTATTTTGCCTTCACCTTTGGCTCAGTCTTGTGTTTGTCTCCCTCCCAATGATAGAGTGGTGGGGAAGCTCTCAATTCCGGCCTCTAACAATTAACTTTGTTACATTGCACAAGAATTTTAGTTTTGGATTAGTTTTAGTTTAGAGATACGGTGCGGGAAGAGGCCCTTCGGCCCAACGAGTCTGAGTCGACCAAAGGTCACCTAATACACTAGTTCTATCCTACACATGAGGGGCAATGTACAGAAGGCAATTAACCTACAAACCTGCAGCTTTTTGGAGTGTGGGAGGAAACCGGAGCTCCCGGAGAAAACCCACGTGGTCACAGCGTACAGGCAGGACCTGTAGTCTGGATCAAACCCGTCTCTGATGCTGCAAGGCAGCAAATCTACCGCTGAACCCTGTCCCGCCCATTAGGTAATTCTGTGAAAGACGTTAAGATGTTAAATTTGTCCTTTCAAGAGGACATGAACATTGCCATGAATTTCTTTGTAGAAGAGCAAGAGAAGAAGAGATTTCCCTGAAGTCCTGGATTGTATTTGCCCTCCAGCCACCTTCTGAAAATAATTATTGTTTTGCTGTTTCCAACATCAAGGCAAAAGCCAAATTGCAAATATTATATCGTCTCTCAACAGTTTAGAAGAAATGGTAGTTCAGAAATGGTAGCTCCGCCTCGAGTACGCGGAGACCACTCTCGAGCTTGAAGGAGAGTTACAAAGACCTCCTACGACCTCGTGTCGACCATGCTGCGTGTAAGAGTCATGGGCAAACTCGCCAGAACTTGTGGATTAGGTCGCCCAAGTGGAACAGGCCCTTAAAGATCTTTTTCTGCAGAATGAGTTATTTTATCTGTAGTGCTGGCATTTTAGTAAAGACAAGATAACTCACCTGCAATTTAAGGCAGGTTGATACTAACCACAGGTTTCTTGTGTTGGTAATAGTATGCATGAGTTTAAAATGCCTAAACTTGTTATGAATCTCTATGAGATCAACATTTCTTTCTGCAGGGTTGGCTTAATGTTCTTACAACTGAATTCCTCGACTGAAGTTAAAGAATGATATCATGATATCTCTATGAGACTCTTATATGATGCAGCTATATAGGACTGTAGTTAGGTCGCATTTGGGGTATTGCATGAAGTTCCGGTCGCTCCATTACAGGAAAGATATGGAGGTTTTGGAGAAGATGCAGAGGAGGTTTACCAGAATACTACCTGGATTAAAGGATTTCAGCTGCAGTGTGAGGTTGGATAGACTTGAAATGTTTCTCTGGAATGTCAGAGGTTGAGGGGAGACTTGCTGGAAGTATGATAGGGTAGACAGTCAGCGCTTTTTTCCCAGGGTGAAAATATCCAACACTAGAGGGCATAACTATAAGATGATAGGGTGAATATTTAATGAAGATGTGCGGGGCAAGTACTTCACACGAAGAAAAGTGCGGGCCTGGTATGCATTGTCAGGGGTGGCGGTGGAGGCAGATAGGATAGTGGTGTTTAAAAGGCTTTTGGATATGCATATGGAAGTGCAGGGAATAGAGGGATATGGATCATGTACAAGCATGTGAGATCAGTTTAACTTGCCATCATGTTCGGCTCAGACATTGTGGGCCGAATGGCCTGTTCCTGTGCTGTACTGTTCTATGTTCTATCTACTGCGCTATGGTCCAACCTTTGAAAGTTATTTGTAGGCACAGGGAAGTGCTGATTCTGGTTTACAGAAAAAGACATAAAGAGCTGGTGTAATTCAATGGGTCATGGATAACACAGATAGGTGACATTTCAGATTGGGACATCTCTCTATAGAGATGCTGCCTGACCCGCTGAGTTACCCTGGCGCGGTTTTTAAAAAAATTTACTTCATTGGTGTAGGTTTAGATATTTTTTTATTGTCACGTGAAAATGTAAACACTTTTATTGTCACTGTAAAAAGTGTAAACCAGCATCTGTATTTCCTTAACTGCAGATGCTGGTTTAAACCAAAGATAGGCCCAAAGTGCTGGAGTAACTCAGTGGGTCAGGCAGTATCTTTGAAGAGAAAGATTGGGTGCCATTTTAGGTCTGAAGAAGGATTGCGACCCAAAATGTCATCCATCGCTTTTCTCCAGAGATGCTGCCTGACCCGCTGAGTAACTGCAGCACTTTGTGCCTACCTGAGTGACAGTGAAAAGCTTTGTTTTGCATGCTGTCCAATCAAATCAAATTATGCTATAAATTAATATTATAGAATGCTTTCAAATATCGTGTCATAAGATGTGCTGTATAAATGTTAATCTCCTATTTCTCATTTTTTATTATTTCAGAATTTAAAGTAGTAACAGTGTTTAGAGTAATTTGTGTAGGTGTGGAGGAGGGAGGTCTGGGTCAAATCCTCACATCCAGCGCATAATTTAGAAAATGGCATTTAGAATAAATACGTAGCACAGTGGCGCAGCAGTAGAGCTGCTGCCTCACAGCGCCTGGTTCCATCCTGTCTACGGTGCTGTCTGTGCGGAGTTTTCAAGTTCTCCCTATGACCATGTGGGTTTTCTCCAGGTGCTCAGATTTCCTCCACTTCCCAAAGACATGCAGTATGTAGATTAATTGGCCCTCTGTAAATTATCTCTAGTGTGTAAGGGAGTGGATGTGAAAGTGGGAAAACATGGAACTCATGTGTGTATGGGTGATTGATGGTCGGCGTGGACACGGTGGGCCGAAGGGCCTGTTTCCATGCTGTATCTGTATCTGCATAATTCCTGCCAAAAAATCCGAGCGTTGGCTATTGCTCATGGATTAGGTTGAAAAGCAGATTGAGTAGACCTTGTGAAGCTTGGGCATACAACTGAAGATAGTGCAGTAATTAACAGCGTTCTCAGTTTATCTGACCAGCCTTAAATAGAAACATGCTCCATGTCCATATTCATTATAACTGCCAAGTGTGAATTCCTGTTGAGAAAGGTCGTCCTTCAACTCAAGATGAAGAATTCAGTCCCGGGAACATTGAGCCAATCTATGCAGAAAAGAAATGATGATTTCAGATAGATTAATAACAGTTTCAGGCATTGGACGGGTTGCACTTGAACTCAAGGGGGACCAATATCCTGGCGGGGAGATTTGCAAAGGCTACTGGGGAGACTTTAAACTAGTATGGTTGGGGGGAGGGACTCAAATTGGGAAAGCTAGCAGTCAGTGTGTGAAGCAGGGGGCAGAGAATGGTAGCACTCTGACCCAAAATGTAGGGGAGAGAGAAGAAAAAGAAAATAATCAGAGAATAAGAGAGGGTGGGTTTCTTAAATGTGTATATTTTAATGCTAGGAGCATTGTAAGAAAAGTGGATGAACTTAGAGCCTGGATTGACACCTGGAAGTATGATGTTGTGGCGATCAGTGAAACATGGTTGCAGGAGGGCTGTGATTGGAAACTAAATATTCCAGGATTTCGTTGCTTCAGGTGTGATAGAATTGGAGGGGCAAGAGGTGGAGGTGTTGCATTGCTTATCAGGGAAGATATTACAGCAGTGCTTTGGCAGGATAGATTAGAGGGCTCGTCTAGGGAGGCTATTTGGGTGGAACTGAGAAATGGGAAAGGGGTAGCAACACTTATAGGGGTGTATTATAGACCGCCAAATGGGGAGCGAGAATTGGAAGAGCAAATATGTAAGGAGATTGCAGATATTAGTAGTAAGCACAAGGTAGTGATTGTGGGAGATTTCAATTTTCCACACATAGACTGGGAAACACATTCTGTAAATGGGCTGGATGGGTTGGAGTTTGTAAAATGTGTGCAGGATAGTTTTTTGCAACAATTCATAGAAGTACCTACTAGAGAAGGGGCGGTACTGGACCTCCTGTTAGGAAATGATATGGGTCAGGTGGCAGAGGTATGCGTTGGGGAACAGTTCGGGTCCAGTGATCACAATACCATTAGTTTCAATATAATTATGGAGAGGGACAAAAGTGGACCTAGGGTTGAGATTTTTGATTGGAGAAAGGCTAACTTTGAGGAGATGCGAAAGGATTTAAAAGGAGTAAATTGGGACAGTTTGTTTTATAGGAAAGATGTGGAAGAGAAATGGGAGTACATTTAAAGGTGACATTTTAAGAGTACAGAATCTTTATGTCCCTGTTCGGTTGAAAGGAAATCGTAAAAATTGCAAAGAGCCATGGTTTTCAAGGGAAATTGGACACTTGGTTCGGAAAAAGAGGGAGATCTACAATAATTATAGGCAGCATGGAGTAAATGAGGTGCTTGAGGAGTATAAAGAATGTAAAAAGAATCTTAAGAAAGAAATTAGAAAAGCTAAAAGAAGATATGAGGTTGCTTTGGCAAGTAAGGTAAAAGTAAATCCGAAGGGTTTCTACCGCTATATTAATAGCAAAAGGATAACGAGGGATAAAATTGGTCCATTAGAGAGTCAGAGTGGACAACTATCTGCAGAGCCAAAAGAGATGGGGGAGATATTGAACAGTTTCTTTTCTTCGGTATTCACCAAGGAGAAGGATATTGAATTATGTGAGGTAAGGGAAACAAGTAGAGTAGCTATGGAAACTATGAGGATCAAAGAAGAGGAAGTACTGACACTTTTGAGAAATATAAAAGTGGATAAGTCTCCAGGTCCGGACAGGATATTCCCTAGGACATTGAGGGAAGTTAGTGTAGAAATAGCAGGGGCTATGGCAGAAATATTTCAAATGTCATTAGAAACCGGAATAGTGCCGGAGGATTGGCGTACTGCGCATGTTGTTCCATTGTTTAAAAAGGGGTCTAAGAGTAAACCTAGCAATTATAGACCTGTTAGTTTGACGTCAGTGGTGGGCAAATTAATAGAAAGAATACTTAGAGATAATATATATAAGCATCTGGATAAACAGGGTCTGATTAGGAACAGTCAACATGGATTTGTGCCTGGAAGGTCATGTTTAACTAATCTTCTTGAATTCTTTGAAGATGTTACTCGGGAAATTGATGAGGGTAAAGCAGTGGATGTTGTGTATATGGACTTCAGTAAGGCCTTTGACAAGGTTCCTCATGGAAGGTTGGTTAAGAAGGTTCAATGGTTGGGTATTAATGGTGGAGTAGCAAGATGGATTCAACAGTGGCTGAATGGGAGATGCCAGAGAGTAATGGTGGATGGTTGTTTGTCAGGTTGGAGGCCAGTGACAAGTGGGGTGCCACAGGGATCTGTGTTGGGTCCACTGTTGTTTGTCATGTACATCAATGATCTGGATGATGGTGTGGTAAATTGGATTAGTAAGTATGCAGATGATACTAAGATAGGTGGGGTTGCGGGTAATGAAGTAGAGTTTCAAAGTCTACAGAGAGATTTATGCCAGTTGGAAGAGTGGGCTGAAAGATGGCAGATGGAGTTTAATGCTGATAAGTGTGAGGTGCTACATCTTGGCAGGACAAATCAAAATAGGACGTACATGGTAAATGGTAGGGAATTGAAGAATGTAGGTGAACAGAGGGATCTGGGAATAACTGTGCCCAGTTCCCTGAAAGTGAATCTCATGTAGATAGGGTGGTAAAGAAAGCTTTTGGTGTGCTGGCCTTTATAAATCAGAGCATTGAGTATAGAAGTTGGGATGTAATGTTAAAATTGTACAAGGCATTGGTGAGGCCAATTCTGGAGTATGGTGTACAATTTTGGTCGCCTAATTATAGGAAGGATGTCAACAAAATAGAGAGAGTACAGAGGAGATTTACTAGAATGTTGCCTGGGTTTCAGCAACTAAGTTACAGAGAAAGGTTGAACAAGTTAGGGCTTTATTCTTTGGAGCGCAGAAGGTTAAGGGGGGACTTGATAGAGGTTTTTAAAATGATGAGAGGGGTAGACAGAGTTGACGTGGAAAAGCTTTTCCCACTGAGAGTAGGGAAGATTCAAACAAGGGGACATGACATGAGAATTAAGGGACTGAAGTTTAGGGGTAACATGAGGGGGAACTTCTTTACTCAGAGAGTGGTAGCTGTGTGGAATGAGCTTCCAGGGAAGGTGGTGGAGGCAGGTTTGTTTTTTGTCATTTAAAAAAAAATTGGATTGTTATATGGACGGGAGGGGAAGGGAAGGTTATGGTCTGAGAACAGGTATATGGGACTAGGGGAGATTATGTTTTCGGCACGGACTAGAAGGGTCGAGATGGCCTGTTTCCGTGCTGTAATTGTTATATGGTTATATGTTATATGGTTATTTTAAACTGACGCATGCTATTGCCAACACAAATAACCTGCAGCTACCATTGAGCTGCCCTCAATTGTGGGTGAGGTGTCTTGTCATTCTCAAATTTCCAACGCTGTAGATAAGATAACTTATCCTGCAGTAACAGATCTTTATTTAATGTTGTAAATCTACCAGAATGACCTTTTGTGCCAACATTTTCAACATTGTCAGTTTCTGAACCCCCATATGCTGCCTAAACTGCCTAGAAACCAGGTAATATTTGAAATTTGGCACTTTCCCTGAGAGTCATAGTCACATAGTGTGGAAACAGGCTCATTAGCCCAACCTGTCCACACAGACCAACATGCCCCACCTAGACTAGTCCCACCTGCCTGTGTTTGGCCCATATCCCTCTAAACTTGCCCTATCCATGTACTTGTCTAAATGTCTCTTAAATGTTGTGATAGTACTTGCCTCAACTACCCGCTCCAGTGGCTTGTTCCATGATGTTGGAAACTAGTAATAGAAATGAGAGTTTAAGGTCGGAGGACTAATGAAATACAGAAAGTTACAGTGACACAAAACAAAATGGTGAGAATACAAAAGGTTTAGCTTACTTGAGGGATACAGCATGGAAACAGGCCGTTCGGCTTACTGTGTCCACGCCGACCATCGATCACCTGTTTGCAGAAACTCTATGTTATCCCATTTTTTGCATCCACTCCCTACAAAGCCGCACATCTTTGGGACACGGGAGGAAACCAGAGCATCTGGAAGAAACCCACACACTCACAGGGAGAATGGGCAAACTCTACACAGGCAACATCCGAGATCAGGATTGAACCCGGGTCTGTGATGCTGTGAGGCAGCAGCTCTAACCAGCTGCGCTGCTGTGTGCCTCCCAGGTTAAACAGGAAAAGCGATGATGAGAACCAGCATAGTTAGAAACATAGAAAATAGGTGCAGGAGTAGGTCATTCGGCCCTTCGAACCAGCACCACCATTCAATATGATCGTGGCTGATCATTCAGAATCACTACCCCGTTCCTGCTTTCTCCCCATATCCCTTGATTCCGTTAGCCCTAAGAGCTATATCCAACTCTCTCTTGAATCCCAGCTTAAACTGGAAAACAATACTGTAAATGCAGCCTCGCCAACATCTTAAAGAGCAGTAACATGACCTCTCAACTTCTATATTCTTCTATAGTATAGTATCTATTTTTTAGTGATCGATGGCAATGAACAGAAAGCGCTTGTTGCTTGTTACTTTTCTGTAGGACCCAGATAATCTCACAAGGTCAAACTGTATCTGATGTTCATTTGTGAGCATATAACATTAGAAGAGGCTTTGTTGTATAAACAAATTCGGTTGGCGTCAATGTCACATGTAAAAGTTGATAGAAAAAATAAATTGGTTTAAATTTTTAATTAGGAATTGGTAGTTCATACCTTCAATGTTAATTATTACAGTTAATTTCTCATTATACATTACAGTGACTGCAGCTTTGCTAACATTATTAACATTTTTAATTTCAAACAAAAATAGCTTCTGATCATTTATCTGATGATCCATCAAATTATTGCCGACATTGGTTTTTTTGGGAAAAATGTAATTGTGATCTCTTCTACAGAAATAATTTTCCACAGTGCAACTATTCCAAAATTAATTTTGATATTTTATAATACTTCATTAATGTAAGACATGGCAGTGCAGCTAATAAAGGCAACCTAGGAGAAATGTGGTGTGGAGGAAATGCATGTGGATAAACATTTGTTCAGTATGTTAGAAAATGATCAATCTTTAAAGTTATATTTTATCTACATAGAAACATAATATTAAGAGTAGACCATTCAGGCATTCGAGACAGCTGTGCATTTCAATATGAACATGAGGATGGCACAGTAGCACAGCAGTAGAGTTGCAGTCCTACAGCGGCAGTACTCCGGGTGCTCCAGTTTCCTCCCACACTACAAAGACGTGCGGGTTTGTAGATTAATTGGCTTCTGCAAATTGCCCCCAGTGTGTAAGGAGTGGATACAAAAGTGGAATAACGTAGAACTAGTGTACGGGTGATCGATAGTCAGCGTGGCCTCGGTGAGCTGAAGGGCCAGTTGCCATGCTATATCTCTAAACTAAACTATGTATGATCATCCAAGTTCAATATCCTGCACCCGACTTCTTCTCCCCAAATTCCTTGGTCCCATTAGTAGCAATGTTACAAAATTTTGAGATTTCAAAAATCAAGTCTGCAAGTTATCCCATCAGATAAAGCATAAAAGGAAGTTTAATTTGACACCTAATTCACTTTCATATCTTCAGTATTAAAAAAGTTATGGCCATTTCCATACTTGGAAATTAGCATCTTGTTCCCTAATGCTTTTCCATTGACTTAACACTAAAGCTGTGATCGAGGACAGTCAAAAGCTCATAACATTCTGAAAAATTAAGAGAACTGAAATACATTTTCAGTTATTATAGATTGAAGCATTTTTAAACAAATATGAAACAATCTTACTTGAATTACCTGAAATTAAGGCATATAATTAGTTAGTTACCTAATTGTAGCTAATTACAAAATTCAATTACTAGATCTAAACATCTACCCATTTCTTAAGAAAAGATTAACATTTTTAAATAGCCTAAGTGTCTAAATAACATTCACACAAGAATTCACAATATAACCGTATCTGTCTAATTTTGTTTCTTAAATGTTGCAATAGTCTCTGCCTCAACTACCTCCTTCAGCAGCTCAACCCGATCCATACCCTCTGTGTGATAAAGTTACCCCGCAGATTCCATTTAATTATAATATATTAATTTATATATTAAATATTATATAATATTCTATATGTGCAATTTATGTGGAACAACTGAAAGTGTTCCACATACAGTCTGAAGAAGGGTCCCGACCCGAAATGTCACCTATCCACATTCATCAGGGATGCTGACCCGCTGAGTTACTCCAGCACTTTGTATCTTTAACTGAAAGTGAGATGGAGGATAAAAATGGCTGTTGTAGAATGCACTAGAAATGGTCATTTGCAGGGTTAAGCCATAGACCTCCTTCAAGTAAATAAAGATTTGTATGGGTGCACCCATGCTTGGTTCCAGTGCCAGTAAAATAATGGACAGGAAATGCCTTCTGTCTGAAGAAAGGTCTCGACCCGAAATGTCACCCATTTCCTCTATCCAGAGATGCTGCCTGTCCCGCTGAGTTACTCCAGCATTTTGTGCCTATCTTTGGTTTAAATCAGCATCTGCAGTTCCTTCCTATGGACAATAATGGACAATATCTTATTGTTGGCTTATTTAAATCCTTTATAAAGTTTGAAGAATTAGTGATGAAGTTCCTGAAAGTAACAATTCCCAGTAAATTTATGATGATTGTATATTTCTGATGATTCTCAGGATATTCTAAGGCAAATTTACTAACAAACAGTCTGATTTTGATCAGAGCATTTGACTGGCCTTGTTATTTAGATCATTGCTGCATGTGTTCTTAAAAACCCTCAAATTATAGATGATAGATTTTCTTTTTACACTGAGCAATCTTCTTGCAAATCCAGATTTGCAATGGCTACACATTAAGATCTTTCACCGTGTTGTTTTCATTGCTAGGATTATGAATTATAAAAAGTAAGTTAACATGATATGGCTGATAAAAGCTCTCCATTTAGATGTTTACTTTTAGACTTTAGAGATACAGCACAGAAACAGGCCCTTTGGCCCACCAAGTCCATGATGATCAGCGATCGTCCCATAAACTAGCACTATCCTCCTATACAGTAGGGGCACTTTCCAATTTTTACCGAAGCTAATTAACCTACAAACTTGTTTGTCTTTGGAGTGTGAGAGGAAACAGAGCACCCGAAGAAAACTCATGCAATCACAGGGAGAATGTACCAGCTCTGTACAGACAGCAACCCGTAGTCAGGACCAAACCCAGGTTTCTGGCACTGTAAGGCAGCAACTCTACCGCTGCACTACTGTGCCGCCGCTTTTACCAAAGGGATTGAATGAGAAGCCTGCAGCATGTGAATGTTAGTTAAATAATATATTGCTGTGTAAAATGTTGTGGGTTTGTTTAATTTTTTAATATAAATGTAAAAAAGCATTGGTGTGTACTTCATAGGAATTAGCATTTAACATTCTACAGTGCTTGCTTAATTTCAGGTTAGTGGAAGGGAATCTTTTTGTCACATCAGTCAGCCAAGTTGCATTTGTGGTCAATCATCAAGCATGAAAGCACAAGGTCACAGGCTGTATTTACTGTGCTAATTTGAGTGCTTACTGCATATCACAGGAATCGGCCCTTCTATGGAGCTACTTACATTATCGCTGGTTTAACAGTAGTCCATCTGTATGTTCATGCACATACCTCAAATTTGTATGCAATTCAGTGTAATTAAACACAGCACCCCAAAACACCCTGGAAAGGAAATAAATTTAAAGTCTGTGTTACTGCTGGAGTGTGAGACTTTTACTAATGCACTGTCGCAATAGGACGGAAATGCTTTTGAGTCTTGTTTGATAAGCCCAGTAATTGTACTTACCTTAAGAGACTAATCTCACTCTCCTCTAAGAGCAATATGGGCGCAATAACACATTAATAAGCTGCTCTTCTAATGAACGGCTAATATCTTTCCATCAGGCAGCATCTTTTTAAAAAAATCTTCTCACAAATTATGTTTGGAAGGAGATGGTCACTTTCATGCAGTGAAATGTCTGAAGACTAAATCATTTCTGGGGAAATAAGAGCGGCACAGTGGTGTAGCTTGTAGAACTGCTGCCTCACAGCACCAGACTCGAGTTCAATCCAGACCTCGGGTGCTGTCTGTGGAGTTTGCACGTTTTTCCTGTGACCATGTGGGTTTCCTCCTCCAAAGGGCCTGTTTCCACGCTGTATCTCTAAAGTCTAAAGTAAATTGTAACAGCAATAGAGGTCAGCATGTAGCTATCCGTTCCCTGTGGAAGGATCTTTCCCATCATGGTCATTTCCTCTTCTTCCTGCTCCCATTGGCCAGAAGGTACAAAAGCATGAAAGCATTTGGCGCCAGACGCAGGAAGAGCTTCTTCCCCTCTATTATCAGGCTTCTGAATTGTCCTTCCATAAATTAGGATGTGATCCTAATCTTCCAACCTACCTCATTGCAGACATTGGACTTTTTCTTTGGAACTGTTTGGCTACAATGCTGAAAACTATATTCTGCACCCTGGTATTTTTCTCTTTGCTTTAATTGTTCTACTTGTGCTTGGCTTGATTGTATTCATGTATAGTATTGTCCCATTTATTGGAGAGAACGCAAAGAAAAGCTTTTCACCGTAACTCAGTACATATGCACTAAATTGGTGCGTTACAATGCTGAGAACTATATACTGCACTCGGTATCTTTTCCTTTGCTCTATCAATTGTACTTGAATTTGACTGGATTATATTTATGTATAGTATTAACTGATCTGGTTGGATAGCAGGCAAAACAAAGCTTTTCACTGTACCTTGGTGCACATGGCTATAATAAACCTAAACCAATGCCGCTACCAGTCAGTGAAAATTGACAAGAAATGTGGGTGATGTGATGGTGCAGCGGTAGAGTTGATGCCTCAATGCACCAGAGACCCGGGTTCGATCCTGTCTACGGGTGGCGTCTGTACAGAGTTTGTGACCGTGTGGATTTTCGTGTGTTCTGTGACATTTTACGTTATTTAACTGTATGCCATTTATTCGTGGATACTTCAGGCAGATGTGTATC
Organism: Leucoraja erinaceus; assembly: GCF_028641065.1. Lineage (NCBI taxonomy): Eukaryota > Metazoa > Chordata > Chondrichthyes > Rajiformes > Rajidae > Leucoraja > Leucoraja erinaceus. The sequence continues at coordinate 48,641,644 of NC_073382.1, read as the reverse complement.
TTCATGTAATTCTCCATTGCCTTTCTTGAACTCATGTTGATGTGGATGTACAGATTTGTGAAGAGGCCGCCTATCTGACTTCTAATGTTGGATGTTTCACTAAAGCTATGAGCAGCGACACTAATCCTTTGAGCAAAATCCCCAATATGGGAATTTTATACTCTGAGTAGATGTCCCTTGTGTCAGAAACTAACACTAGTTGATCTCCAATATCTGTGTCTCACAGTACATTATAGATTGCAGAGATTACCTCCAATAAGGTACAGAAGCTTGAAAGCACACACTGCCATGCTCAAGAACAGCTTCTTCCCCACTGTCATCAACTTATGAACGTTTCTTAAATAAGCAAGGGTACTGTCTGAGTCACCTTGACCCTAGACATTGGACTGGTGCGGTACAATGCTGAGAACTATAGTCTGCACTCTGTATTGTATCTGTTCTTCTTCTTATCGAGTCCACACACAAGATTAGAAGTTGTTCAGCCAGAGCTGAACACACTTCTCGGCATCTGAACAATGGTGTCTGTCTTGCGCTTCTTGTGCTTCTTGTGCGTGGTGGTGGAAAGATTGGTTGAAACAGGGCCGCGACGTGAACGCTCTTTCCTTGACCCCATTGTATCTGTTTCAAGGTTTCAAATATCTATTTTACGTGTTTGACGATTGTATTTACATACAGTATTGTCTGATCTGTTTGGATAGCATGCAAAACAAGACTAATCTGAAATAAACTAAACTAGCAGAATTATTCTCCTGAAGATGCGACACTAGCGCTATCCAACACACTAAGGACAATTTACTTTTTTTTACCAAAGCCAATTAACCTACAAATCTGTACATCATTGGAATATGGGGGGAAAGCCGCACCCGGGGAAACCCACGCGGTCAAGGGGAGAACACACAAACTCTGTGCAGACAGCAACCAAATTGAGTATTGAGCCCGGGTTTCTGGCACGGTATGGCAGCAACTCTACCGCTGCGCCACTGTGCCTCCCCTCATGGCAACAAGTTCCTGAGCACTTAATGTGAGGGTATGAGTGTTGTGGCAGCACTCTCTCCATTGGAGGTTGCTCTGATCCCTTTAACTGGCTGACAGGCCTGGAGAGACAAGTCCCCAGCATTATTATTGTTATTGGTTGGCCACTTGAACCTTGTCAGCCTACTCTCTATAAAACCCAGGTTTTCGAGTCGGGAGGGAGGGTGGTTGGTAGGTAGGTAAATAAATAAATAGTGGGCTGCCTCCCTCCTAGTTGTATTCCCCTATCACAGATATGAGGAAGGCTGAGCCATTGACAATAGACAATAGGTGCAGGAGTAGGCCATTCAGCCCTCCGAGTCAGCACTGCCATTCACTGTGATCATGGCTGATCATCCACAATCAGTACCCCGTTCCTGCCTTCTCCCCATATCCATTCACTCCGCTATCTTTAAGAGCTCTATCTAAAGGGCCTGTTCCACTTTCCCGAGTAATTCACAAATTCTCCCGAGTTTTCAAACTCGCAGAATGTTTGTAACGAGACCGTAGGAGGCCGTAGGTGTCCTTGGATATATCGTAGTGGCTCGTTATGCCAGCCGTAGGTACTCAGGGCTATTTGTTTACTCGTGGACATTTTTCATCAGGCTGGAAAAAACGTCGGGACTTACCTGATGCCCCGAATACCTACCACATCATCAAGTGTGTGTGAGTGAGTGTGTGTGCGAGAGTGTGCATGTGCGAGTGCGTATGTGCGAGTGCGTGGGAGCGTGCGAGTACGAGCTTTTGTGTGCGTGTGTGTGAGTGCCTATGTGAGTGTGTATGTGTGTGAGTGCATGGGAGTGCGTACATGTACTTGCGTGAGAGGGTGTGCGTATGTGCGTGTGAGTGCATACGTGTGCTTGCGTGAGTGTGTGCGACCGTGCATGAGCGCGTGCATATGTGTGCTTGCGTGTGAGCGCGTGTGCGAGTGCATGTGTGGGAGATTGTGAGTGCGTGTACGGGCGCATGCGTTTTTGAGTGTGTGAGCATTTTTTTGTGTGTGTGCGTGAGAGAGAGAGAGAAATTTGTTCTTTATGCATCTGTATATCCACACATTATTTGGATGAAATAATGGTGACATTTCATGCTGCTAGATCTACATTGATTTTTTGTCTGAAACTGCAGGCAGGTTCTAATTCTTATTACCATTTTTGGATGAGAAATGTTATAGTAGTCTCTGTGTACTTTGGAAATCCTGCTGTATTTTTTGGCTTGGCAGTGATGTATCACTGCCGTAAGGCAGCCTATCACTTATTGGAAAAAGTGGATTATTTCCAAGTTACCCATACTGTACTCCACTTTCTTTCCCCTCAGCACAGTTCCGCACACTTGACATTCCTCCTGGAAACAAATATAATCTAAATTTTATGTAACATTACACAATACCTTTTAAGTCTACTTTAACAATGTTAATGAGTCCATGTTTGGAATAGTGTCTATTTTGGTCACCCTGCAGTGGGAACGATAGCATTAAGCTGGAAAGAGCGAGGAGAAGATTGACGCGGATGTTGCCAGAATTTGTGCAGCTGATATTTAGGGAGAGGTTGAGCAGGCTATGATTTTATTCCTTGGAGCGTAGGAAGCTAGGGGGTGATCTTATAGAGGTGTATAAAATCATGATGGGAATGGATAGGGTGAATGCACATGTGTGCAGAAGTGGCGTCGAAGGACGAGAAGCCGAAGCAAAGGAAACCAAATAACCAAATGGAAATGAAGCTGAAACGCCAAATAACCAAAAGCGTACGAAGCCAAAACGCCAACTAACTGAAAAGGTGGGACGCCTAAAAGCCAACTAACCAAAAGACTGCGTCACCTAAAAGCAAACTCACCGAATGGCTGAAAGGCTGCGTCGCCTACAAGCCAACGAACCGAATGTTGCTCAACGGAAAAGTCAAATAACGGACATGACATTGCTGGGGGGCAGGAATTGTCAACAATTGGTCCAGACCCCCGCGTCCATCACATCACTGGCCGGTGGAGACGGGAGGGTGGTGGTCATTTTCCCACACAAGCCATAGGTGACTGGGCAAGCTGAACCCGAGCACCAAGTTGTAAGTGGCCGAAGGTGCGCATCCCTCAGGACAGCCCCCACTCTCCCACGGCCACAGCCACCCTCCACCTCGTCTCCCCCATGTGGCTGCACTGTGACGGGCTGTGGGCCGGGAGAAGCGGAGATATGGGACAGGCTGGTCACTCCGCCCACCCAGAGTCACTGACCGCGATGCACCGCCATCGGACCCCAACCCCCACACCAGGTCAATTTCCCCCCCCCCCCCCCCACCCTCGACACCCCCCGACCCTGACACCCACACTGGGTGATTCACCCCCACCCCGGCCACGGGGACAGACACCTTGGGGCATAGTAAATCGCTTTTTAAAACATGGGGGGGGGGGGGGGGACACACACATTCCCTGGTGGACCGATGACACGTGTGTGCATGACAACAAACAATTTTATCTCCTCCCACCCCCCCCCCCCCCCCCCCCCCCCCCCCACCTGACAACAAGAAACACATTTTGTTTATTACCGTCTAGTTGCCTGCGTAACGCACGCAAGCTCCCATGCACAAAACACCAGATAAAACACCAGATAATCTGTAAACTGTTTTAACCGAAGATGGACACAAAAAGCTGGAATAACTCAGTGGAACAGGCAGTTCCTCTGGAGAGAAGGAATGGGTGTCGTTTCGTGCCGAGACCATTCTTCAGACCTGAAGACTGAGTCTGACGAGTCTCGACCTGAAACGCCACCCATTCCGAATAAATTTCAAGATCCTCCTTTATGTCTACAAAGCCCTCAATGGGCTTGCCCCCACCTGCATCAAAAGTCTGCTTACCCACCACACCACCTCCAGGTCCCTCAGATCGGCCGACTTGGGGTTACTGAACATCCCGCGGTCTAGGCATAAGCTTAGGGGCGACCGCGCCTTTGCGGTTGCAGCTCCTAAACTGTGGAACAGCATCCCCCTTCCCATCAGAACTGCCCCCTCCATCGACTCCTTTAAGTCGAGATTTAAAACTCATCTCTACTCCCAAGCTTTTCTTGATGTCCTCTGAGCGAGGGCGATATGTATGTATTTATGGATGTACTTAATCTATGAACCACTGTTGTATAACGTTAGTACCTCCACCAATGTAAAGCACTTTGGCCGACGAGAGTTGTTTTTTAAATGTGATATATAAATAAAAGTGACTTGACTTGACTTGACATTCCTTCTCTCCAGAGATGCTGCCTGTCCCACTGAGTCACTCCAGCATTTTGTGTCTATCTTTGGTGTGACAGTTGTCTCATTTCATCGGCTTCATGGAAGAGACGCTTTACATGCCGCTTGCATCTATTCATCTAAGTGTGCACTTAATGAAATCTCACATCTTTGCGAGGGAGGGATGGAATGGATGTGACCTACTGCCTAAAGCAAAGGCATTGTTAGGACAGGTAAATAATCCCACCACTTAATTAACCAGGTTCCCGAATGTAAGAACTATTTACACATGAAACATTTTTGTTTTTAAATCAATGTAAATCTTTTTTGATTTTTAATGCCGTTAAAACCCCGTCCTGTGGGAAGGGCTTGCAGCAGCTGGTTTCATAGTGCCTTCATTGTTGGTAGGTGCTGTCCTTTCACATGGACCGCTGTCAGTACTAGTTTTCTCAACTTCCATTGCCGCTCTGCATAAGTGTAGTCAGACGTGATCCGCTCTATGATCTATGGCAGATTTAAACACAAAAACGTTACGTATAAATAGTCCTTACATTCGGGAACCTGGTTAATTAAGTGGTGCGATTATTTCCCTGTCCTAACTATGCCTGGTGTGGGGGTTGGGGTCCGATGGCGGTGCCTGTCAGTGACTCTGTGTGGGCGGAGGGTCCAGCCTGTCCCACACCTCTGCTCCACCCGACCCACAGTCCGTCACAGTGCAGCCGCATGGGGGAGACAAGGCAGAGGGCGGCCGTGGCCGTGGGGGCTGTCCCGAGGGATGCGCACCTTCGGCCACTTGCAACTTGGTGCTCAGGTTCAGATTGCCCAGTCACCTATGGCTTGTGTGGGAAAATGACCCCTACCCTCCCGTCTTCACCAGCCAGTGATGTGATGGACACGGGGGTCTGGACCAATCGCTGACAAGTCCTGCCCCCCGGCAACGTCATGTCCATTATTTGACATATCTATTGAGCGGCATTCGGTGAGTTTGCTTGTAGGCGACGCAGGCTTTCGGTTAATTTTGTCCCGCCCTTTAGGTTAGTTTGCTTTTAGTCATACCACCCTTTGGCTAGTTGGCGTTTCGGCTTCGTACGGTTTCGGTTATTTGGCGTTACGGCTTTGTTTCTATTAGGTTATTTGGCTTCCACTTCTTTGCTTCGGCTTCTCGTCCTTCGACGCCACGTCCGGGTACCGAATGCACAGGGTCTTTTACTGTGGATAGGGGAATCAAGAACCAGTGGACATAGGTTTAAGGTGAGAGAGACAAAATTAAACGCAAATCTGAGGGGCAACTTTTTCACTCAGAGATTGGTGGGTAGAGGGAATGAGCTGCTGCAGAAGGTAGTTGAGGCAGGTGCCATAACAGCATTTAAAAAACATTTGGACAGGTACATGGATTGGAAAGGTTTAGAGGGATATGGGCCAAACACGGGCAAATGGGACTAGTTTGATGAGGGATCTTGGTTGGCATGGACGGGTTGGACTGAATGGCCTGTTTCCGCGCTCTATGACTCTATGACCTTAATTTAGGTGACACATGTTATATTCTATTCTTAAAAATAACAACATATATAGTCATCACATATAGAGAAATTGTCAATGTTTAGGCATGCATTTTATAAATCTGGGCTTAATTTAAATGAAGTTGCGACCTAGAAATTCTACACATGACTATTCTCACTGCTGCATCCTTTTCTGTTGACATTAAATTGAACTTTCATCTTCCGCTTACCTTATTTCTTTATACCTCAACATAAAAATGGATGAAAATCAGGAGGAAAATATTAGAACCCTAGAAATGGTTGTTCTTTATGAAAATTACAGAAGCAACTCATTTAATTTAGTTTAGTTGAGAGATAGAGCATAAAACAGGCCTTTCATCCCACCGATTCCGCACAGACCAACGATCACACGCACACCAGTTCTATGTTATCCCAGTCGCACATCCTGTGCGCTACAACAACTTACAGAAACCAGTTCACCTACAAACCTCCATATCTTTGGAATGCGGGAGGAAACCAGAGCACCCGGAGAAAACCCACCCGGTCACAGGGAGAGCGTCCAAACTCCGTACAGATAACTCCTGCAGTTGATAATTAATAGTGAGCATTATTGTTTTTTCAAACACAACATTGAAAGAATTGGAATGAAACCTAGAAAAACGATTTTTAATTTCTGCAGTGGGTGCCTAAAGGACATGTCCCACTTGGCCATCATTCATGCGACATTTACGCGACCTGCTAGCGTGTGGGTAGCGTGGAGATAGCGTGTGGGTTGCGCGGGACGGGCGCATGGAGTGGTGTGGAGGAGTGCGGACTTAGTCCTGCACAAAATCTCAGCACGCCACCGGCCAGTCACGTTACTGATGGCCAAAGTGAGACAGGCCCATGACCCTGGCGAGGCGAGGCGTGACATCTCACCTCCAACAGCAGCAGAAGCAGGCAAATGATCACCGAGCTCAGCCTGGGGCTCACGGCCTTTGCGGATCCGGATCCGCCCCGACTCCTACTCCCAGAGCGTGGCCAAGACGATTGGAGATAGACACAAACTGCTGGAGTAACTCAGCGGGACCGGCAGCATCTCTGGAGAGAAGCAATGGGTGACTGAAGAAGAGTCTCGACCTGAAATATCATCCATTCCTTCTGTCCAGAGATGCTGCCGGTCCCGGTGAGTTACTCCTGCATTTTGTGTCTATCTTCAAATGACGTCACGTGCTCCGGACGGCTGTGCGGACACATGATGACCCATGCAACCGTCGCGTACCAGTTACTACCGGCCTGTTGCGTAAATGACGGCCAAGTGGGACAGGCCCTTTAGATGTTGACTCTGCAGGTTTGCATTTGTTTTGCACCTGAGTGATTGCAGCAACATTTTCTGCACAGTTCTTTAATTAGAGCTCTCCCGTTGAATCTCCCATCAAAAAAAAATTGAAAACCATGTATCATTTTCCTTCCACTTCACAATTATGCGCCACTTTGTGTTGGTCTATCTCATAAAATCCCAATAAAATACATTTACGTTTGTGGTTGTAACGTGACAAAATGTGAAAAAGTTCAAGGGATATGAATACTTTTGCAAGCCACTGTAGGTGCAGGAGTAGACCATTCGGCCCTTCGAGCCAGCATGATCATGGCTGATCATCCCAAATCAGTAACACGTTCCAGCTTTTTCCCCATATCCCTTGGCCCTAAGAGCTAAATGTAACTCTCTCATGAAAACATCCAGTGATTTGGCCTTCATTGTCTTCTGTGGCAGAGAATTCCACAGATTCACAACTCTCTGGGTGAAAAAGTTTTAAACTTAATTCTTAAACGGTGACCCTTGGTTTTGGACGTCCCCAACATTTTTCCTGCATCTTAACCATATAACACCATATAACAATTACAGCACGGAAACAGGCCATCTCAGCCCTACAAGTCCGTTCCGAACAACTTTTTTTTCCCCTTAGTCCCACCTGCCTGCACTCATACCATAACCCTCCATTCCCTTCTCATCCATATGCCTATCCAATTTATTTTTAAATGATACCAATGAGCCTGCCTCCACCACTTCCACTGGAAGCTCATTCCACACCGCTACCACTCTCTGAGTAAAGAAGTTCCCCCTCATATTACCCCTAAACTTCTGTCCCTTAATTCTGAACTCATGTCTACCCTGTCCAATCCTCTAAAAAAATTATATTGTAGAGAGTGTGAGCTGATACACACAGATGATAGAGTGAAAGGCAAAGTGAGTTCTTGTTCATAATTTATAGGAACAGAATTAGGCCATTTGGCCCATTTAATCTATGCCGCCATTCAATCATGGCTAATCTATCTTTCCTTCTCAACCCCTGACACCCGTACTAGTCAAGAACCTGTCCCCCTAAAAGATATCCATTGACTTGGCTTCCGGCCTTCTGTAGCAATGAATTCCACAGATTCACCGCCCTCTGATTTTGTTTTTTTGAGGGGGAGGGGGGTGGGGGGGCGATGTGGATAAAATAAAGGGCAATTGCGTCCTGAGCTGTTTGCCATGAGCCATCATTCAGAATGGCATGAGTCATGTCGGTGAAAGATAAGATTTATAGAGTACATAGTGCTCCTGTCGGAAGGAGATTTAAGGAGCAAGTTGCTGTTTCCTCATTAACCTGACCTTGACTAACGCCGTCAAAGGTCATTGCACACTGATTCCTTTTAAAACAAATTTAATTTATGAATATTTCCTTAAGTGAAACAATTTTAAATACCACATAGAAAATCCAATTAATTATACTTTAGACCTTATACTAAATCATTCTTTGAAAATCTATTAGCTTGCAAATTGCTTCTCATTTATGTAAGTGAAAAAAACAATGTATATTTTACCAATCATTTTACTAATATATTTTTTGCGTCTTATTGTGCAAACATTGGACTTCTGATTCATTAACGCGTTTCTCCAGCTCACATTCAATTTGGCCCTTCAGGTACGTAAACTGTGAGTGTAGGATGGAACTGCAGATGCTTGTTTAACACTGAAGATACACACAAAATGCTGGAGTAACTCAGCGGGTCAGGCGGCATCTCGGAAGAAGAGGAATACGTGATGTTTCGAGTCAAGCCCCTTCTTCAGACTGGGTTTAGGCTGCTTTCTCTTAGTGTCTACATGCGTCAAACTTTCTCCTTTATTTCCCTTGCTCTTGGCCTCTTGAACATTTATTGTAATGACTGGCTTCTTATGTTCAACTTGCCTTCCTGGTTCTGTCTCTTTCCCTGAAGCACCTTGTCTCCAGATCTTTAAATAAATTGGTCTAAATGTGAGGTGTTTGAAAATTGACTGGTTTCAGCATTGAGGAAGCAGCAGAGAAATGTGGAGATAGTGGAAGATGCTGTGCTGGAAATTCAGTGCTGATCAAAGAGAATATAATCAGACAACTGGAATCTAGTCTCCTCTGTATTAACGGCACACAAGATGCCTTATCTTTCTTGCAATTTTAAATTGACATTTACCCAGAGAGTGGTGAATCTATGGAATTCATTGCAACAGACTGTTTTTAAAGCGGAGACTGATAGATTCTTGATTAGTAAAGACGTCAATGGTTACAGGGAGAAGGCAGGAGAATGGGGTTGAGAGGAAAAAATAGATCATCCATGATCGAATGGCGGAGCTGGTGAGGTTGTTGAGAGGAGATGCAATCTCAAAAATCATTACATGTGAAAATGGAAAGTCAATTGGGTAGAGCTGCTGCTCACAGCGCCAAAGCCCCGCGTTCGATACTGACCTCGGGTGCTGTCTGTGCAGAGTTTGCACATTCTTCCTGTGAACATGTATGTTTACTCCGGGTACTCCGGTTTCCTCCCACATCACAAAGACATGTTGGTTTGCAGGTTAATTGTCCTCTATAAATTGCCCCTGGTGTGCAGGGATAGAAACATAGAAACATAGAAATTAGGTGCAGGAGTAGGCCATTCGGCCCTTCGAGCCTGCACCGCCATTCAATATGATCATGGCTGATCATCCAACTCAGTATCCCGTACCTGCCTTCTCTCCATACCCCCTAATCCCCTTAGCCACAAGGGCCACATCTAACTCCCTCTTAAATATAGCCAATGAACTGGCCTCAACTACCCTCTGTGGCAGAGAGTTCCAGAGATTCACCACTCTCTGTGTGAAAAAAGTTCTTCTCATCTCGGTTTTAAAGGATTTCCCCCTTATCCTTAAGCTGTGACCCCTTGTCCTGGACTTCCCTAATATGGGGAACAATCTTCCTGCATCTAGCCTGTCCAACCCCTTAAGAATTTTGTAAGTTTCTATAAGATCCCCTCTCAATCTCCTAAATTCTAGAGAGTATAAACCAAGTCTATACAGTCTTTCTTCATAAGACAGTCCTGACATCGCAGGAATCAGTCTGGTGAACCGCCTCTGCACTCCCTCTATGGCAATAATGTCCTTCCTCAGATTTGGAGACCAAAACTGTACGCAATACTCCAGGTGTGGTCTCACCAAGACCCTGTACAACTGCAGTAGAACCTCCCTGCTCCTATACTCAAATCCTTTTGCAATGAAAGCTAACATACCATTCGCTTTCTTTACTGCCTGCTGCACCTGCATGCCTACCTTCAATGACTGGTGTACCATGACACCCAGGTCTCGCTGCATCTCCCCCTTTCCCAATCGGCCACCATTTAGATAATAGTCTGCTTTCCCGTTTTTTTGCCACCAAAATGGATAACCTCACATTTATCCACATTATACTGCATCTGCCAAACATTTGCCCACTCACCCAGCCTATCCAAGTCACCTTGCAGTCTCCTAGCATCCTCCTCACAGCTAACACTGCCCCCCAGCTTAGTGTCATCCGCAAACTTGGAGATATTGCCTTCAATTCCCTCATCCAGATCATTAATATATATTGTAAATAGCTGGGGTCCCAGCACTGAGCCTTGCGGTACCCCACTAGTCACTGCCTGCCATTGTGAAAAGGACCCGTTTACTCCTACTCTTTGCTTCCTGTTTGCCAGACAGTTCTCTATCCACATCAATACTGAACCCCCAATGCCGTGTGCTTTAAGTTTGTATACTATTGGATAACAAAGTGGGATAACATAGAACTAGTGTGATCGATAGCCCAGCGTGGACTTGGTGGGCCGCAGGGTCTGTTTCCATGCTTTACTTCTGAACTAAACTAAAAGTGGAAAATGATGTGGAATAAAATGGAAAGGAGTTGAGTGAATTTTATGATGTTGGCACAGATCCTTGTTCACTTGGGACGTTTCTCAAAAATTGTCCTTGATGTGCTGAAATAAACGCAATCCCGATCAATTTATGTGCAAGAGGAACTGACAACAGAAGTTTTTTTAAATACTTTTCAGCATCGTTGCAGTCAACATCAGATAAATACAAATCTGACTTTTTGTACGTTTTGTTCAGTGATATGAGTTTACAACAGCAGAGACCACACTCAAACAGAATTTTAATTTGAGCATAAATTGTTTTGGAGATTCCCGCACACCTAAACTATCCTACACACGCTGGAGACAATTTACAATTACACCAAAGCCAATTATGCTACAAATCCTGTGCGTCTTTGGAGTGTGTGAGGAAAACGGAGATCCTGGAGAAAACCCACATGGTCACAGAGAGAACATCCAAACTCCGCACTGATAGCACCCATTGTCAGGATCGAACCCAGGTCTCTGGCGCTGTGAGACAGCAGCTCTACCAGCTATGCCACAGTGCTGCCCTATATTGCCCTGTATTTATACTATTTCCACATCAGAATGGTGCATGACAATAGAACAGCATGGTGGCGCAGAGGTAGATTTGCTGCCTCACAGCGCCAGAGACCCAGGTTTAACCCTGACTACAGGTGCTTTTCCCTACAGACATTGTAACCTTCTCCCCGTGACCTCGTGGGTTTTCTCCAGGATCTCTGGTTTCCTCCCACACTCCAAAGATGTACAGGTTTGTAGGTTAATTGGCTTTGGTATAGTTGTAAACAGTCCCTAGTGTGTGTGGGATAATGTAAGTGCGGGGATTGCTGGTCGGCACGTACTCAGCGGGCCGAAGGGTCTGTTGCCACGTTGTATCTCTAAACAAAACTAAAATTAATTTCATCTTGCATTAATAATGAAATGAATTCAAGCATTTTCTATGTTAAATTCAATTTACCTTTTATGTCCAATTTTTAAGTCTCTCCTGAAATCTTATTGTTTGCCGCATTTTGGGGTTTTGTGGCATCTCTAGATTCTGACATTTTGCTCTCTATACTCAAATCCAGCTATCAATATTTGTCAAAAAAGTGCAATTATCCCAACGTTGGCTTCTGGAGGATTTCATTGAACAATTATGCTCTGGTTTAAAAAGCAGCTGTTCATTGCTACCCTCTAACCTTTCCCCATTGGGAGTCTTATACGCACATGGTCCCCATCTCTTCATCTCAGTTTTCCTAGCATCTAAAAAAAGTGCATTTTGAAATTCCATTGGCATAGCACCAATTTCACAATCTCCATCCACAGATTTCTGTAAAAGTTGGTCCATTAACATAATACAGATCCACCACCGATTATCAAGCAATTGGTGGTCTGGCACCTTCTAATCTGGACAAAATTACAAGAGCGCATTTGAAATCCCTTCACACAGTCCCTCCGCAAATGTAGTGCCCAGGGTCATGTGAGTTGGCTGATTTTGACCTTGTCAGCATTTCCGCGGCTGGACATCTGATCAATGGGTCGGATTTTGCCCCCTGTGGCCGGGGCTCTAGAAACACAGCCCGGCTGGAGTTCCATTCCCATAGCCGATTACCAAGGCCGATTTAGCGGGTCGGATTTCAGCTCTCCGGCGGCATAGACAGACCTTTCCCATATCATTCAACTCCTCTCGGAGGCCGTGACTCCCGTGGTCCAACAAAACCTATAATCAGGTTAGGGTGTGGAAAACAGGGTGCTGGAAAATCAATGGTGGACCTCTAGCAGTTGCCAAATCTCTCATTCCCATACAAATCTTTATCTTCTGGGCCTCCTCCACTGTCAAAGTGAGGCCACATGCAAATTGGAGGAACAGCACCTCATATTTCAATTGGGCAGTTTACAACCCAACGATATGAATATTGATTTCTCTAATTTTAAGTAACCCTTGCATTCCCTCTCTCCTCTTCCCTCCCCCATCCTAGTGGTCATCCTGCTTAGTTTCACTCTTCATACCTCCATGTTATCACCTCTTCCACAGCCAACAATATACCATTGTGGATTCCACCTTTCCTTGATCATCCATGCAGGCCTTAATTTGTTCTTTTCATACCTTCCTTTCTTTTGTTCTCTGTACCTTTTCATGCCTCTAGATTCCCTCTCCCTTGACTCTCAGTCTGAAGAAGGGTCTTGACCCAAATCGTCATCTATTCCTTTTCTCCAGAGCTGCTGCCTGACCCTCTGAGTTACTCCAGCTTTTTGTCTCTATCTTATAATATAACCATATAACCATATAACAATTACAGCATGGAAACAGGCCATCTCGGCCCTTCTAGTCCATGCCGAACACTTATTCTCCCCTAGTCCCATCTATCTGCACTTGGACCATAACCCCCCATTCCTTTCCCGTCCATATACCTATCCAATTTATTTTTAAATTATAAAATCGAACCTGCCTCCACCACTTCCACTGGAAGCTCATTCCACACAGCTACCACTCTCTGAGTAAAGAAGTTCCCCCAAATGTTACCACTAAACTTCTGTCCCTTAATTCTAAAATCATGTCCTCTTGTTTGATCTTCCCTACTCTCAATGGAAAAAGCTTATCCACGTCAACTATGTCTCTCCCTCTCATAATTTTAAAGACCTCTATCAAGTCCCGCCTTAACCTTCTGAGCTCCAAAGAATAAAGACCTAACTTGTTCAACCTTTCTCTGTAACTTAGTTGCTGAAACCCAGGCAACATTCTAGTAAATCTCCTCCGTACTCTATCTTGTGTGTAGTTTGATTACCTCTGTGTGTAGTTTTATAGTTCTATTTTAAGCTCGGTATATCAACAATATAGACGAGCCCTATTGACTTTTAAAGCAGAAAACTGTATGAAATGCAACAGAATTAATTTAAGATAGTTGCACTGCACTATCCTACACACACTAGGGACAATTTATTATTTCACCAAGCCAATTAGCCTACATATAACCATATAACCATATAACAATTACAGCACGGAAACAGGCCATCTCGACCCTTCTAGTCCGTGCTGAACACATAATCTCGCCTAGTCCCATATACCTGCGCTCAGACCATAACCCTCCATTCCCTTCCCATCCATATAACTATCCAATTTATTTTTAAATGATAAAAACGAACCTGCCTCCACCACCTTCACTGGAAGCTCATTCCACACAGCTACCACTCTCTGAGTAAAGAAGTTCCCCCTCATGTTACCCCTAAACTTCAGTCCCTTAATTCTCATGTCATGTCTCCTTGTTTGAATCTTCCCTACTCTCAGTGGGAAAAGCTTTTCCACGTCAACTCTGTCTATCCCTCTCATCATTTTAAAAACCTCTATCAAGTCCCCCCTTAACCTTCTGCGCTCCAAAGAATAAAGCCCTAACTTGTTCAAACCTTTCTCTGTAACTTAGTTGCTGAAACCCAGGCAACATTCTAGTAAATCTCCTCTGTACTCTCTCTATTTTGTTGACATCCTTCCTATAATTTGACCAAAATTGTACACCATACTCCAGAATTGGCCTCACCAATGCCTTGTACAATTTTTAACATTACATCCCAACTTCTATACTCAATGCTCTGATTTATAAAGGCCAGCACACCAAAAGCTTTCTTTACCACCCTATCTACATGAGATTCCACTTTCAGGGAACTGTGCACAGTTATTCCCAGATCCCTCTGTTCACCTACATTCTTCAATTCCCTACCATTTACCATGTACGTCCTATTTTGATTTGTCCTGCCAATATGTAGCACCTCACACTTATCAGCATTAAACTCCATCTGCCATCTTTCAGCCCACTCTTCCAACTGGCATTAATCTCTCTGTAGACTTTGAAACTCTACTTCATTACCCGCAACCCCACCTATCTTAGTATCATCTGCATACTTACTAATCCAATTTACCACACCATCATCCAGATCATTGATGTACATGACAAACAACAGTGGACCCAACACAGATCCCTGTGGCACCCCACTCGTCACTGGCCTCCAACCTGACAAACAACCATCCACCATTACTCTCTGGCATCTCCCATTAAGCCACTGTTGAATCCATCTTGCTACTCCACCATTAATACCCAACCATTGAACCTTCTTAACCAACCTTCCATGAGGAACCTTGTCAAAGGCCTTACTGAAGTCCAGATACACAACATCCACTGCTTTACCCTCATCAATTTCCCGAGTAACATCTTCAAAAAATTCAAGAAGATTAGTTAAACATGACCTTCCAGGCACAAATCCATGTACAACCTGACAATTATCCTCTTTATGACTTCAACTTTTTTTGATTAAACAGAATTTGGCAAACTTACGTGATTGCATAATAAATTTCCCTCTAGCCAGAGAAAAGTACTGATAAATATTTATAGATAACAGGCTATGATGCTTAATGCTGAAATTAATGACACTTTTTGGGAGTTTAGCTTAGCTTAGTTCAGAGAAACAACATAGAAACAGGCCCTTCAGCCACCTAGTCAGGGCTGACCAGCAACTGCACTATCCTACATACACTAGTGACAATTCACAATTTTACCAAAGCCAATTAACCTCCAAATCTGTACATCTTTGGAGTGTAGGAGGAAACCGGAGCACCCGGAGAAAACCCACGCAGGACACAGGGAGAACGTACAAACTCCGTACAGACAGCACCCGTGGTCAGGGTCGAACCCTGGTCTCCAAGCAGCAACTCTACCGCTGCACCAACGTGTGCCCCAGAGTTGAAAACGCCTCCACATGCTCCAATAATTAATGTAATGACGATACAGGATTAATAATGCAGAAAACAGCAGCTTAAATAATAAATGTATTTGCTGTGTAGGTGGTGCCCAGTATTCTGACAAGTTGTGATAATGCTATTGCTCGAAGGTAGAGTAGTCTTAAACATCTTCTGTTTTTACACTGGCTGTGATATAACTGTGATGCTTTTTAAACTCCCACTGCTTAACAAAGGAGCTGACTGATCAATTGAACGTTCGTTAGCATTTTGATGCAGAGCAAATGCATGTGAGTGCATTCAGCAGCTAAGTCAGAAAATAAAGAGGAGCCACAAAAATAACTCCTTACTGTTAACCACATTGGCTGAAGCAGTTGCTAGTCTAAACCACAATGTTCTGAATAACAGCAATCATATTAGTACACCATCACAGAGTACATAAAGAACACAGTGGTGCAGCAGTAGAGTTTCTGCCTTACAACCCTCTCAAAACAAGGTTAAGTTCAGTGAATCAGGCCCTTCGGCCCATTGTGTCCAGCAATCACCCCATACACTGCACTATCCTACACACACTAGGGACAATTTACTATTTCACCAAGTCAATTAGCCTACAAACCTACAGGTCTGGAGTGTGGAAGGAAACCAGTGCTCCCGGAGAAATCCCACACAGGTCATGGGGAGAACGTACAAACTCCGTACAGACAACATCTATAGTCAGGATCAAGCCCGGGGTTGTAAGGCAGAAACTCGACCGCTTGCGCCACCATGCTGCCGTAGGTGAAAAGTGCTTGTCAGAATCCGCCTGAATAAAATAACTGCATTCACTAAGTTTTCAAAGAGATGTTATTATGCTTGAATGCAGTGAGAGAATTGCAACACAGATAACGAGGGTACCAAGGTTGCTGATTTACAAGGATGGTTAAGAAAAATTTGCCTTGTTATATTTTGTAATAGACAAAATTCAACCCCTATTACATGCTGTGTCACTACCCATCCCGGTGAGCTACCTCTGTTGGGCTAATGACATTTTTATCAGTTGGCATCACCACAAACACCAATAGTTTAGTTTAGAGATATAGCATGTTGACTGGCCCTTCGTCCCACCGAGTCCACACCGACCATGATCATCCATACACTAGTTCTCTACTACACACTGGGGACAATTTACAGAAGTTCAAGTTCACGTTTATTGTCACATGCACCAATTGGTACATTTGGTTACAATTGGTTACCATACAGCCATACGAATAAAAAGAAAACACAATTGAATTTAACATAAACATCCACCATAGCGGAATCAACATTTCTCACTGTGATGGAAGGCAATAAAGTTCAGTCACCTTCCTCTTTGTTCACCCATGGTCGGGGCCTTTGAACCCTCCGCAATCGCCGCTACGGACAGCCCGAAATACAGGGCATCTCGCCAGGATGATCGAAACTCCGGCGTCGGAATGGATCGGAACACACTCGCGGCTTGGATTTTCCAAATCAGCCACTTCTTACCGGACACTGCTGCTTCCGAAGTCCACAGCCCACAGCTCCAACACTGGCGATCCTCGGCAAAAGATCCCAGGCTTCCGCAATGTTAATGTCAGCGTCGCGCCCACCCGGCGTTGGAGTGTGGAAGAAAACCGGAGCACCTGGAGAAAACCCACGCGGTCACAGGGAGAACATCCAAACTCCATACAGACAGCACTCATGGTCAGAATTCAACCTGGGTGTCAGGCGTTGTGAGGCAGCAACTCTGTCACTGTGCCAGCATGCCGTCCATCTTGGTTAGTTGCCTATATTGGACTAATGACATTTAGCATTTTTCATTACCACAAACACCAATTGCAAAGATGGCATTGTTTAGGAAAGTACTGAAGATGCTGGTTTATACTGAAGATAGACACAAAATGCTGGAGCAACTCAGCGGGATAGGCAGCATCGCTGGAGAGAAGGAATGGGTGACGTGCCGTGTCCGAAGAAGGGTCTCGACCTGAAACGTCACCCATTCCTTCTCTCCAGAGATTGCCCATCCTACTGAGTTACTCCAGCATTTTATGTTAACACATTGGCTATTTCAGGCATTTTGCATTGCTTGAAAGCAATCATTTTGCTCTTTCAGACATCCCCTCTGATTTCAATCACACCTCCTTCCACAGCTGATGGTTACAGAAATGAAAAATCAGCCCTCTTCAGCTCTGATGAAACAATCCCTGGATTGATTACTTGCTTGTTCATTGCAGGCTATTCTTCTGCAGCCTTCGCCTTGTAAGCCCTGCAGAAACTGATTTACAGTGACACAAACTCCCATGAAGAATGGCTGGGATGAACTATTTTTCAATTCAACATTAAATATGGAATCTGGCAGAACTGCCCAGATCTGTCCAACAGCTAAGCTCAATCCTGTTTAGAGACTGCAACAGTTTGACACAAGCATATTTTTAACAGGAGTCAGAGCAGAGCCAAAGGAAGAAGTTTCCTCTTGTCGGTGAGGGATCTCATCCATGCACTCTATGTAGTAAGCAAGCACAAATTAAACGGATATTTTTCCCTTCAAGGAACATGTACTCCTTCTGAAATATGGTGTTTAGTTACGTTTCTAGTTCAGTTTTTCGTTTCGTTTTTACTTTAGTTCAGTTTTTAGTTTAGTTTTTGCTTTAGTTTAGTTTTTATCTTAGTTTTTAGTGATTTATTATACTTTAGCGTTACCACATTGAAGTGGGCAGTGGGCAGGTGCTATAGACCTGCACGGGAAGGTAGACGCTCCCGCCCCCATGAGTCTCGGGCAGATGGGGCTGGTCAGTCTGGGAAGGCAGTCCATCCAGGAGAGGGAGAACTGATTTAAAACCTCCACTGCCTTGTGGCCATATCCAGTCATGGAAAAGGCTCCTGGAGTAAACCTCAAGAAAATCTGTAGTCGGAGCCCCTAAGGCAGTTCGTCGTTGTCCACAACCTCTCTCTGGCAGCTCCTGCGACGGCGTTGGTGCCAAACTTAACGACCCTGCTGTTCCTTTGGATCGATCAGCGACATGGAGAGGGGGGACGTGCTGCATGGGCAACAGCCTGTCCTCCATATGATATCACCCAGGCTTGCATCTGACCACACATCACCTGCAAACTAGGATGCATCACCAATGGTCAGTGCTGACCGAAGGGGGCCCACTACCACAAGGAAACTGGCCCAGCGAGGCCACACCAACCATTTATCACCCGTTCACGCTAGTTCTTTGTTATCCCACTCCCTCAACCACTCCCTACACACAGACAGCACCCAAAGTCAGGATCGAACCCGGATCTCTGGCACTATGAGGCAGCAGCAGTACCAACTGTGCTTTCACTCCGTCACTATTTTCCTGTGGATAAGATGTGTGGAAATACAGTGGGAAGCACTGCAGCACAGCTGGTAGAGCCACAGCCTCACAGCACCTGAGACCCAGATTCAATGTGTGGAGTTTGCACGTTCTCCCTGTGACCGCGTGGCTTTCCTCCAGGTGCTCCAGTTTCCTCCCACATCCCAAGGACATGCGGGATTGTAGTTTAATTGATGCTCTGTATATTGCCCCCCAGTGTGTAGGGAGTGGATGAAAAAGTGGGATCAGAGAACTAATGTTAACGGTTGATCGATGGCCAGCATGGACTAGTGGGCCGAAGGGCCTGTTTCCATGCTTTGGCTTGTTCAATCAAAAAGCAACATCAAATTAACACTGTGGAAGTCCTGGAGACAGCTTCTATCATGACTGTACAGTATCAGAAACAGCTATATCGGGATATGAAATGTTAAAATCCTCCTTTACACCTCCCATAAGTACAGCAACCAAATTATGCTTGTGTCTGCATCTCATTTTGGGAATTGTCCAAATTAATTCACTTGAAGTTATACAAATGATAAATCTCTGGTACATATTACAGTGGAAGAGTTCTTGCTCTGGTAATGGTGGTTTCAAGGCCTAATTGGTTTGGACTTTGGCGTTGTCTTAATCAGGTTCAGACCCTGGTAATTTACTGAGACTGCTGCAGTGCTGGCAGCTGGCATCAAGTCTTAAATGTACGGGGTTGTGACAGAGAGCTGAAGCAAAAAACAAAATGCTGAAATAACTCAGCAGGTCAAACCATCAGCGGAGGCAAAGGGATGGGTGGGAAGGAACTGGATGAGAAAGTAGGATAATATAGAACTAATGTGAATGGGCAATTGATGGTCAGTGCTGGAGGGCCTGTTTCCATGCTCTCAATTTTTCAATTGATGTTATTTTAGTTTAGTTTTGTGATACAGGGCGGAAACAGGACCTTCAGCCCACCGAATCTGCGCCAACCAGCAATTACCCCATCCACTAGCACTATCCTACACACCGGGGACAATTTTACCATTAACAAATTACCAAAACCAAGCCTTTACACCTTTGGAGTTGAGGAGGATACCCATGCAGTCACAGTGAGAACGAACAAACTTCGTACAGACAGCACCCATAGGCATGATTGAACCCGGGTCTCTGGCGCTGTAAGGCAGCAACTTTACCGCTGTGCCACTGTGCCGCCCCGTTGCCGTGTACTTGGTTGGCCAAAAGGCCAGTTCCCATGCTGTATCGTTAAAACCTTTCCATAAGGGGGCTCCACAAAACTCAATTACTCTCCCTGTTTCTTAGAAATCAGAAGTTAATAATCAATATGTGCCCAAGGAGTCCACCTTTTCTATCTGCTTGGTTATACCACTAGGGGCAGTAGAGTAGTGCAGCAGTAGAATTGCTGCCTCATAGTGCCAGAGACCCTGGTTCAATCCTGACTACGAGTGCTGCTCGGAGTTTGTTCCTTCTCCCAGTGACCGCGTGGGGTTTCTCTGGATGCTCTGGATTCTCCCTACATCCCCAAGATGTGCAGGTTTGAAGGTGAATTGGCCCTCTGTAAATTGCCCCCCGCGTGTAGGATGCGAATGTGGCATAATAGAACTAGTGTGCAGGTGATCATTGGTCAACGTGAACTCCTCTCTAAACTAAACCATAGCACCGTTGTCTGATTATTGTGGAATCTGTAACGTGCTTGAACTATGTATCTGCATGTCATTTAGTAAATGAAATTAAGATATTTAGAAATTCAATTTCTTTGAGTATCTTTGGCCGTGCAGTATGGGAGACGTGTAAATTACTGTTGTACCATATTTAACACAGTATATTACAATTACTTACAGGCAGCTTCAATCAGTTTACATTATTTATCTATAGTGCAAGTAATTGCTATTTATATATCAAACAGACTCCAGTCTGCAACTGACCTTAATGAATTTTTACACGTTGTAAATAATTGACTTGGTGCTTTTCCAAGGCTAGCATTTGTTTTATTGTACATTTAGTAAGGACATGCACCTAATTGCAATACACAGCCTATAAATCACTTCTGAATGAGGTTCCATTGCTGGAAAAGTCTTCCTTCCATAGATGTAATTAGCCAATAAAAAATATTTTAAGTATTTAAAATATCTGAATGATGTCAAGTTGGGAAAAGAGGAAGAACAACGAGATCCCCGGAAGTGGTGGCGCTGCCTTAGCAGCTGCGGCTCGCCTGCAGTCCGTCTGTTTTTTTCTTTTTTTTTTGTTGTTTTCTTGGTCCTGTTTTAGTTAGTTAATTTTACTCCCAAATTAGCAAAGTTGTGCAGTAACGCATGTCGGGGTGAACCAGGGGGGGACGAAGGGAGAGAGGACTTTATTTTAGTCTCTTCCTTCGAGGGGGGGGGAATGCGGGAAAGGAATCGGTGGAGGAGGCTCACTTTTCGATATAGTCGTATCCCCCGAGGGGAGTCAGCCTGCCCTACAACCAAGCTTGGAAAAACGGTAGGAGCTGCATGCGAACCACCTGGCCCGCGGAGAGGGAATGGCGGAGCATGGCGACGCCTCATGGCAACTCAGGGGGACCGACCTCGAGGCTCGAGACATGAGGCAGGAGAACCCAAAACCCCATCGCGAGAAACATTAGCCAGGACAATTTTACCAGCGCAAAGTCTTAGGCTGGCCAGACGTTCTGCCAGGGCTCTTGAGGCGGTGTTCAGCTGCGGCTGCAGTCCGGTCTGACTTTGTGTTTTCTTGTCCTGTTTTAGTTGTTAATTTTACTTATTAGGTTGTGTATGGGTGGGGCTATTTTAGACTTCGGGGGAATGCGACACTTTGGATCCGTCTGCGCTGAGGCTAATGGCGGGCCGCGGGCCAGTGGGACGACATCGTCGGGAGCTCGCAGGTACCAGCGCGAGGTTGTAGAGGCGGTGTTCCGGCGGCTGACTTTGTTTTTCCGGATCCTCGGAGGCTCGGCCGCGGGCCAGTGGACGACATCGTCGGGAGCTCGCAGGTCACAGGTTGTAGACCTGTTTTTCCGGAGCTCCCACAACAACAGCTTCGTCCGTTGGTCTGGAGGGCGGCAGCTTCGGCAGCTTCGACCACCCCGGGCCGCGGAGTTTGAACCGGCCCGTTCGCGGAGCTCGGATTCAGCCGCGGGACTGACTTACTTACCATCACCCCGCGGGGTCACAACATCGTAAGCCTGGATTGCCTTAGTGCAGAGGGAGAACAAGGAGGGAAGAGACAAAGACTTTAAGACTTTTGCCTTCCATCACAATGAGGAGGTGCCTGGTGAACTCACTGTGGTGGCTGTTAAATTTGTGTTTATTGTGTGTTTTTGTTATTTTATTATATGTATGATGGCAAGGCACGAAATTTCGTTCAGACCGGAAGGTTTGAGTACAATAAAGGATACTTTACTTTTTTTATCTGGGGGTCCTGGTTCATCAGTCACTGAAAGTAAGCATGCAGGTACAGCAGGCAGTGAAGAAATCGAATGGCATGTTGGCCCTCATAACAAGAGGAGTGGAGTATAGGAGCAAAAAGATCCCTCTGCAGTTGTACAGGGCCCTAATGAGACCACACTGCGAGTATTGTGTGCAGTTTTGGTCTCCAAATTTGAGGAAGGACATTCTTGCTATTGAGGGAATGCAGTGTAAGTTTACGAGGTTAATTCCCGGGATGACGGGTCTGTCATATTTTGATAGAATGGAGTGGCTGGGCTTGTATACTCTGGAATTTAGAAGGATGAGAGGGGATCTTATTGAAACATAGAAGATAATTAAGGGTTTGGACATGCTAGACGCAGGAAACATGTTCCCGATGTTGGGGGAGTCCAGAACCAGGGCCATAGTTTAAGAATAAGGGGTAAGCCATTTAGAACGGAGATGAGGAAAAACTTTTTCACCCAGAGAGTTGTGAATCTGTGGAATTCTCTGCCTCAGAAGGCAGAGGAGGCCAATTCTCAGTATGCTTTCAAAAGAGAGTTGGATAGAGCTCTTAAAGATAGCAGTCAGGGGATATGGGGAAAAGGCAGGAACGGGGTACTGAGTGTGGATGATCAGCCATTATCACAGTGAATGGCGGTGCTGGCTCGAAGGGCCGAATGGCCTACTCCTGCACCCATTGTCTATTGTCTATTGTCTAAAGCTGAAATTGCGATGATTAACTGTAAATTAATTTCTCAACAAGTCAGAGTCATACAGAATGGAAACAGGCCCTTCAGCACAACTTGCCCATGCAGAACAAGATGTCCCATCTATCTGCATATCGCCCATATTCTTCTAAACCTTTCTTATCCAGAGATGCCTCCTGATCCGCTGAGTTACTCCAGCTTTTTGTGTCTACCTCCTCTGGCAGCTCCATATACCCAGCACCCTTTGAGTGAAAACATTGCCCATCAGGTCCCTAATAAACGTTTCACCTCTCATCTTAAGGGCCTGTCCCACTTAGGCGACTTTTTAGGCAAGTGCAGGTGACTCTGCGCTCACCTCATGATCGCCACATGTTCGCTGGTGGTCTCTGGTGAGTCCCCTTTCATGGTCGTAAGGAGTTCCCGCATTCTGGGAACTAGTCGCAGCCTCAGTATGGTCGCCGCAAATTTTTCAACATGTTGAAACTTTTTCTGCGACCAAATATTGGTCGTCATTGAGTAGCAATGTTACAAAATTTTGAGATTTAAAAAATCAAGTCTGCAATTTATCCCATCAGATAAAGCATAAAATGAAGTTTAATCTGACACCTAATTCACTTTCATATCTTCAGTATTAAAAAGGTTATGGCCATTTTCATACTCGGAAATTAGCATCTTGTTCCCTATTGATTTTCCATTGACTTAACACAAAAGCTGTGATCGAGGACAGTCAAAAGCCCATAACTTTATTAAAAATTAAGAGAACTGAAAGAAATTTTAAGTTATTGTAGATTGAAGCATTCTGAAACAAATATTAAACAATCTTACTTGGATGACTTGAAATTAAAGCATCTAATTAGTTAGTTACCCAATTGTAGCTAATTCCAAACTTCAATTACTAGATCTAAACACCTATCCATTTCTTAAGAAAAGATTAACGTTTTTAAATAGCCCAAATGTCCAAAGAACATTCACACAAGAATTCACAATTAAACATGATTTTAAAATCTCATTGACATTAATTTATAGGCCAAATGGAAGGGATTTAGTGTTCAATTGCTGTAAATTAATGGCCATTTAAATCAGCTCGCAACTGGGATTTTCTCGAACGGGCTGGTTTAGAACGCTGCCATTACGGTGAATTTGAAGCCCAAATGCGGCATGAAAGATACTGCAGGATTGAATGGGCCCCCAATTCAGCTACTCGCAACAAAAAAATGTGTATAAAGGGATCTTAAGAAGCCCTTTTTAATTAAAAAATAAACAATCTACCTTGCCTTGTCCCCTACATGAGTTCCATCCCGTTGTCTTTAGAGAATGATCTTTAATTTACTATAACAATTAAATAACCCAATTTAGTTTAAAAACACCTGCAGCGAACGTACGTCGCAGCGATTTTTTGTCAGCAACTAAGGAGGCTGAACAGCATCGATTTCAACAGCCTAGAGAAAATCGCGTTTCAAACCCGTCCCCTCTCAAAGGCGCCAAAGTCGCGCACACGGGCAGCGGCAGAACTGCAGTGCCGCTGAAAGTGAGTTTTGCAACATACATACATGGAGAAAATCGATCCTGTAGTCGTAGGTGCAGTTGCAGTGGGGTCGCCATGTAGTTATGGGTTGTCGAGATAGTTGTAGGTAGTTTTAGTTAATTGCCTTTGCTGACTGGGCATTTTCATTGGCTCATTGGGGGAAAAAAACGTAAGCACGAGTTTTCAGAACATAGGATAACCGACCGGTAATGTTAAATGTCTGCCAAACTTCACAGCTGTGTAACTCTGGCTTATTAAAAGTTGTCTGGCTTCTTAAAAGTGTCTCCCCTTCCTTCCCTTCTTCCTCCCCCCCCCCCTTCTCCCCCTTCTCCCCTCCTTCTCCTCCTCCCCTCCTCCCCCTCTTTTAAAGGACTTACCATACACTGTGCTAGCCGTCTTAACCTTCCTGTTCATCGCGGTGTGTGTCTGTGTCATCTTGGCTTTGCATCATGTGAATTTCAGACAGTGCTCCCCCGCTTTCCCTGGCCCCCGCCTTTGCGATGTGTGTGTGTGTGTGTGTGTGTGTGTGTTCCACTCTGACAGTCACTGTTCCAGTTCCCGGTTCTTCACAGTCGCCGGAAGTCCGCAGAAAAATTGCCTAAGTGGGACAGGCCCTTTAAACCTATGTCCTCTGGTTCTTGATTCCCTTACTTGGTGTAAAGGATTCTGTGTATTTACCCTCAATGGTGCTTTTATTGTCACATGTGCAAAGTCAAAACGCACAGTGAAATTATTTTCTTAAAAAGAATGTCCAGTAGACTTTTACCACACCCAAGCCCATCCTTGATTAGCAAGTGTACAGAAATAATCCACTGATCCCGCGTGCAAGAGACCATGTTTTGACCTATTTATTTCCTTCATGATTTTATACATGTTTATAAGATCACCCCTCATCCTCTTGTCTTCCAAAGAATAAAGTCCTAGCCTGCCCATCCTCTCCCTATAGCTCATTCCCTCGAGTCCTGGCAACATCCTCGTAAAGTCATTAATGCAGCTTTCAGAGAGCGAATCAAAGGCTCCAATTAGACCGTGATGCCTTTTTGTTTCATGTTGTACCCCACATCCCATATCTACCTGTTTTTGTAACATATTGTGTAAAAATATTATAGAAATTATATCTGAAACTCGTCAAGAACAAAACCTGCACATATTTTTAAAATATAGAAAAAACCTCCAAGTAGTAATTGTCCAATCAAAGCACGTTTGACATTGAGTCGGACGCCAATTGACCAATCACGTGCTTTGTTTCAGGCTAGCTAGGCAGGGAGCCCACTGGGATCATGGCGGAAAGTATTTAGTCTGATGCTAATGTGACGGAAGATTCTTTCCAGAAGAGGCGTTCACAGAAATTGTGTCGTGAGATGAATTTCACAAGATGACTACAATGTATGATAAGTTTGTCAACAGTCGGGCGAAGAATCCAGCATTCAATGTATGGTCTTCTTACACTGAGATGGTAGAAGTGATGTTACTGTTTCTCAGAGCAACCAGAGAAGGGAACTGGAACTTGCATCTCTCAGCTGTCAGGTCATTTCTTCCATGGTTGGCTGCCTATGATCACATGAACAATGCCCGTTACCTGCCAGCCTACTGGCTTGAAATATGTGACCTCCCATCATCTCATCCTGCTGTCCACCAAGAGTTCATGAAAGGCCATTTTGCTGTACAGAGGTAGGCTGATCATGGATTTTCACAAGTAGCCTGTGATCAAGCGTTAGAGCAGACCTGCAACCGAGACACGAAAACAAAAGGAAGCATAGTGGGATTTACAACTCACAAAGCAGCTGTTTCAAAATGGATTTTGTCCCAGCCAGAAAGAGCCGCTATTTCCATGCGGTGAAGAAATGACAGGAAAAGACCAGATGACAAGGGGTCGCAAGGACTTGCAGGAGTCGCGAATACAGAGAGATGAAGAGGATGTCTGCAAGGGGATATCGGTCCTTGAGGCAATGATTAATCCGTTCAAAGACATCCATGACCAATTAGTCCACATAGCATCTGGCTGTGTTGCAGCCAAGGATGTAACTGAGGATGACATCACTGCGTGGGAGAAGAGAAATGCAGCTTTCACCACATACTCCAAAGATCGTCTCCAGGGCAGTGAAGATATGTTCACGCCGCTATAGAAGTAGAAGACTTTCCAGTCAATGAATAAGGCAACTCAGTCTAAAATCAAGGGAAAGGAAGTGGTGTTAAAGGCTGACAGAAATTTGTTCCACAGACTTGTGATCATCGCTAATGTATGTAACATCGATATCCGTAACATGTTGACATACAACTTGGGCCCTCTTACACATTCAGATGGGTCACTTAACGAAACAGCGAAATCATTCTTGCTGCACTACATTGAATCGCAAGTACAACCATCTCCACAAGTTGACATTCTGCCAGGGAGCATCTGGATTGTAGATGGCATGGCTATGGTGCAGGAACTGTCCCAGAGAAGTATTCCATCAACATTTAGCAAGCTGGCTGATCACCTTTTGAAACAACTCCGTGTTTGGAGTAATGTTATCCACTTTGTAGTTGGTACAGGAAAGATAGCATCAAGAATGCTGAGAGAGGGAGACACGTTGGTGGGAGCTTAATCACCAAAATCTACAATGAAGACCAGCAAGTACCTCACCAATGGAAGACATTTCTTACATGTGGTGACAGCAAAGCAGAGGTGATCAGGTTTATTTTTCAGACTTGGCAGAACAAACCATCTGCATGCCTGAAAAATGTAACATTGCTTGTTGCTCATGATGTGGAGTGTCACGAGTTGACAGATGACAATGGGCAAATGAATCCTCGCTTTATACCAGAACTGGAGTGCAACCATGAAGAAGCAGACACTCGTCTTTTTCTTCATTGTCGGTAGGCTGCTAGTCATAAACAATCAACTTCAACAGATACAGTTAGATACCCAATCCTAATCAGGGGTCCTGACACAGATGTTTTTGTGATTGGAGTCGCTGTGTCTGAACGTATTGGGGTATACTTATCATTCCATACTGGAAGAGGCAACAGTAGAAGGAATTTGAGTCTATCAAAGATTAGCTCACATCTGGGACCAGCTGTCAGCAAAACCTTGATATCTTTGCACTGTTTCACAGGCAGCGATTCAGTTAGCTCTTTTCATGGAAAATCCAAATCCAAATCCTTCAAGTTGCTTGCAAGTGACACAGCTACCCAGGCCACCTTTCATGAAATGGGAAGATCATTCATAGTCAGTGATGAATTGGTGAAAGTTGTAGAGACATTTGTTTGCAAGTTGTATGGGCGGGGCTGTGAGAAGTAGATGAAGCTAGGTACAACCTGTTCCTTATGCTAACAAAATCAGAGACACGTCTTCCACCCACCGCACACTCTCTCAAAAAGCATGTCCTGGGAGCAAATTACCAGGATACTGTACATTCAAAATGTCTGGAACAGTTCCCACAAATTCCCAGTCCAAAGGGACATGGGTGGAAAATTGTAGGTGGTGAATTGGACATTGACAGGGGTGATCTGCCTCCAGCCCCAAGCACCTTGCTAGAACTAACCTACTGTTCATGCAAGAAAACTAGCTGTGAGAAGTCAAATACAGGGAAAGGCAGGTGCTCATGTCAACAGCATGGTGTGCCATGTACTGAATTATGTAAGTGTGTTGACTGCAGAAATTCTCTTACTACAAAAGAGTTGGAATCTGATGAAGAAGATTCAGATAAGTAGATGGTTACTTGACATTTTAACTTTGTCATTAATATTATTTACTTTGATACCACTGATCTTTTACATCAGTACAGGTAGATCTATTCATTAGCTTAATTAATTAGTGTGCAGCTTTTTGCACAGACGAGTTATGAATTCCTTCGCAATGATTTTTTTATCTAAACCTGTGCCAAATTTCAACTAGATACCAGAGATGGCTCACAAAAGATAAAATCTAGACCCATTTTGGATGTAGGGCCCACGGTCTAAATGTTTAATAAAATCAAATAAAGATTATTGCATTTACTTGCACTTAATTGTAAGTCAACACCTGTCTTAATAGTGCATGCGCCTCAATGTTTCTCTTGATAGGATGGTGGTTGAGATTTCCTCGTGAATAACTATTTCTGACATGACTTATTTAATATTAAAAACATGTTGAATTTTGGAAAGATTTCATTACAATTTATCACTAATCAATTTAGTTACATTTCATAGTGTATAACTTTTCAATATTTTTTGATACCCACGATTGTATTGCGCATTTGATCATGCAGAAAATGGAACAACAAAGTTCACGGATTTGACTCTCCTTGGAACTATTACGTTCATAATGATGCATTTACTAACATAGGTTTTAGTTTAGAGATACAGCATGGGAACAGGCCCTTTGACAGTCAACACTGTTCACACTAGAGGGCGATAAACCTGCAAACCTGCATGTCTTTGGGATATGGGAGGAAACCGGAGCACCTGGAGGGAACCTGCATGGTCAAGGAGGAACATGCAAACTCCACTCTGCAAGTAAGAATTGCATTGTTCTATGTGGGAATATGACGATAAAACACTCTTGACTGTAGTTAGGATCTGTGGTGTTCAATAAATCACTGCATTCAGATAATAGCTTCAATTAACTCAATAATTGATCACACTCCTAAATAAGGCACACACACTCACGTATCCCCGGATATCCACGAAAGCACTCACAAACCCCGAGTACACAGCAGAGCATGCCGCAGGATGTTTCTGTTCAAGATCACCTGGCACCGTTTGCGACACTGTCCAAGGCTGAGGTTCTCTCACCAAAAGGGCGCCCAACACCAATCATTATGACATTTCTTATCACAGCAGACTGCGCCACCGCCCCCTCGCCGAGGCAATCATAAGCCCCCCTTCTCTGCAACGTTTCTGCGCTATGAACGGCAGGGTGCACAGGTGGTCTATCCGACTATTGCTGTTGTGTTGTGTTTGACAACGTTACACTTTAGCATAGATTGCTCTTGAAGACTGCGTTCCCAGGCAATGATCACAGGTGCGAGGAGATAACGCATCTGGAAACTTGTTTTCGAGAGGCTATGGAATGTAGGGCTGCTAACTTAGCTGATAAGTAAATTTCACATTTTAGCTGAAATTGGCAGTTTAACCCTAACATTACAGGATCGAACCCGGGTCTCAGGCACCAGAAGGCAGCAACTCTACTGCCGCACCACCCTATTTGGACAGATCGGTAGAAGAATATGGGTCAAATACAGGCAAATGGGACTAGTCCAGAATGCCTACTAGGTTGGCATGGACAGAGTTGGCTGAATGGCCTGTTTCCTTGCTGTATAGCTCTATACAGCATATATATATTTTCATAGCAAAAGGATTTGGGTATAGGAGCAGGGAGGTTCTACTGCAGTTGTACAGGGTCTTGGTGAGACCACACCTGGAGTATTGCGTACAGTTTTGGTCTCCTAATCTGAGGAAAGACATTCTTGCCACAGAGAAGGTTCACCAGACTGATTCCTGGGATGTCAGGACTTTCATATGAAAAAAGACTGGATAGACTCGGTTTGTACTCGCTAAAATTTAGAAGATTGAGGGGGGATCTTATAGAAACTTACAAAATTCTTAAGGGGTTGGACAGGCTAGATGCAGGAAGATTGTTCCCGATGTTGGGGAAGTCCAGAACAAGGGGTCATAGTTTAAGGATAAGGGGGAAATCTTTTAGGACTGAGATGAGGAAAACTTTTTTCACACAGAGAGTGGTGAATCTCTGGAATTCCCTGCCGCAGAAGGTAGTTCATTGGCTATATTTAAGAGGGAGTTAGATGTGGCCCTTATGGCTAAAGGGATCAGAGGGTATGGAGAGAAGGCAGGACCAGGATACCGAGTTGGATGATCAGCCATGATCATATTGAATGGCGGTGCAGGGTCGAAGGGCCGAATGGCCTACTCCTGCACCTATTTTCTATGTTTCTATGTTTCTATACCTCTAAGGAACCTCCAACGATTGTTATTTAAAATATATTTTTAGCAAACCTGCTCCAGTGCTTGTGCATTTGTAATGGTGTTTGGTTTTGACTTTTGAGATAGAAAGGTAAAAGGAAAAAATATATAAAACAGCTCTTGAAGTTTGTCAGTGAAGCATCAGATTGTACAGAGAATCATGTATTCTCATAGATGATGAATGAATTCAAATTCAGTAATGGTTATCACTAATCAAGAAAGGACAGGTAGTAAATCATAGAATTTGCACTATTTTTGAATAAAACATGTATTATTTTTTTTTTATCAATAGCTGTATTTCTGTTGGTTTTTGAACTATCAATGTTAAAAGCCAGGTAATTCACAACAATGGTTCAGCCTGTTCCGATATGCGTTATCCTCAATGTTGTGGTCATGTTACAGGGCTAGCAACTGTAGTTCTAGAGACATAAGTTCAATTCCTATCTCAGGAATTGAAATTCATTGATGCAATAATTTTGAATTTGTTTAAAAAAACTATTGTCAGTGACTTCACTGAATTGCGAGAAAGGTTGTTGTCTTGACACCAGGTCACGAGGTTCTCAATCTGCTTCCTGTACTCCACCTGGTCATTATTTGATATCGAGCCCACTACGGAGGTGTCATCCGTGAATTTGTAAATGTGTAAGCCTCCTTGCCCAGACTCTTGCCCTAACATTTTCACGAAGTTAGCACACAGTGGCGCAGCTAGTAAATCTGCAGCCTCACAGCACCAGAGTTCCAGATTCGATCCTTATCTCGGGTGCTGTCTGTGTGGAGTTTGCACGTTCTTCCTGTGACCATGTTGATTTCTTCTGGGTGCTCCAGTTCCCTCCCGCATCACAAAGACGTGAGGGTTTGTAGGTTAATTGACCTCATCAAATGGCCCCGAGGGTGTAAGGTGGAAGAGAAAGTGGGATAACAGAGAACTAGTGTGAAAGGGTGATCGATGGTCAGCGTGGACTCGGTGGGCTGAAGGGCCTGTTTCCATGCTGTATCTAAACTGAACTAAACAAATTCATGTGCAAGTTTTCAGGTAAATTAGACTCTAACATTGCCACTTGTGTGTAGGGAGTGGATGTGAAAGTGGGACAACATAGAACTTGTGTGAACAGGTAGACAGAAAATGCTGGAGTAACTCTGCGGGCCAGGCAGCATCTCTGGAGCGAAGGAATGGGTGACTTTTCAGATCAAGACTGATGTCAGGGGAGTGGGAGGGACAGGTGTGAACAGGAGATTGGTTGGTCGGCATGGACATGGAGGGCCGATGGGCCTTTGCATGCTGCAGCTTTCAATCAATCAATTAAGGCATTTAAGGATTTAATAAATAATTGATAACAAATATATATCCCTTTACCCTTTGAAGACAAAACAACCTGACAAGAAAATTAATATAGCAGTCTAATAAAAGGAAACTTAAAAGGAATATTAGATCAAAGGATAAGATTTTTACCGTTGCTGAAAAGAACAGTGAGCCTGAGGAGTGGGAAATCTAGAATTCAGCAAAGGAACATCAAGATAGCAATTAGAAAAGCGAAAGAGGAATTTCACAATAATCCAACACAAAACATGAAAACAAACTATAACAAGGGAAAGATTACCAAAGTTTAATGTGGATGAGAATGAGACAAGGCAACTAGATTGGGCTGTAAGGAGATGATAAAAAACATTAAACCCATGTTTTGATTAGTATTTAGTTTGGAGATACAGCATAGGTTTAAGGTGAGGGGGGAAAGACTTAAAAGAAATCTGAGGGGTAACTTTTTTACACAAAGGGTGGTGGGTGTATGGAACGAGCTGATGGAGGAGGTAGTTGATGCAGGCACTATCACAATGTTTAAGAAATGTTTTGACGGGTACATGGATAGGATAGGTTTCGAGGGGTATGGGCCAAATGAAGGCAGGTGGGACTAGTGTAGATGAGGCATGTTGGTCGGTGTGGGAAGGGCCTGCTTCCACACTGTATGACTATGACTTTCTGTGACTCTAGTAGTAGGCCCCCTTCAGTCATGACTTACCATGGGTGAAGCGTCCTGGTCGGATGCAAGCCTGGGCGATGTCATATGGAGGACAGGCCGTTGCCCATCCAAAGGAACAGCTGGGCTATTACAGTTTGGCACCAGCTCCATCGCAGGAGCAGCCAGAATGAGGTTGTAGACAACGACGAACTGCCTTAGGGGCTCCGACTCTGGATTTTCTTGAGGTTTACCCCTGGAGCCTTTTCCAAGACTGGATAAGGTCACAAGGCAGTGGAGGTTTTAAATCAGAGTTTTCCCTCTCCTAGATGGACTGCCTTCCCAGGCTGTCGAGCACCATCTGCCTTAGACTCGTGGGGGCGGGAGCGTCTACCTTCCCATGCAGGTCTATAGCACCTGCCCACTGCCCAGAGTCTATGACTCTATGAATGGAAGTTTGGATAAGATGCTAAGAAATAAAGAAATAGAACAGGAGTGCGCCATTTGGCCCATCAAGCCTGTACTGTCTTTGAATAAAATAATTGGCATTAAGGGATTTCTAGCTGTGTTTTGTTTTTTGCACTGTATTGGGTTTTCATCTATTTAACTTTTTTTTGTTTGCTTATTATATTATCTATTGAGTACAGTGTATACAAACTTGGTGTACTGTTGCAAGTAAGAATGTCATTGTTCCGTATCGGTATATAGGCCAACAAAACACTCTTGACTCTTGAAGTGCAGAATAAAACAAAAAATGCTGGAAATATTCAGCAAGTCAGCCGTGGAAAAACAAAACAAAATGCTTCAGGTTCATCAGCATTTGGAAAGAGAGCAAATGTTAGTTTTAAGTTGCAGAGAGGTGGAATGGATACAGAAAAGGGAATATCTCTCATAGTCAGTGGTTACCATGGTGATGAGCTGTTGGCAAAATCAGCTATTTGATCACATATCCATGTTCTCCAGACATGCTGCCTGACCTGGTGAGTTACTCCACGCATTATGTCCTTTCATCTATTTGATAGCTTACTGAGAACAGTTCAAGAGAGCAAGAAAACAACATGAGGATGTTAGCCCACAGCAGGCCACTCAGAACCGCACACAAAGTTGGCTAGGACTCCACTCTTCCACTTTTGGGGCCCCTGTTCCTTGCCCTCCATTTTAGTTTAGTTTAGAGATACAGAGGAAACAGGCCTTTTGGCCCACCAAGTCCATGTCAACCATCGATCACCCATACACACTATCACTCTTACACGTTAGGAACAATTTACAAAAACAATTAACCTACAAACCTGCACGTCTTTGGGATGTGGGAGGAAACCAAAGCACCTAGAGGAAACCCATGTGGTCACAGGGAGAATGCACAAACTCTGCACAACCAGCACCTGTGGTCAATTTTACTTAGTTGTCTCTCCTCCTCTGAGTGTGAAGGTTGAATCTTAATCTCAGAAACCGCAGCGGAAAATTTTGCTTGACAATGTCAGAGGAACACTGAGGAATTACTTCACTATCTAAGGTGTTATCTATCATGAAACACTAAGCTGTTGGCATCAAGGATTTATCAGCGATTTAAACACTGCCCTCTCAGACAGACGCTAAAGATGCGTCTCACTATTTTGAAGAAGAATGGGTGAAGAGGAATATTCTCAGTGTCCTGGCCACTAACTATTGCCAATCAAATTTGCATGTTACCGGGACACAAGCGCCTGAGCTACAGAGAGAGTTTGAGCAGGCTAGGACTCTATTCCTTGGAGTGCAAAAGACTGAGGGGTGATCTTATAGAGATGTACAAAATCATGTGAGTAATAGATTGGGTAAATACCGTGTTTGCCCACAGTAGGGGAATCGAGATCCAGAGGACATAGGTTTAAGATAAGTGGGGAAAGATTTAATAGGAACCTGAGGATTTTTCATACGAAAGGTGATGGGTGTATGGAACGAGCTGCCGGAGGAAGTAGTTAAGGCAGATACTTTTGCAAAGTTTAAGAAAAAGATGTACAGGTCCAAGTTCAAGTTCAAGTGAGTTTATTGTTATGTGTCCCTGATAGGACAATGAAATTCGTGCTTTGCTACATGGATAGGATAGGTACATGGATAGGATAGGTTTAGAGGGACATGGGCCGAACACAGGCAGGTGGGACTAGTGTAGATGGGGCATGTTGGTTGGTGTGGGCAAGTTGGGCTGGATGACCAGCTTCCAGCTTCGATGACTGTGACACATCGCTGTTTGTGGGAGTGAGCAAATTAAACTCTGCTGCAGCAATTTCACAATGATTACATGTCATACTACTTAGTTTACTTTACGGGGTTTGAAATATAGAAAGGCTCATGAAAGATGATCTATAAATGTAGGCCTTTCACATTTTTGCTTGAGAAATCTGAGTTAAATGCTAGCAGTGCAGTATTTATAACCAGGCGAACAACATCCACCATGCGATTTATTAACTTCGAGAATTGAATACAGGTTTGGCTCATAAACTTATCTGCAAAGCAAGTTTTTCCATGTAATGTAAGTAGAATACTGGAAGTACTGGAGGAACAATACCTCATATTCTACTCAGGTACCTTACAGCCCAACGGTATTAACTATGAAATCTCCAATTTTAGGTAACTACAAACCAAGTGCCCCCCCCTCACCCCGACTCTCCTTTCTTCCCCCACTTCCATGTGGCCCACCTGGACTTGCATCTATTTCTCCCTCTTCCACCTACATTCCTTCCTCTAGCTTCACAATTTGCAACTCTTCAAACCCCTTCTCTCACACCTTCTGTCTTTTCATCTATGGCCTTTGTCCAACTATCTGCCTATCAAAAAAGCCCCCTTACCTGTATCCACCTATAAACTAACCAGAAGATAGACACAAAATGCTGGAGTAACTCAGCGGGTCAAGCAACATCTCTGGAGAAAAAGAATAGATGACGTTTCGGGTCAGTGCCCTTCTTCAGATAGGTGAGTTCCGACCTGAAATGTTACCTATTCCTTTTCTCCAGAGATGCTGCCAGGCCCGCTGAGTTACTCCAGCATTTTGTGTCTTATCTTTGGTGTAAACCAGCATCTGCAGTTCCTTCCTACGCATATTACTTACCAGGCTCTGTCCTGTCCCTCCTCCCTCCTAGTTTTGGAGCCATTAAGCTTAAGTAAGTTTATTATAGTCATGTCTAGTTACCTTTAATTATTATCTGCCTGTGGGTGGGATTTTATACGTGGTCCGGGGCATGTTTTTGGCTGGAGGATTCTGGCGCAGACGCTCAGATGATTAGTTTCAGCTTTGATGTCGGAGCCATGAGAGGAAACAGTTTTCTACCATGTCTACAACATTGTCATCAAGACCACGAGCATGATTGGGATGATGATTAAGAACAGAAAGTGATGAGTTATTTCATTGTTTTATTGTTATTACTACAATAAAGAAGCTATTAATCAGAGACTAAGCCGGGAGAATCATCATTGCTGTCTCAAAAGTGTAGTAGTGTGCACGAGACTACTTTTCTAAACATCTCCCAACAAATTAGTGGCTAATTGAAGGTTGAACTTAGAGAAGTTGTAAAAAACTGCCGCTACACTTAGCTTTCTTCCCTCCAATCCCCTACCTGAAGAAGGGTCCTGACGTGAAACATCACTTACCCATGTCCCCCAGAGACCCGCTGAGTTACTCCAGCATTTTGTGTCTTTTTTAGAATACTGGAAGTCTGAATTATAAGTGGAAGCCTGAATTATAACACCCTTTCCTTCCTCAGCAACTCCATGGGAGGCTTAACTAACATTCATGTCTTCTTATTAGAGCATCCCAAACCACTCAAGAAAATACCCATTCATAGCTTAGACTTTCGACTTTACTTTAGAGATACAGTGCAGAAACAGGCCCTTCAGCCCTTTGATTCCGCCCCGACCAGTGATCACCCCGTATACACTAACCTACACAAACTAGGGACAATTTTACAACTTACCGAAGTTACTTAACCTGCAAACCAGCGCGTCTTTGGAATGTGGGGATAAAACTGGACCACCTGGAGAAAATCCACACGATCACAGGGAGAACATACAAACTCCATACAGACAGCACTGTAGTCAGTCAATGCATTCTAGGAACAGAATTAGGCCACTCGGCCCCTGTCTGACCAGTGGCTTATAAGGCCTCAGCTTCTAGCGCTCTTGAAATAAATGCATTGTATTCGCCTTCCTTACAACAGATTCAACTTGCAAATGAACTTTTTGGGTATCCTGCACCAGCACTCCTAAGTCCCTTTGCGACTCCAATTTCTGAATTCTCTCCCCATTTAGAAAGTAGTCTATACCTTTATTCCTACTATCAAAATGCATGACTCCACACTTTGCTACGCTGTATTCCATCTGCCACTTCTTTGCCCACTCTCCAAACCTGTCCAAGCCCTTTTGCAGTCCCTGCTTCCTCCACAATACCTGCCCTCCACCTCTCTTTGTATCATCTGCAAACTTGGCCGCAAAGCCTTCAATTCCCTCGTCTAAATCATTAATATACTGTATAATGTGAAGAGCTCCGGCCCTCGCACCGACCTCTGCAGAACACCCCTAGTCACTGGCAGCCAACCATAAAAACCCCCCTTTATTGCCACTCTTTGTTTTCTGCCATCCTATCATGCTAGTATCTGCCCTTTGATACCTTGTGCTCTCATCTTCTTTAGCAGCCTCACATGCGGCACCTTATTAAAGGTCATCTGAAAATCCAGGTAAACCACATCCACTGACTCTCGCCAGGATTGAAGATGGGTCCCTGGGGCTGTAGGGCAGCAAATCTACCATTGCGCCACTGTGCCACTCTAGTTCTTTTATCCTGAGGCTGTGCCCTCTGGTACTAGACTCATCCTCGAGTGGAAACATCCTCCCCACATCCACTTTATCCAGGCATTTCAGTATTCGGTAAGTTTCAATGAGATCCCCTCCCCCCATTATCCTAAACTCCTGCGAGTACAGGCCCAGAGCCGACAAAATCTCAATCGTAGCCTTCATAGTTTTTTCCTTCATTCCAGTACTACTTTAGGAATTTAGCTTTACAACTCAATATGATGGCATTTGAACCCACAATGCCTGTTTTGTTTGACCCTTTACCACCACGACCTAGTTATTGTACATCTGGGGAAAGGATGTGCCCAGACCTTGGCCTGTCACTGGTAGACCATCGCCTTTGCCATGAATATCACTTTGGCACCTGCATGCATCTTTAACCATGTACATACTTTCTTTAAAGGAATGGATAGGCGACGTTTTGGATTGGGATCCTTTTGCAGGTGGAGATGTCTCCTATCATAAATGCTGATGACCCACTGAGTTACTCCTGCACTTTTTGTTTTGCTCAAGATCCCAGCATCTGCAGTTTATTATGTCTCTAATTTTTATGTAGTTCCTTCCTACGCATATTACCTACCAGGCCCCATCCTGCCCCGCCATCAACAAATTTGATAGAACCTGAAGAACCTGAAGACCCATGCCAATTTGACCTGTGGAGAATTCACACATATTTGAAAGCAAGAGCCTGTCAGGATATAGAAATATGTTCCAATATCAGATAATGATACGTCATTCTGCCAGCTGTTCAAATTGAATGAATTAATGAATGAATAATTTTATTGGCAAAGTATATTCACATACAAGGAATTTGCCTTGGTGCTCCGCCCGCAAGTAACAAAGTGACATACAGTGACAGTTAGGAATGACACATAAAACATTAAACATTATTAATAAAACATTATCGATTAGACATGTGAATTAAATAAAATACCAGAGCAAAAGAAGGCTACAGATTTTTGGTTATTGTGTAGAGCTACTACTCATGGGAAAAAAAGCTGTTTTTATGTCTGGCTGTGGCAGCTTTGACAGCCCAGACTCGCCTTCCAGAGTGAAGTGAATCAAAGAGTTTGTGGCCAGGGTGAGAGGAGTCACAGATGATCTTGCCCACTCGCTTCGTGGCCCTTGCAGTGTACAGTTTGTCAATGGAGGGAAGGTTGCAGCCAATATCCTTCTCAGCTGATCAGACGATTTGCTGCAGCCTCCGGATTTTGTGCTTGGTGGCTGAGCCAAACCAGACCATGATGGAGAAGATGAGGACAGACTCTATGATGACCGTATAGAATTGGACCATCATTGCCTGTGGCAGATTGTGCTTCCTCAGCTGCCGCAAGAAGTACATCCTCTGTTGTGCCTTTTTGACTGTGGAGTCGATGGTAGCTCTCCATTTAAGGTGCTTGGAGATGATGGTTCCCAGGAACTTAAAATATTCCACAGATGTGACTGTGGTGGTGAGTGGGGTGAGGGGAGGGGGAGCTCTCCTAAAGTCCACAGTCAATTCCACTGTCTTAAGAGCATTGAGCTCCAGGTTGTATCAATAGCACCAGGATGCCAGCTGTGTCACTTCTTGTCTGTAGGCAGATTCCTCCCCATTATGGATCAGCCCAATCAGGGTTGTGTCATCTGCAAACTTGAGAAGCTTGACAAAGGCGTCAATGGAGGTGCAGTCATTGGTGTAGAGAGAGTAGAGGAGAGGGGAGTGTACGCAGCCTTTTGGTGTTCCAATGCTGAGGGCATGCGGGTCCGAGATGTGCTTTCCCAGCCTCACATGCTGCTTCCTGTCTGTAAGGAAGCTGGTGATCCACGACAGAGGACTTCAGGCACAGTCAACTAGTTGAGTTTGGAGTGTAGTAGCTCTGGCACAATGGTGTTGAATGCAGAGCTAAAATCAACAAACAAAATCCTCGTATAGGTCCCCCAGCAGCCTAGATGCTGGAGGGTACAGGGACAATAGTGGAGACTTTGAAGCAGGCTGGGACAGAACAGGTTACACAAAAAAGCTGGAGAAACTCAGCGGGTGCAGCAGCATCTATGGAGCGCTGGGACAGAACAGTGGGACAGAACAGGTTTGCAGGAACTGGTTGAAAATGTCTCTGTGTGTGTGTGTTGACCGGTGCCAATTGTTCGGCAAAGAGCTTGAGAGTGAAGGGGGAAACATTGTCCAGTCCTGGAGATTTCTGACTTTTCTGTCTTCTAAACAGCCTCTCCACCTCCTCTATTTTTATTGTTGATGATGGAGAAGTGGTCAGATTGATGTTGGGCTGCACGGAGGTGGTGGGTAGTGGACGAGGCCACAGTCTTTTGCAGTCAGGCTGTAATTTGGGTGTTAAGTGGTGATTGGAGGGGGGGGGGGTGAAAAGGGTCCTGTCTTTTCAGACTGGAGACTTGCTTTAGTTGTGAAGTGGTGATTGGGGAGGAGTGGATGTAGACGGGCCCAGTCTTTACAGACTGAGGTCTGGCTGTGTTAGTTGGGGAGGGGGGATGGGGTACCAGAGTTACGTTTCTGCTTGTCAAACCTGCAGTTGAACTCATTTGGGTTGTTGGTCAGCTGACGATTGTCGAAAGAGTCGGGGGGGTGGGGGGGGTGGGGCTTTCCTCTTGTAGCTGGTGATTTCTTGCAAGTCCTTCCAAACTGAAGAAGAACTAAATTGAGGGAGAAACAGTCTGACCAACAGATACCAAAACAGTATGGCTCTTTTTGGGGTTGCACACTGGCACAATGGTAGAGTTGCTGTCTTACATTGCCAGAGACCCGGGTTCAACCCTGACTATGGGTGTTGTCTGTGCAGAGTTTGTATGTTCTCCCTGTAACCGTGTGTGTTTTTTCCCGATGCTTCGGTTTCCTCCCACATTCCAAAAACGCGCAGGTTTGTAGGTTAACTGACTTCTGTAACTTGGCCCCAGTGTGTAGGATAGAACTAGTGTAC
Source organism: Leucoraja erinaceus (assembly GCF_028641065.1). Lineage (NCBI taxonomy): Eukaryota > Metazoa > Chordata > Chondrichthyes > Rajiformes > Rajidae > Leucoraja > Leucoraja erinaceus. Next base: position 48,601,446 of record NC_073382.1, on the reverse strand, counting down.
GAGTGATGGCTGGTTGGCACGGACTCGGTGGGCCATGGGCCTGTTTCACACTGTATCTCTAAACTAAACCAAACTAAACGATTCAGGCCCAGACTGCGGAACCTTGAGCAAAACACAAATAGGAAGAACCCAACAGGTCAGGCAGCATCTGTGGAGGGAATGGACGGATGGCATTATGGGACTGATGACGTGTTTGGCAAACATTTATATCTATACAAGCACCCTTGCCACTCATATCCCTGGGGAGATATACCTTCCCTTGTTGGAGGGGTGTCCCCACCACTGCCCCACCATGTCCAGCAGCAGAGAGACCCTATACTGTGCCCCTCCCCCACAGAGCCTTGGCAAAGAGCATCCCACAACACGTACTCCTGCAGTCTGGAATGGGCCAATGGGCAACATTCCCTGACGGACATCTCACTCTGCTGGGAGACCAACAAGTTTTGCGCAGGCCTAAGAGTGTCTTTCTCTGAGTTGATGATCTTCCAACAGCACACGATGTCCCAATATAATAGCTGGGAAGAAGAAGAGTGTAATTTATCACGATGCCATTTTAGATAGAGCCTGCCCCGATTGTACGGAGCCAAGAAACCTCTCAGCCCGCGTTTCTGAGATCAATATACAACATGCCATGTTATGTTAGCATACATCAATCTCTTTGATGCTGTAACTCCGAACATATACAGCATCCATCAGTGGCTGAAAGCTTTGTCTTAATATATTCACACAAGATTGTGTAATTTATTCGCACAAGAAATTCAGTGCCTTCTGAGGAAACTATTGCTGTGTAGATCAGGACTACCCAGTTGTGTGGAGTGTGGCAGTGAATCGTGTAAGTGTTAATTAATGCTTACCTTGTCTCACCAGCACTTGCAACATCTCGGTGCCCTCAAATCGGAAAGCAATTACATCGCACAACCTCTTCTTACAACATGTCTTGTTGAAGTAACAGCTTATTAAATTAGCAATGTTGTTCCATAGTTAATCTTGTGAACTGTGCTATAAATGTTTTCAAAACCTTTCTTTTAAAGATTGTAAGTATTTCGATCGAAGAAAATTCAATATCAATAGAAGGATGAGGGGAACCTCATTGAAACTTACCGAATAGTGAAAGGCCTGGATAGAGCGGATGTAGAGAGGAGGTTTCCACCAGGACCAGAGGCCAGAGCCTCAGAATAAAACAAAATACCTTCAGAAAGGAGATGAGGAGGAATTTCTTCAGTCAGAGGGAGGTAAATCTGTAGAATTTGTTACCACAGACAGCGTGGAGGTCAATTCAATGGATATTTTTAAGGCAAATTGGCTGATTCTTGATTAACAAGGGTGTCAGGGGTTATGGGGTGAAGGCAGAAGAATGGGGTTGGGGAAGCTAGATCAGCCATAATTAAATGACAGAGTTGACCTGACAGAATGGCCAAATTCTGCTCCCATGACTTAAGAAAATCAGGGCAGATTCATTTTGGTAGCAAAGACTTCATGAACTGATTTTAGAATATGCTTTAGGCAAAAATTATAACATGGAAATGGCTTATGAAAAGCAAACTGGAGTTAAAAAAAAAAACAGGAATTATTTTGGAAAAGTTGAATTCTGCAATATAAGAATTATGGGTTCAAAATGACAGAAAGTTACAGCAAGCTAATTAGTTTAGTGTATCGTCATGTAGACTGAGGTACAGTGAAAAGCCTTTTTATATTGTGTGGTATCCAGTCAGTGGAAAAACTATGCATGATTACAATCAAGCCGTCCACAGTGTACAGTTACAGGTTAAAAGGAATAACATTTAGTGCAAGATAAAGTTCAGTGAGGTCCGATTAAAGATGGTCTGAGGGTTGCCAATGAGGTAGATGGTAGGTCCGGGCCCCTCTCCAGTTGGTGATAGGATGGTTCAGTTGCCTGATAACAGTTGGGGAAACAACTGTCCCTGAATCTGGAGGTGTGCATTTTCACACTTTTGTACTTCTTGCCTGATGGGAGAGGAGAGAAGAGGGAGCACACTTGTTATTGATTATGTTGGTGGCCTTGCCGAGGCATCATGAAGTGTAGATTGAGATAATGGAAGAGAGGTTAGTTTGCATGATGGTAGTCACAAAATCCTGGAGGAACTCAGTGGGTGAGGCAGCATCTATGGAGAGAAGGAATAGGTGACATTTTGGGTAGAGACCCTTCTTCATACTGATGTCGGGGGAGGGGTGGGGTGGTAAATGAAAGGAAGAGGCGGAGACAGTAGGCTTGTGGGAGAGCTCGGAAGGAGGAGGGGAAGGAGGGAGAAAGCAAGGGCTATCTAAAATTAGAGAAGTCAATGTTCATACCGCTGGGGTGTAGACTACCTAAGTGAAATATGAGGTGCTGTTCCTACAATTTGTGCTGGGCCTCACTCTGGCAATGGAAGAGGCACAGGACAGAAAGGTTAGAATGGGAATGGGAGGGGGAGTTGAAGTGCTTAGCAACCGGGAGATCAGGTTGGTTAGTACGAACTGAGTGGAGGAGTTGGGCGAAGCGATCGCCGAGCCTGCGCTTGCTCTCACCGATGTAGAGAAGTTGGCACCTGGAACAGCGGATGCAGTAGATGAGGTTGGAGGAGGTGGAGGTGAACCTCTGCCTCACCTGGAAAGACTGCTTGGGTCCTTGGATGGAGTCGAGGGAGGAGGTTAATTTCCTGCGTTTGCAAGGGGAAAGTACCCAAGGAGGGGGTGTTTGGGCAGGGACGAATTGACCAGGGAGTTACGGATGGAACGGTCTCTGCGGAAAGCAGAAAGGGGAGGAGATGGGAAGATGTGGTCAGTGGTGGGATCCCATTGGAGGTGGTGAAAATGTCGGAGGATTATATGTTGTATGCGACGGCTGATGGGGTGGAAGGTGAGGACAGGAGGACTCTGTCCTTGTTATGAGTAGGGGGATGGGGAGTAAGAGCGGATTGGGCTACATTCACTAGGAATTCCGCTTGGAATTTATACAATGCGTAGCACTCCCCTGAAGATGACAACATCTAACATTGTCATTTGGCTAGAAAATATTCCTCTTTATTTGTCTGCCTGTTGCACAAATGATAATTATCTATATTTCAAAAATGAGGAACTCCATTTATTTGTGAACTTCAGGATTTTAATTTGGAGACACAAGGATCTGAAGAAGGGCCTCGACCCAAAACATTACCTATCCATGTTCGCCAGTGATGCTGTCTAACCTGCTGAGTTACTCCAGCATTTTATAGGATATTAGTTTGGCTGGGTGAATCACTTGTCAATCGCATGGCAGCTTTTAGCCTGATGTAGAATAAATGAGAGAGTACAAAATCCACCCAGGAGGATTGGAAAGGTTTAAAGGGAATGTGGAAGAAAGAACTGCAGATGCTGGTTTAAATCGAAGGTAGACACAAAATCCTGGAGTAACTCAGCGAGTGAGGCAGCATCTCCGGAGAGAATGGGCGACGTTTCGGGTCAAGACCCTTTTTCTGTTCTCGACCCAAAACGTCGCCCATTCCTTCTCTCCAGAGATGCTGCCTCATCCACTAAGTTATTCCAGCATTTTGTGTCTACCTAAGGTTTAGAGGGATCTGGGCCAAAATAGTCAAATGGGACTAGCTTAGGTGGGGCATCTTGGTCAGGATGGGTGATTTGGGCTGAAGGGCCTGTTTACCCTCCATTTTGTATCCCTTCAGCCTGCCTAAAGAAGTATCCAAAGCCAATATATATTACTCATTTAAAACGCCAAGTGCTGGAGGAACTTAATAGGTCAGGCAGCACCTGTGGAGGGAATAGACAGATGACGTTTCAGATTGACATACTTCAGTCCTGAAGCATTGCCTATCTATTCCCTCCATAGAACTGCCGGGTTCCTCCAGCACTGTGATTTCCTGAAGATTTCCAGCACCTGCAGTTTACTATATCTCCATCTATTACTCATTGCTATTTGTCCTAAATATTATTGATGCTATCAAATGATTTAGTTAAGAAAGACAGCTAAGAGTCATCCACCTTGGCAGGCAATTACAGATGGATATGAGCCAAAGTTGGCAAAGAGTAGTTTCCTTCCATAAAGGGTGATTGTGAGCCAGTTTTTCTGATAGTCTGATGACTTCATGGTCACCTTGGCTGATATTCACTTTTTATTTCCAGATATCTGAACTAAATTCAGATATTCCTTTGTAGCTCTATGCGCAAGTCATAGGGACGGTTTCACCTTCTATTCCAGATGCTCCCCAGCAGGACAAGACTGCAGCATCTGGTCTGAACACATCATTGATATCAAGTGAGGGATGATTCAAATAAGTACTGGATGCACCCCAGTCACTCCCTCTTCTCCCCTCTTCCATCAGGCAAATTATGTATAGAAGTGTGAAAACGTACACCTCCAGATTCAGGGACAGTCTTTTCCCATCTGTTATTATCAGGCAACTGAACCATCCTATCAACAACTAGAGAGCGGTCCTGAGCTACCATCTACCTCACAGGAGACCTTCGGACTATCTTTAATCGGGCTTTACTGGACTTTATCTTGCATTAAATGTTATTCCCTTTATCATTTTTCACACAGAGAATGGTGAATCTCTGGAACTCTCTGCCACAGAGGGTAGTTGAGGCCAGTTCATTGGCTATATTTAAGAGGGAGTTAGATGTGGCCCTTGTGGCTAAGGGGATCAGGGGGTATGGAGAGAAGGCAGGTACGGGATACTGAGTTGGATGATCAGCCATGATCATATTGAATGGCGGTGCAGGCTCGAAGGGCAGAATGGCCTACTCCTGCACCTAATTTCTATGTTTCTATGTTTCTATGTGTTTACACTGTGGATGACTCGATTGTAATCATGTATAGTCTTTCCGCTGACTGGACAGCATGCAACAAAAGCTTGTCACTGTACCTCGATACACATAACTATAAACTAAACTACAGATTGCCTCCCAATCTGGACGTCTACATTGGGGCTCTCACATAGAGGATGATAGGTATTTGGTACAAGCTGCCAGAGGAATGCTGAACTACTATCTACCTCTACTGTGACTGTCGGACTATCTTTGATTGGACTTTGCTGGCTTTACCTTGCACTAAATGTTATTCCCAATGTTGTAATCATGTATTGTCTTTCTACTGACTGGTTAGCGCGCAACAAAGCCTTCTCTCTGTACATGTGACAATAAATTCAACTGTACCTGTAAACTGTACCTGTAATTGTACCTGGAGGCAGCAACTAAAAGATAGTGGGCAGCACAGTGGCTCAGCGGTAGAGTTACTGCCTCACAGCACCAGAGTCCCAGGTTCGATCCTGACCTCAGGTACAGTCTGTTCTGAATTTATGCTCTTCCTGTGATCACGTGGGTTTTCCCCGGGTGCTCTGGTTTCTTCCCACTTTCCCAAGATGTGCAGGTTTGTAGGTTAATTGGCCTTTGTAAAGTGCTCCTATTTTGTAGGATGCAAAACTGGGATAACATAGAACGAGTGTATGTGTGACAATTGCTCAGCGCGTACTCACTTGCCCAAAGGGCCTGTCTCCACGCTGTATCTCTCAACTAAACTAAACTAAACTAAACAATTGGACAGGTTCATGGGTCAAAACCATTTAGATGGATATGGGACATACCCAGGAAAATGGGATAAAATGTAATAGAAAGGAACTGCAGATGCTGGCTTTTACCAAAGATAGACACAAAATACAAGAGTGGCTCAGCGGGTCAGATAGCATCTCTGGAGAAAATAGATTGGTGCTGTTTTGGGTCTGGACACTTCTTCAGACAGATGGGACTAACTCAAAAGCCAACTTGGTCGCATGGACAAGTTAGGCCAACGGCACTCTACGACTCAGAAGACATTAATAATGGACGATCTTATTCCCTCTGATTCTTATTGTTTATTGTAATAGCAGAAATCATGCGATCTAAAAATTCTTATTCACTGTCAAGAGTCAAGAGCTTTTATTGTCATATGTATCGAAACAGAACAATAAAATTCTTACCTGAACTTTTGACGCCTCTGGGCCTGTACTCGCTGGAGTTTAGAAGGATGAAACTCATTGAAACTTACCAAATAGTGAAAGGCCTGGATAGAGTGGATGTGGAGAGAATGTGTCCACTAGTGGGACAGTCTAGGACCAGAGGCCACAGCCGCAGAATATAACGACGTACCTTTAGAAAGGAGGTTAGGAGGAATTTATTTCGCCAGAGGATGGTGAATCTGTGGAATTCATTGCCACAGATGGCTGTGGAGGACAAGACAATGGGTATTTTTAAAGTGGAGATTGACAGATGCTTGATTAACAAGGGTGCTCTGGTTGTCAAAATGTGACACTCCTGCCTTGTTACAGCCTAATGGCCGGTTCTCACGGTGCGACTTGACGCAAGATGTCACCAGAGTGAAGTGGTCGTGGTCCAGCACGAGTTCCGCACGATATAACGGGGATAAAGAGTTCCCACGGTACTCGGCAATTCTGTCATTTGTGCGAGTGACTTGTCCGTCTCCCGATCTTTCCCGTTAATCGTGAATGAACATCGTGGACTGGAGTGTAGTTAATCACGTGGCACAAATTATGTCACTTTTTTTCACACACTATATAAATATCCTCCGTTCGTAGAATTGGCTCATTTGCAGACATGCCTATACAAAGTTGGTTCGAGTACAGGCTGGTTGTTATTTTCATTGACGCGCTGTATTAGAGACATGATTCCTACTTCAAACAAAGAGGGTGTAAAAGCTGTCTGCCACTACTTTTACATTGCAGCTGCAGGGAACAGACAGACTTATAAGATAAATTAAAGGTAACTGCAAAAACAGCACTTTTACATCTGTAGCATGGTATGTTTTTAAATCATGGATAACATTAAATTGTTCTCCTGTACATAAATTAATATATTGTTATAGATACTCACATGAGCACCCGGGATACTTCGCAGCCTTCGTCTCCAGCAGGTTGCGCTTTCTCTCCCTATTTCTATAATCCTCTCTGGATTTGTCATAGAGAATCTCATTGCATTGGTACCACTCCACCAGTTCCCCCTCTTGTTCCCTGTTGAAGTTATATGGCCTTACCTTCTGCCATCTTCCCTTTATGTTATCGTCTGCTGAGGCTATTGGGGAGGCAACAGCTACTGGGGAGGCAATCTCAAATCCACCTTGATCACCCTCTCCCTGCTCCAAGGAGCCCACAGGCAGTGGTATCTCTGGCATCTCCTCTTGCCTCTCCACCTGTCTCTCTTGCTGAGTCTCCTTCTCATTTACCTGCATGGCTAAAAACTTTCTGACTTTCTTTGACCCCTTTCTTTGCGCTTTTCTGAGAGGCATCTCTGCAAGTCTTACTGTGAAAAAGATTCTCAAACAATGACAATTAGGTGGGACGTCCTCGATGGACACATGGTCCATTGGCGATATTGAGACCACCTTTTTTACTCACCTTATGTCCCCTCTGTCAAGCTTCTGGGTTTACCGTTCGCAGGAGTTCCCACGGTACCCGCAAGAGTCATTACGGATATCGCACGGATATTGCACTGGCATCTGCGTTCATACAATGTTGCAACGCTCACCAAAAAGTGCTCAAGTCACTCTTGGAGAAATTCAAAAATGTTTGAATTTTCTCCCGACCTTACAAAGTTACACGACTACCTGCCGTTAGCGCCACGGAGGTCCTCGGTGGTCCACGAATGCCGTACTGTTATCGCAGGAGGTTCCCACGATGTTAAACTCTTGTTAAGTCTTGTGTCAGGTCGCACCGTGAGAAAGCCCTTTGAGAGAGTGAATTGGATTGTCTGAAAATATTTGTGTTACATATCTTTAGCTTTGCAATGAAATAGTCACCGCTTTGAGAAAGATTGGAGGTTGTCCAGATCCAGTCCAGTTAAAAGCTGTTGCTGCTGTCTTCTTTGTTATCTGCATTGCGTGTTAAATTAGATTCTAAAATGTTACCTAAGTCACCAAAGGACTTGGGTCAGCTTTTTCTTAATAATCATTTTTTGAAACCGTTAACAAAACAGAATATACATAAAAAGTGGAAGCCTTTGGCTTTGAGAAATACAGAATCCAAGTCGCGTTTCATTAAGGAGATACAAGGAACTGCAGATGCTGGTTTACAATAAAAGGCACAAAGTGCTGGAATAACTCAGCAGGTCAAGTAACATACCCAGAGAAAAGGGATCGGTGACGTTTTGGGTCAGTGGTACGTTGCTGCCTGACCCATTGAGTTACTCCATCACTTTGTCTCTTTTGTTTTAAGAGTTTCATTAACTTGAAGTGTGTTTAACAGAATATGTCACAGCAAATAGTAATAACCTTTGTATGAAATAATTCCTGATGTGTCCTCATTGTTTGTCAGCCTAGTATTAGAATAGAGGGTATCTAATCCAATCTGAGTTCATTGTTCTATTGTAGTAATCATACTATCAAATCTGAAGCCTCCCATTCTATCCCCCTGCTAATAACGATTTGTTCTGAAATTGAAATCATAAATTTTCCAGTGTTTTTTGTTTAATAATTTATGTAGTATCAAGTTAAGCATAATAAATGACATATTTCTGGATTGAGTTCCTGTAATATAAGGTGAAGGGAAGTATTTCATTCAATCCTGTGTGGAAATGTTAATGACCTTGAGATGCATTTTGCTCGTGAGCACCTATGAATTACCATTATGTGCAGGATACCAAGATGAGTTATTTTAATGAATGTTCTTGTCAGTGCCATACTTACTCTGTAGTTGTTCTGTTCGTGAAAGAGTTGAAACCATATATGTTGTTTATTTGTATTGTATTGTATTGTATATCTTTATTGTCATTTCCTGAGTATTCGCATACCCAGAGGAAACAAAAAAACGTTGCTCAACCAGTGTCCATTCAGTGTGCATGAAAAAATAAATAGAAATAAAAATACATGTATCATGAACAAATTTAACACTCTACTAAACATTCAACAGCCGTTCCGACCGGCAGCGGCACAACAGTGGCTCTGCTGCAGTGTGGGGGTTTGTGCGCGATACTTGGCAGGGGGCAAAGTCCATTTAACAGTCTTATAGCCTGTGGGAAGAAGCTGAGGAGCATCCTGCTGGTTTTGCAGCTAATGCTCCTGTACCTCTTCCCAGATGGGAGGATGGAGAAAATGTCATGCGATGGGTGGTAAGGGTCTTTGATGATGGAGATGGCTGTTGATACATCTCTTTAAATCTTAAGGTAGTTCACCTTCCTGAGATTTCGTTTAGTTTAAATATAAAGTGCGGAAACAGGCCCTTTGGCTCACCGAGTCCACGCTGGCCAGCGATCATCCCGTACACTAGCACTATCTTACATAGTACGGACAATTTGCTATCTTTACTGAAGCCAATTAACCTACAAGCCTAAAGTTCAATGAAAGATCAAGTCCAGTGAAGTCTGATTAACGATAGTTGCCAATGAGGTAGATGGTAGGTCAGGACCGCTCTCTAGTGGATGATTGGATGGTTTAGTTGCCTGATAACACTGGGAAGAAACTGTCCCTGAATCTGGAGGTGTGCGTTTTCACACTTCTGTACCTCTTGAAGAGGGAGTGACCGGGATGAGACCAGTCCTTGATTATGCTGGTGGCCTTGCCGAGGCAGAGTGACGTACAGATGGTGTAGATGAAAGGGAGATTGGTTTGTCTGATGGTCTGGGCTACGTCTACAACCCCCTGAAATTTCAAACGATCTTGGATGGAACTGTTCCCAAACCACGCTGTGATGCATCCCGATAAAATGCTATCTTTTGCGCATCTGCAGAAGTTGGCGAGAGTTATTGGGGACATGCAGAACTTCCTAAGCCTTCTAAGGAAGTAGAGGCATTGGTGTGCTTTCTTGGCCATTGCTTTGATATAGCTGGTCCAGGACAGTTTACTGCTGATATTTACTCCCTGAAACTTGAAGCTTTCAACTTATCTCTACTTTGGTACCATCACTGTATACCAAGGTTGTTGAATCAAGACCAGGACACGAGGTTCTCAATCTCCTTCCTGTACACCATCTCATCATTATTTGATATCCAGCCCACAATGGTGATGTCGTCTGCGAATTTGTACATTGAATTGGATTTGTACATGGCTGGACAGTTGTGAGCGTACAAGGAGTAAAGAAGGGGGCTGAGAACACATCCTTGCGGAGCACCAGTGTTGAGGATTATCGTAGAGGATGATTTGTCCCCTATACTCACTGATTGTGGTCTGTTGGTCAGGAAGTCGAGGATTCAATTGCAGAGATGAGTGCTGAATCTAAGTCCCGCGAGTTTGGTGATGACCTTGGAGTTGCGGTGTCAGAATTCTGTCCCATTGGCTGTTCTTGACCCTATTGTAGACCAACCTCTGACAGATGACCTTCTGTTCTGCACTTTTTATTTCTCAGCCACCAAAGTGTACGCGTGCAGAGTATTAAACAGTTCTCACAAAGCACCCTTGGTGAACAAAAAAAAACACAAAGTGCTGGAGTAACAGCAGGTCAGCCAGCATCTCTGTAGGACATGGAGAGGTGTTGTTTCAGGTTCAGACATCTTTAGACTGTGTAGCAGAGGGGAGAGAAAGCTTGAAAAGAGGTGGGGGGGATGACACAAAACTTGGCAAGTGATAGGTGGATACAGACGACACTGCGGTGCAGTGGTAGAGTTGCTGCCGTAAGCGCCAGGGACCCGGGTTCGATCTGACTATGGGTGCTGTCTCAGTGGAGTTTGTACGTTCTCCCTGTGACTGCGTGGATTTTCTCTGTGTGCTCTGGTTCCCTCCCACATCCCAAGGACATGCAGGTTACTTGGCTTCTGTAAATTGTCCCAACTGTGTGGGATAGAACTATTGTACGGGTGATTGTTGCTCGGTACGGACTCAGATCTCGGTGGGCCGAAGGGCCTGTTTCCATGCTGTATCTCTAAACTAAACTAATTAAACTAAACAGTAAATTTCATTTGTAGATAAGGTGTAAACATGCAAAACTCTTTTTTAAAAAATCCCTTATTGTAATTCCTTCACACTACTGAATGATGAACCTCTTTATTTATGAGCCTGCTTATATCAAGACATGTTTATCGGCCTTGATTTGTTGTACGTAATCATGCTGCATCACTCTGATAACAAGATTTGTAAGGTCTCACTGAATATATTCTTGGTGAACCAAATAATACACAACTTCTAAAAATAAAATCACAATGTCTGTGAAAAAATAACGTTACTTTGGCAAGAAGATTACGGGAATAATGAATGTGTAGATTCCCAGTGACAAGAGAATATATTTCTCTGCTGCAGTAAAATATGATAAGCTTATATTCTTTCAAGAACAATAAGATGTGATATATAAATGACATAACAGCATAGTGGGCACAATGGTGAGGCGGCAGAGGTGCTGCCTCATAGCCCCAGAAGCCTGAGTTTGATCCTGACTACAGGTGCTGTCTGTGTGGAGTTTGTATGTTCTTACCCGTGACCGCGTGGGTTTTCTCTTGGTGCTCCGGTTTCCTCACACACTCCAAAGACATACTGGTTTGTAGGTTAATTGGCTTCAGTAAATTGTAAATGGTCACCGGTGTGTAGGATAGTGTTAGTGTACAGGGTGATCGCCAGTCGGCACGGACATAGTGGGCCATTCAGGTTTGTAGGTTGATTGGTTTCTGTAAATTGCTGGGCCATTTTGGTTTAGTTTGACCCTTCATACCCCTAGCCTGGCAATTGTGTCAAGAAACCTACAACAACAAGACACCAATAAGAAAGTACCTCGACAAAAAGGACACAAAGTGCTGGAGTAACTCAACGCGTCAGGTAGCATCTCTGGAGAACATTTTGGTCGGGAGAATATAATAGAATAATTTTGTTTGTAATAAAGTAACCTAACAAAGCATCAGAAACAAAGAACCACAGCTGCTGGTTCATATCAAAGAAAGACACAAAGTGCAGGAGAAACAAAGAGGGTCTGAAGAAGGGTCTTGAACTGAAACGTCACCCATCCTCTTCTCCAGAGATGCTGCCTGACCTGCTGAATTACTCCAGCACTTTGTATCTATCTTAAGCATCAGACTGATTTTATGTTGATGTGTTACCTTGTTTATTGTTAGCATGCAGTGCAGACATTGACATTCCCACTCAGCAACGGTTCAATAAAATATTTGATTTCCTTGTTCACCGTTTGCACATGTTAATTAGAGATTCAGTAATTAAATAACAAAAGAGTTGAATCCACAGAAGGGTCCGGTACAAATTGGCTGTTGGGTTATTGCCCTCTGCACAGCCAGTAGGGATAAGCAAATAGATCTGTTTGAACCTGAGACAAATCTCTTATTCAGCTCATTTTGGAGGAGAAAATATGGCTGATGCTTTAACTTTTCTTTTTGGCCTTCATAAATAAAAAAGGACCGACAGTGTTTTGCCATGTATAAATAAATACAGAAAAGGGTCTGAAGAAAAGGTCCCAACCGGAAACTTCATCCATCCTTTTTAGTGTTGTTTAATTTAGCGATAGAGTGGGGGAAACCGTTTCCACGCCAACCAGCGTTCACCTCGTACACTATCCTACATACTAGGGACAATTTACAATCTTTACCAAAGCCAATTAACCTTCAAACCCGCACATCTTTGGAGTTTGGGGGGAAACTGAAGCACCCGGAGAAAACCCATGGGGTCACGGGGAGAACGTAAATCTCTGTACTACACCCGTAGTCAGGATCGAACCCGGGTCTCTGGTGCTGTAAGGCAGCAACTCTACCGCTGTGCCACCCCATATTTTCTCCATTGATACTGCCTGACCTGTTGAGTTACTCCAGCACTTTGTGTATCTTTGTCTATCTTTGGTATAAACCAGCATCTTACCTGGAGCAGCACAACAGATATGTAAACCGAGTACAGGTGCACAACCTTTTATCCGAAAGCCTTGGGACCAGACACTTGTCGGATTTCGGACATTTTCGGATTTCAGAATGGAAGATTTTTAGCGTAGATTAGGTAGGTAGCGCGGGCGGCTTGAAAAGTCTGGATCAGCTGCCTCCTCCCCGGAGACCGGGAGAATCATTGCATAAATGTTAGTCAGTTAGTTTGGAGGGATTTTATGTGGTGGTGGTGTAGGGGTGAAGGAGGAAACTTTAATTCTTAGTCCCCTACCTGGTCAGCGACTCCCAACCTCGCGGAGCTGGGGGCTCCGTCCGGCCGCGGGCGGCGCCGGTTGTAGCTCCGACCCCAGCAACTCTACCCCTGGCTGCGAGGCGCTCCAAATCCAGCGCGGCCCGCGGCCGGACGTCCCAGCTCCGAGAATGTCGGGAGTCGGCGGCATCGCAGCGCTGGGATACCAGCGGGGAGCGGGCAATGCCTTACCGGGTCGCCGTGCGGCAAGCTCCGGAGCACTGTGGCCGCCTTCTTCCAACATTCGCGGAGCGTCGCTGGATTTGGAGCCGCGGAGCTGGGGGCTTCGTCCGGCCGCGGGCGGCGCCGGTTGGAGCTCTGACCCCGGCAACTCTACCCCTGGCTGCGCGGCTCCAAATCCAGCGACGCTCCGCGATGTTGTGTGTCGGCAGCCACAACGCTCCGGAGCTTGCTGCACGGCGACCCGGTAAGGCATTGCCCGCACCCCGCTGGTATCCCAGCGCTGCGATGCCGCCGACTCCCGACATTCGCGGAGCTGGGGCGTCCGGCCGCGGGCCGCGCTGGATTTGGAGGCCTCGCAGCCAGGGGTAGAGTTGCCGGGGTCGGAGCTGCAACCGGCGCCGCCCGCTGCCCCACCGGCCACAGCGCTGCGGAGCTTACTGCACGGCGACCCGGTAAGGCATTGACCGCTCCCCGCCTCTCCGACCAGGTAGGGGACTAAGAATTAAAGTTTACCCCTTCACCCCCCTTCACATAAAAGTACTCCAAACTAACTGACTAACATTTAAGCAATGATTTACAGATGTTTAAGCGTCTCCCGGTCTCCAGGGAGGAGGCAGCCGCTACAGTAGTACAGACCTGGGTTGACCGTGGGTCGTTTTGGGTCAAGTTTGGCGCCAAACGCGAGCTTTGGTGCGCAGACGACATCTGGAAAAAATGGCCGGTTTTCGGAGCTTTTCGGTTTCTGGAACTCCAGATAAAAGGTTGTGCACCTGTACTCTATAAAATAAAAATCATTATTACAAATCAGGCACTTGCAAACGTGTGAATTAGGAGCTGGGCTGGGCCGTTTGACCCCTCAAGCATGCTCTGCTCTGTCCTTCTCTCTCTCTCTCTCCCCCTCCCCCCCCCCCCCCTCTCTCCCCCCCCCCCCCCCCCCCACCCCCCCCCCCTCCCCCTCTCCTTCTCCCCCCCCTCTCTCCATCTCTAATAAATCCCATTGTTAGTTTAACATACAGGCTATCTATTATCTAACAGTGTGATATCGACACACATTCTGTCAAACAGATGTGCATAATTAACAGGGCTCTTTGACCTTTGTCACAGCAATATTTAGTTTTGTTTAGTCTTGAGATACAACATGAAAACAGGCCCTTCAGCCCACTGAGCCCACATGAACCATCGATCACCCGTTCACACGAGTTCTACATTGTCCCTCTTTCTCATCCACTCCCTACATATTAAATTACATTTAAACTGTGCACATTTTACAGAGGCCAATTAACCTACAAACCCGCACGTCTTTGAGATGTGGCAGGAAACCGGAGCACCCAGAGGAAACCCACGCAGTCACAATGAGCATGTGCAAAGTCCACACAGACAGCACCCGAGGTCAGGATCAAACCCGGGTGTCTGGCGCTGTGAGGCAGCAACTCTACCAGATGTACTTGTTTGCCCTTTACCAGGCAGCAGTCATTCCTTATTATCCTCCAAATCCACAGCAGAAGTAATAAATACAGCTGTACGATGGCGGAGCTGGTACACCAGGGACCCGCGTTCCATCCTGACCATGGGTTCTGTCTGTGTGCAGTTTGCATGTTCTCTTTGTGACCCCGTGGGTTTCCTCTGGGTGCTCCGGTTTTTATCCACATCCCAAAGACGTGCGGGTTTGTACATTAATCGGCCTCTGTAAATGCCCCAAGTGAGTGGATGAGAAAATGTGATAACATAAGACTTGTGTGAACGTGGAGCAAAATAAATTGCTGGTATTTTATCCAGAGTCTCATTAATCCCAACTTTTTTTTTTGTGTTTCTTTTTTGTTTACTTTATTAGAAGTAAATACAGTACAAAACAATACAGTGGTACCTAATTTTAGGTGCCAACTATGTCATAACATAATACATTCTATGTACAACCTCTAGTTCTATGTTTTTGAAAAGGAAGTAAAAAAAACAAAAAAAATAGAGAGAAGAAAAAGAGGAAAAATAGATAGTAGAAAATAGAAAAACGTGAAGTGTGTATAGAAGAAAAGAAAAAGTAGAAAGTAGAAATAGGAGAAAAAGACCCTTAAAAAAGACATTTTCAAATCTTTGTTCGGAGATGTAAATCTATCCACGACCTGAAATCAGCAATCTTTACGGTACTGCTGCATCACATGATTCCAAAAAGTCGATGAAAAGGGGACCAACTCCTTAAGAATTGGTCATATTTATCTATTAGTCGGAGTCTCATTTCTTCAAGGTGTGCTATGTCCATCATATTCCTAATCCACATTTTAATAGTTGGTATAGCTGTATTTTTCCAAAATTTAAGTATTAATTTCTTTCCAATTATTAACCAATAATTAAAGAATGCTTTTTGGTCTTTATTTAAATTGATATTTTCTACTATTATTCCAAATATAATCCATTCCGTATTAGGTTCTATTCTTGACTTGAAAAGCTTTGTAAATATATCAAATATATCGCTCCAAAATGTATTCAACTTTGTACATCCTACAAATGAATGTGTTATATTGGCGTTTTGAAACAAACATTTATCACATCTGGGAGAGACGTTTTAACATCAGTTTAGTTTAGTTTAGTTTAGAGATACAGCTTGGAAACAGGCCCTTAGGCTCACCGAGTCAGCGCTGACCAGCGATTCGTGCACATTAACATTATCCTACGAGGGACACCCTAGGGACAATTTACATTTATGCCAAGCCAATCAACCTGTGCTTGGTGGCTGAGCCAAACCAGACCATGATGGAGAAGGTGAGGACAGACTCTACAATGACCGTGTAGAATTAGACCATCATTGCCTGTGGCAGATTGTCAGATTCAGATTCAGATTCAATATTAATTGTCATTGTCAGTGTACAGTACAGAGACAACGGAATGCATTTAGCATCTCCCTGGAAGAGCGGCATAGCAAATGATTTGAATAAATAATAATGTGTCCGGGGGGGGTGGTGATTGGCAGTCACCGAGGTACGTTGTTGAGTAGAGTGACAGCCGCCGGGAAGAAGCTGTTCCTCGACCTGCTGGTTCGGCAACGGAGAGACCTGTAGCGCCTCCCGGATGGTAGGAGGGTAAACAGTCCATGGTTGGGGTGAGAGCAGTCCTTGGCAATGCTGAGCGCCCTCCGCAGACAACGCTTGCTTTGGACAGACTCAATGGAGGGGAGCGAGGAACTGGTGATGCATTGGGCAATTTTCACCACCCTCTGCAATGCCTTCCGGTCAGAGACAGAGCAGTTGCCATACCATACTGTGATGCAGTTGGTAAGGATGCTCTCGATGGTGCAGCGGTAGAAGTTCACCAGGATCTGAGGAGACAGATGGACCTTCTTCAGTCTCCTCAGGAAGAAGAGACGCTGGTGAGCCTTCTTGATCAGAGTATTGTGCTTCCTCAGCTGCTGCAGGAAGTATATCCTCTGTTGTGTCTTTTTGACTGTGGAGTCGATGGTAGCCCCCCACTTAAGGTCCTTGGAGATGATGGTTCCCAGGAACTTAAAAGACTCCACAGATGTGACTATGGTGTTGTTGATGGTGAGTGGGGTGATCGGAGGGGGAGCTCTCCTAAAGTCTACAATCAATTCCACCGTCTTAAGAGCATTGAGCTCTAGGTTGTTGTGATGGTACCAGGACGCCAGCTGTGTCACTTCCTGTCTGTAGGCAGATTCCTCCCCATCCTGGATCAGTTCAATCAGGGTTGTGTCGTCCGCAAGCTTAAGAAGCTTGACAGAGGGGACAGTGGAGGTGCAGTCATTGGTGCAGAGAGAGTAGAGGAGAGGGGAGAGTACGCAGCCTTGTGGTGTTCCTATGTGTTCCGGTTTCCTCCCACACTACAAAGATGTGTAGGTTTGTAGGTTAACTGACCTGTACATTTTACATACTGTGTCAGATACTGCTGGTGTTTGAATGATTGTTGGTCGGCGCAGACGTAGCCTGTTTCCACAAAAGGGAAGCATGGAACTGCAACGAAGAAAAACACAGTGAGGTTTCACCGAGGAGAGTCCACACATGCACCTGATGCACAAAATCTGACAATTAAGTTGTTTAACAAATTGGAATAATTCAGTTGCAAGAGTGATGAAATTTAATCAGGCTTGTCAAAACTCATGTGCTGAGCACAGTGAATGATAATTCCCCTGTGGAGATTCAGAGCTATAAAGAGAGCACTCTCAGAGCTTTGCTTTCATTTGATTACGTTCTGAGGCAGTGTATCGTGTGAGAGGAGCAGAGGGAAAAATTAAAATAATTGCTGCTTTGTGAATGTCCATGATCATAGGTTATAGGAGCAGAATCAGGCCCTTCAGCCTGTCAAGTCTACTCCGCCATTCTATCATGGCTGATAATAGACAATCGGCGCAGGAGTAGGCCATTTGGCCCTACGTGCCAGCACTGCCATTCAATGTGATCATGGCTGATCATCCCCAATCAGTACCCCGTTCCTGCCTTCTCCCCATATCCCCTGACTCCGTTATCTTTAAGAGCCCTATCTAGCTCTCTCTTGAAAGTGTCCAGCGAACCAGCCTCCACCTCCCTCTGCGGCAGAGAATTCCACAGACTCACAACTCTCTGTGAGAAAAAGTTTTTCCTCGTCTCCGTTCTAAAATGGCTTACCCCTTATTCTTAAACAGTGGCCCCTGGTTCTGGACTCCCCCAACATCGGGAACATGTTTCCTGCCTCTAGCATGTCCAAACCCTTAATAATCTTATATGTTTCAATAAGATCCCCTCTTATCTTTTTAAACTCCAGAGTATACAAGCTCAGCCGCTCCCTTCTCTCAGCATATGATAGTCTCGCCATCCCGTGAATTAACCTTGTAAACCTACGCTGCACTCCCTCAATAGCAATGATGTCCTTCCTCAAATTAGGGGACCAAAACTGCGCATAATACCCCGCCCCCAGCACAGTGAGCCCGGCTCCGTCGAGGCCCACGTCCACGAGTGCTTCAGCCACCTACAGCCAGGGCCGGGTCGAGAACCAGACCGAGTTCCAGGCCCTGGCGCTGCTCTACGACCTGAGTAGGTGCCAGGCACGTGCTGTGAGTAATTACTCAGAGTAGGCAGTCAGCCGGCTTTTAAAATAAAATCTTAAACCGCACATGTGCAGATTGTTCTCTTCGTAAAAAAATTTAAAAAGTAACAATTCAATTTTCCCAAGGCTTCTAAATCTCCTTCATTTTTTAATTACTGAACGGCAGCACACCAGGACGTTGAATCAGTTGTCATCTTATTGAATGACAATACTAATTCAAGGGTCCAATTGGAAGGAGAGTTCCTTTCACAGTGTGTGGAGAGTCTGTGCTAGGGGTTAAAGTTGCGGGGAGGGCAGGAGTGTTGAGAAGGAGGGGGTCGGAGATCATGTCAGACTCACTCACCGCTGCCGCAGCGCGCCGAGCACGGATAGCAGAACTGGCCGCCGCTTCTGGAGAGGGAAGCAGCTCGGGTGACTACGCACGGCCGCCGGGACCCGACAGCAGAACCGGCTGCCACTTCAGCGCCTTCTGCCGGCCCACTCACCTCTGGCAGTGCTCTCAGCCACTTTCCACAAATCCTTAAATTCCGACAGCCGAGTAACCTCAATTGGTCCCTTGATCGCGCTGTCGGAATTTAAGGATTTGCGGGAAGCGGTTGACATGAGTGAGGCCGGCGAGCGGCATGAGAGAGGTTTTCAAATGGAGAGCACTGCCAGTCCCGTCAGCCACTCGCAGACACCCGAGCTAATTCACTCCCCGGCCATAATGTGGTGGCTCTGTGCCCGGAGCGTCGCAAGTGGGTTATTGGCCCCGATCCTCTCCTTCACATAGCTCCTGCCCTCCCCGCAACTTTACCCCGGGCCAGACTCCCCAAACGCTGTGAAAGGAGCTCTCCCCATCCACCCTGGGAAATACAGTATTTAAAAACATAAAGCACCAAGAAATGTACTTACCACGTTATTGGTACACAAACTCCATTCTTCACTCTTTGTTTCCTAAGATACTCTTAAAATAATGGCAATCCATATTTGAAAATCCCGCCAAGAAACTCGCGCTGCGCATGTGCAGTAGGCTGCTGCGCATTGGCAGTACAGCAAAGGCAGAATTTCTGCTGCCTTCAGCTGCGCTTGAAATTGACGGCTTCAAGCAGTGCTGACGGCACGTGGGCTGCACAGACCTTCAAAGGTTACAAGTGCTGCGGTTGAAAGGAACGGAGAATTATGCCTACCTAAGAGATCGATCTCGTAGATCTCCCATGCCGTTAGTATTTATATTTAATAATTGCAATTTCATAATTTTAGTCAGGGTGGGCAGTGCCTACCCCGCCTACCCTAACGCCACGTGCCTGGTAGGTGCTGGGGCAGGGAATGATAGTGAGGAGAGGAGGATGAGGGAAATGGGGAGGAGGGAGATGGGGTGGTAGAGGGAGATGGGGGGGAGCAGTGCTGAGCCCCGCTGTCTACCCCCTGGCGAGTGACGCCGCGGATCCCGCGCTCCAGCGGTTCCTGCCCGCAGGCGCGGATACCGGGAGCGGCCCTAACGCACCACAGCGTTACACGGAGAGAGGGAGCGCCGTGGCCCAGCCCACAGCATGGGGGGGGGGGGGGGGGGGGAGAGAGAAGATGGAGGGAGGGTGGAGGGAGGGATGAGGGAGGGACAGGGGAGAGGGGATGAGGGAAGGAGGGGGGAAAGAGAGGGAGGGAGGGTGGTGGAGTGCAGGGGGGTAGAAGGGGGGTAGAAGGGGCCTGGGGTGATGGGCAAGGTGGGGAAGAGAGCGAAGGGGACAGGGAGGGGTAGATTTGATGGGAGGGGGATAGGCATGAGTGGTGGAATATTATGTTGGGGAATGGGTTGCGTTGGGGGACCAGGCCTCCCGTGTGACAGGGAGTCCCACTTAGTCTAGTCTTGTATAACTGTAACATGACCATCCAACGTCTGTAATATACTCAGGAGGAGTCATATCATGGCTCGAACTACACACCTGCCCGGCTACCTCCTCCTCACTACCTGTTGTAGAGAATATGGGTTCCACACTGGCCTTATCAGCCACTTCACGTCTCACAGAAGTTTAATTTAATTTATTATTGTCACCTGTAGTGAGGTATAGTGAAAAGCTTTTTTGTTGCCTGCTATCCAGTCAGCAAAAAACTCTCTCATCTCCATGACACCTGATATGCTTCTGCATCGGAAAGCAAGATATTGCAGTGATTTGGTAAAAGAGGAATTTGACTGTATCTGAGTATATCTACCAATAAAGTACCATTGAAACTTTGCAATGTAGCCCAGTCCATCACACAGACTAGACTTCCCACCATTGACTCCATCTACACTTCATGCTACCTCGGAAAAGTAAACAACATAATCAAAGACATTTCCCACCTTAGTCATCCCTTCTTCTCCCTGCTCCCGTCTGGCAGAAGGTACAGAAGCTTGAAAATGTGCTCCACCAGACTCAGGAGCAGCTTCCTTCCCTCTGTTATCCGGCTTCTGAACGGTCCTTCCATAAGCTAGGGTACTGTCTGATTCACCTCTACCCCATTACAGACATTGGAACTGATGGGCTGCAATGCTGAGAACTATAACCAGCACTCTGTACCTTTGTTTTACTTATTCCACTTGAGTTTGACTTGATTATATTTAGGTATAATATATTTGGATAGCATGCAGAACAAAGCTTTTCACTGTATTTCGGCCCACGTGGCAATAATGTTGCTTGTTCTTGGTGTTGATGAACACTATCTCTCTACAAAATTGTCGTCTGTGCTCTCAGCTGAAAATATTTTATTAATGGTGGGCAATGAGAATTATGGTGAATTATGGTTTTATTTTCTTTGATGGTTACCTGTGATTGATTATTTTGCCAGTCTCCTGAAGCTGACGGATCTGCCTGTGAAGACCTTTCATACATGAACAGATCTTACCTATCCACCATTTTGTACCTTGCAGATAACCCCACTATAGCCATTTTGCAGGGTCTGTTGAGAATGGGTGGCACACAGTGGCATAGCTGGTAGGGCCGGCCACTGTCTCACAGTGCCAGAGACCTGGGTTTGATCCTGACCTCATGTGCCATCTGTGCGTAGTCTGCAAGTTCTCCCTGTGACCGCGTGGATTTCCTCCAGATGCTCCGGTTTCCTCCCACATCCCAAAGATGTGTAGGTTTGTATGTCAATTGGTTTCTGTAAAAGTAATGCCACTGGTGTGTTGGGAGTGGATGAAAAATTTGGATAACATAGAACTAATGTGAACGGGTGATTGATGGTCAGAGTGGACTCAGTGGGCCGAAGGGCCAGTTTCATGTTGTATTTCTAAAGTTTTTAGTTTAGTTTAGTAAACAGTTTAGGAAACAGGCCCTTTGGCCCATCGTGTCTGCACATACTAACAATCACCCATAAACTAGTTTAGTTTAGTGATGCAGTGCAGAAACAGGCCCATCGGCCCACTGAGTATGTGCCAACCAGCAGGGCCGGCCTTAGGAGTTGCGGGGCCCAATTGGGAACTATTTTGGTGAGCCCCAGGTTCCCAGCCAAGGTCTGTAGATTCATAGAAATATAAATACAGTCTATTATAGACTTTATATCTCTATGGTAGAATGCAAAGTAATCAAAATGTGCGCTTAAAAGGTGCCTGCGACTTAATGGACCAAACAGATCTAAGCTACATTTTAATATAAAATTGCATACATGTAAGCCTACAAGTAACAAACAAAATGTTTAGATCACCTCTAAAATGTACACAGTTACAATACCACTTGTTTTAGTGATTGTGAAATGAAAAAAAAAGTAATTTAATTAAATAGATCCTGGAAAACCAATAACCATTGGTGAAAAAACAGTCCAGGCATTACATTTTGGGCTTCAGCCCCATCCTACCCTTTGGGCTTCTGCCCCATCCTAACTTAGTTGTGTGTGTTAGTTGTCTGTACATGATGTGTGTGTGTTGGTTATCTGTGTGTTATGTGTGTGTGGGAGGGAAGGGAGGGAGGAAGAGAAGGGAGGGAGAGAATAGAGGGAGGGAGAGAAAGAAGGGATGGAGAGAATGAGAGAAGGGAAAAAAGAGAGGAAGGAGGGAGGGAAGGAAAGAAGGGAGGGAAGAAGTGAAGGATAGAAGGGAGGGAGAGGGCCGGCGGCGGGAGCGGATGCCGGGGTCCGGGCAGACGGGTGTGAACTGAGGCCGATGTTTGTAAACGTCGCTCCAACCCCTGGCCAAGCCCTCCCTATAGTGTTCACTGCGTCTCCCCGGGGAGAAAGAGGGGTGGAGCCGGGGCTATGTGCGTGAAGCACGGCGACTGGAGGGGCGGGAGGACTGCCATGAGTGAACGACCCACCTCCCCCTCTCCCCCTTCTCTATTCCCCCTCACACCCCCTTCCCCGTCTACCCCTTCCCCCTACCCCTCTAATCTCTCTCCACCCCTCTCTCCTCCCTCCACCTGGGGTTGATCTACTCGATCTTGGGAGCAATCGGTCCAATCGGCTTAAGGCCGGCCCTGCCGACCAGCGATCCCCGCACATTAACGTTATCTACACACACTAGGGATCATTTACGATTATACCAAACCAATTACTCTACAAACCTGTATGTCTTTGGAGTGTGCAAGGAAACCGTAGATCTCGGAGAAAATCCATGCAGGTCACGGTGAGAACGTACAAACTATGTACAGATAGCGCCCGTAGTCAGGATCGAACCCATGTTTGGCAGCTGTGAGGCAGCAACTCTACCACTGTGCTACTGTGCCACCGTAAATTAAACTCGTTTTGTTTGATTATGGGACGCCACTAATTTAACTTCTCTGCCTCTGCCAGCAGATGGTACGGGAACAATACCTGACAACGCAAGGCAGTAGCCTACAAAGACCTGAGAATCAATATGTCTACAAGATTGGAATCTATGGCTGGAGAAAGCGCTGCCTTTATTTATTTGTGCTGCTGCTTCTCATTATCCTGGTGGTGAATTTTGCATTAACAATCTGGATTCTCAAAGTGATGTGGTTTTCCACAGTAAGTATTGTCTGTTCATTTGTTTTTTTTCAATATGTATTCAGAATTGTGCAGGGATTCAGAGACGTTTAATCCTCTCTTCACTTAGCCTTTCACTCACCCTGCTCACACATCAAGAGTGTATCTGCATCTCTATCTAGAGTCTTAGAGTCATACGGTGTGGAAACAGGCACTTCGGCCCAACTTGCCCACACTGACCAACATGTCCCATCTACACTAGTCCCACTTGCCGTCGTTTGGCCCAAACTGTGCTTTATTCTTTGCCTCGTTCTTCCTAATTCCTTTTCATTTTATGCAACTTGATTGTACTTGATTGCTTCCCATTTTCACAAATGGTTAGTTGAATAAATTGTCCGATGTCCAAGGACGGTAGCAAACGTCATGGTTCAGAATTGCAAGCGTCGTTTCTAGGAATAACACAGAAGGTGCAGAATCAGTTCATTCCCCTAGGAGGAAGAAAGATTCCAAGGGGAGAAAGGGACGACCATGACTGACAAGGGACGTCAGGGACAGTATAAAAATTAAAGCGAAGAAGTTCAACGTAGCAAAGATGAGCAGGAAGCAAGAGGATTGGGTAATGTTTAAAGAACAACAGAAGATAAATAAAAGACAATACGGGGAGAAAAGATGAGGTACGAAGGTGAGCTAGCCAAGAATATAAAGCAGGATAGTAAAAGCTTCTTTAGGTATATGAAGAGGAAAAAATTAGTTAAGACCAAAGTTGGACCCTTGAAGACCGAAAAAGGTGAATTTATTATGGGGAACAAGGAAAAGGCAGATGAGTTGAACAGGTACTTTGGATTTGTCTTCACTAAGGAGGACACAAACAATCTTCCTGATATAGTAGTGGCCAGAGCATCTGGGGTGACAGAGGAACTGAAGGAAATCCACATTAGGCAGGAAATGGTGTTGGATAGACTGATGGGACTGAACGCTGATAAATCCCCAGGGCCTGATGGTCTGCATCCCAGGGTACTTAAGGAAGTGGCTCTAGAAATCGTGGATGCATTGGTGATAATTTTCCAATGTTCTATAGACTCAGGTTCAGTTCCTGGGGATTGGAGGGCAGCTAATGTTATCCCACTTTTTAAGAAAGGCAGGAGAGAGAAAACGGGGAATTATAGACCAGTTAGCCTGACATCAGTGGTGGGGAAGATGCAGGAGTCAATTATAAAAGATGAGATAGCCGCACATTTGGATAGCAGTAACAGGATCGGTCCAAGTCAGCATGGATTTACGAAGGGGAAATCATGCTTGAATAATCTTCTCGAATTTTTTGAAGCTGTTACTAGGAAAATGGACAAGGGGGAGCCAGTGGATGTAGTGTACCTGGACTTTCAGAAAGCATTTGATAACGTCCCACATCGGAGATTAGTGGGCAAAATTAGGGCACATGGTATTGGGGGTAGGGTGCTGACATGGATAAAGAAGTGGTTGGCAGACAGGAAACAAAGAGTAGGGATTAACGTGTCCCTTTCAGAATGGCAGGCAGTGACTAGCGGAGTATCGCAAGGCTCGGTGCTGGGACCGCAGCTATTTACAATATACATCAATGATTTGGATGAAGGGATTCAAAATAACACTAGCAAATTTGCAGATGACACAAAGCTGGGTGGCAGTGTGAACTGTGAGGAGGATGCTATGAGAATGCAGGGTGACTTGGACAGGTTGGGGGAGTGGGCTGATGCATGGCAGATGAAGTTTAATGCGGATAAGTGTGAGGTTATCCACTTTGGTAGCAAAAACAGGAAGGCAGATTACTATATAAATGGCGTCAAATTGGTAAAAGGGGAAGTACAACGGGATCTGGGGGTCCTTGTACATCAATCTATGAAAGTAAGCATGCAGGTACAGCAGGCAGTGAAGAAAGCGAATGGCATGTTGGCCTTTATAAGAAGAGGAATATAATATAGGAGCAAAGAGGTCCTTTTGCAGTTGTACAGAGTCCAAGTGAGACCACATCTGGGGTATTGTGTGCAGTTTTAGTCCCCTCATTTGAGGAAGGACATTCTTGCTATTGAGGGAGTGCAGCGTGGGTTTACAAGGTTATGGCGGGACTATCATATGCTGAGAGAATGGAGCAGCTGGGCTTGTACACTCTGGAGTTTAGAAGGATGAGAGGGTATATCATTGAAACATATAAGATTGTTAAGGGCTTGGACAAGCTAGAGGCAGGAAGCATGTTCCCGATGTTGGGGGAGTCCAGAACCAGGGGGCCACAGTTTAAGAATAAGGAGTAAACCGTTTAGAACGGAGGCGAGGAAACACTTTTTCTCACAGAGAGTGGTGAGTCTGTGGAATTATCTGCCTCAGAGGGCGGTGGAGGCAGGTTCTCTGGATACTTTCAAGAGAGAGCTAGATAGGGCTCTTAAAAATAGTGGTATCAGGGGATATGGGGAGAAGGCATGTACGGGGTTCTAATTGGGGATGATCAGCTATGATCACATTAAATGGCGGTGCTGGCTCGAAGGGCTAAATGGCCTACTCCTGCACCTATTGTCTATTGTCTATTGTCATCTCGCCAGCTGCTGCCTTCCAAACTCATGGGTGGTGTATTATTGCATCCGTGTGGTGCATTCATTCAAAGACATATGCAGTGCATGCAAATGTGGAACAAAATGCACAACACAGGCTACAATAATAAAAATGTTAAGAAAATGAATATTGTATGTAAGAGGCTATAACGGCATGACAGCAAGTAGTGAAAGGTAGAGAGCAACATGAAGAACAATATATATATATATATTTCTGGATGATTTCTGAATGTTTAGTTTAAAGATGTAGAATGGAAACAGGCCCTTCGATCCACCGAGTCCACGCCCACCACACTTGTTCAAGTTACAGCGGCCAATTAACCTGCAAACCTGCGCATCCTTGGAATGTGGGAAGGAACCTGAGCAGAAAATAGACATAAAATGCTGGAGTAACTCAGCAGGTCAGGCAGCATCTCTGGAGAATAGAAAAAGGTGATGTTTTGGGTCGAGACCCTTCTTCAGACTCGGTAAACCAGAACATCCAGAGGAAACCCGCGCAGCCATGGGGAGAATGTACGGACTCTGGTGCGCAGACAGCACCCTTATGCCCCTGTCCCACTTAGGACACCTGAACGGAAACCTCTGCAGACTTTGCGCTCCACCCAAGGTTTCCATGCGGTTCCCGGAGGTTCCCAGAGGGTTTTGTCAGTCTCCCTACCTGCTTCCACTACCTGCAACCACCGGCAACCACCGGAACCGCACGGAAACCATTGGTGAGGCACAAAGTCTCCAGAGGTTTCCATTCAGGTTTCCTAAGTGGGACAGGGTCATTCGGATTGAACCCGGATCTCCAGCAATGTGAGGCAGCAACTCTACTGCTGCACCACCGTGCCATCCCAAATGTGGCAGAATATATAATAAATGATTCCGATCAATCATTGTTCCAACAGTACTATATTTCAGTGTGCCAAGACCTTTAACCCAGTCAAATACTGCCAATGACAAAGATGGAGCTATTGAGGCCTGCCATGAACACTTCATTTTGAATGCTTGGAAATATAACATGAGAAATGCGGGCAGTCACAATCCTCTGGGTCACCACCAAACCTGTTGGCAATTTCTTCAGCCAAGATTGGATGGTGGCGTAGGCTTGATGGGCCGAATGGCCTAATTCTGCTCCTATAACTTATGAACACAAATTTATTAAAGGGCTCAAGATAGTTACCGAAGCATGAAGCCACATGAAACTGCAAATTCATTTCCTGTAATGGGGCGACCAAAAATCCAGGCAATACTCCAAAGGTGGTCTAATTAAAGTCTGACAGTATATAGCTCTATCATGACTTGGTGAGGCTTAGACTTAATTCCCCGACTTGTGAAAGCAAGCATACCACACGCCTACTTCACCATGTATTGTTACCCTACACATACCATCATTTGCAGTTCAGTTCATGAGTACTACCTGATACTGGGATGAAGATTTTGATTTATCATGGCACATGGTGGTGCAGCGGTAGAGTTGCTGCCTTACAGCACCAGCGACCCAGGTTTGATCCTGACTACCGCCGCTGTCTGTATGGTCCCGGTTTCTTCCCTCACTCCTAAGACGTACAGGTTTGTAGGAGGTTAATTGGCTTCGGTAAAGATGGTAAATTGTCCCTTGTGTGTAGGACAGTGCTAGTGTACTTGGTGATTGCTGGTTGGAGAGGACTTGGTGGGCCGAAGGGCTTGTTTCCACACTGTATCTCTAAATGAAACTAAGCCAAACTAATCTCTGGTTCTTTTTTCTGATTCCGATTTAACTGCAACGTAATTCTATTATTTTTTTATCATCTAGAGTGTGGCTCCCTTAACATTGCATGACTTAGTATATCCAAGATTATGAAGCAGCACCTGCTCATTGTCTTTTTTATCATCTCTTCCTGACTCATTCCCATGTGGGACAGAAAGGCTACTTGACAGTCATAACAGGTAGAAAATGTCAAAAGCTAATTAAAATAGCAGTTCCGTTGCTAAGAACAATAATTGCTGGCAAAAGAATGAGTTACTGAGTGCTGATCTTCTGGCTAAAATTTAGAATTCAATCAAAAAACTATTGGAACTAGGATGTAATCTGGTATATGAGTAAGAATAAATTGGGCTCAGGCCTAATTAAGGGCGGCACGGTGGCGCAGCGGAAGAGTTACTGCCTTACAGCGCCAGAGACCCGGGTTCAATCTTGACTTTGGGCACTGTCTGTTCAGAGTTTGTACGTTCTCCCTGTGACCGCATGGATTTTCTCCGGGTGCTCCGGTTTCCTCCCACATTCCAAAGACATGCAGATTTGTAGGTTAATTGGCTTCTGTAAATTGAAGGTTGTCCCTGGTGTGTACGATACTGCTAGTGTACGGGGTGATCGCTGGTCGCTGGTCCAGAGTCGCTGCCTGCCCCGCTGAGTTACTCCAGTATTTTGTGTCTATTCACAAGTAATCTTTGTATCTCTGTGGAATATACACCCCGTGGAGTCGTTGTATGGAATTAGGTAACTGGTTTGGACTGATGGTGGGATGGGAGGGGTGGAGTGTCTGCTGTCCATATGCTTTCTGTAAGAGCAGTCGATTTACTGCCATTGTTTATGTATCTCCCGTAACCTGTTTCAGTTCTGATGCTTACCAAATCGCATAGAAAAAACACGATTAAAACTCCTTCTACCTCGTCAGGCTTTGGATTCAGATCCTAGTTACTCATTAAGTTTTTTCTTTGCGATATCCCTGTCTCTTTTGACAACCACTTAAAGTCTATGGCCTCCAGTTGTCAAGTCTAGTTTATTTTCGGATGCACAAGTGTATTGAGGCACAGGGACAATGAAAAACCTGCTTGCAGCAGCATCGCAGGCACACATAGACAACACCCGAAAACATAAATTATACATAATTACATGTCTCGGACGTATCCCGTCATGTCCGTTATTTGGCTATTTGACATCATTTCCGTTCGGTTATTTGGCGTTTAGACGCCGTGTCCGTTTGGTTATTTGGCTTTTCGGTATCTTGGCTTTCATTTCTTCGCTTCGGCCCCTCGGCCTTCGACGCCCTGTCCGCACACGAATGACAGTAATAATGCATGCTGTCAAATAATGACCTCAGTAATAATACAATACAATACAATACCACATACAATACCATTTATTTGTCATATGAACCTCACATGAGGTTCAAACGAAATTTGGTTTCTGCAGCCATACAAGAAAAGAACCAAGACACACACCAACACAATTTACACAAACATCCATCACAGTAAATCTCCTCCTCACTGTGATGGAAGGCAAAGTCTTGTCTCTCCCCTGCTCTCCATTCCTCTCCCGATGTCAAAGTCAAAGCCCCCGGCAGGCGCTAGCAAGTCCGCGGCAATTTAAAGCCGCGCCGGGCGATGTAAGGTCCCGCTCCAGGTCACTCTCAACCCCGCAATTCGGGCGGGAGACGTCGCCGTTACCGGTGCCCTGCAAAGCAGTCTCCCACCGGGGACCCGCGAGCTCCCGGTGTCACCATCCACCGGAGTCGGGTCGCAGCCGCGCGCCACTGCAGCTCTCCACACTCCGAACTACTCACACTCCGAAGCCGGCCAGCTCCACGATGGTAGGTCCGCAGCTCCGCAGACTCCGTGACTTGAGCCCCCAGGTCGTTCCGGTTGGAGGCCGCTCCACAGTGCTAGGCCCCAACGACAACGGAGACCTGACAGAGAAAAGGTCGGGTCTCCGTGCAGGGAAGAGATTTAAAAGTTTCCCCCACATATACACATTTAAAAGCCCACTACAAACTATACCCTCAACGGGACAAAAAAAACAAAAAAAACACAGACAGACTGCAGAGGCCGCTGCGACGTCGGTAATAATGCATGTAATAATGCATGCTGTCAAATAATGACCTCAGTAATAATGACAGTAATTACATTTACAAAAGGATGGTAGAGGGATATGTGATTTTGACCCATCTATATTTTTAAACAAGAAATTAAACAAAAACGTATGGCATTTTAGTTTTGGTTCAGAGGACCCTTCTTCAGGCTGATTGTAGTTGGGGGGAGAGGGGGAGCTGGAAGCAAGAAGAGACAAGGACATATCTGGGCTGGCAACAGAGTGATTTCCTGATAGGTCAAATACTGGCGAGGGACGGTGTGATCCCAAGAGGGAAACATTGTTATGGACTGTGGAACTGGCGGCGGGGAGGGGGGGGGGTTGTAAAAGTTACCTAAAATGAGAGAATTCAACATTCAGACCTATGCGTCATTGTGGGCTCCGCCTTTCCTTGGCCATCAGTGCCAGCTCTGATTTGTTCTGAACCATTTCATACTTCCAGTTTCCCTCCCTCCTGACTGTCAGTTTGAAGAAGGGTTCCATCGTCACTTATTCGTTTCTTCAGAGATGCTGCCTAACCCGCTGAATTAATCCAGCACTTTGTGTCTACCTTCGGTGTAATCCAGCATCAGCAGTTCCTTCCTACAGTCAGCGTTCATACCATTGGATTGTGAGCTACCCAAGCGGAATATGATGTGCTGTTCCTCCAGTTTGAGTGTGGCCTCACTCTGGCAATGGAGGAGGCCCAGGACAGAAAGATCGGTGTGGGAATGGGCAGAGCAGTTATAAAGAATGTCCTTTGTGTAATCATTTTGCATTTCCTCCATGTAAGCTGAAGGATAGTAAGGCACAGTTACAAAAATACACTGCCAACCTTGTTTAAAAGGACAGTGAGATAACAGGGCAAAATTAATCTGAAAAAAATGGGGAACAGATACAAGATATGCATCATTTTTAATGGCAACGTAATTGATTTTAACCACAAAAAAACTATTCCACAAGGGTATTGCACTTTGTGCCTGTAAAAAAATATATTACAGTTCAACTTGTCTATTCACTATTCATGAGTCATAGAATACCTCAGGGAAACAGCCCCTTCAGCCCAACTTGTCCATGGTGACCAAATTGTTTAACCAAACTAGTCCTATTAGCTTGCATCTGGACCTTATCCCTCCAAACCTTTTCTCTCAATGTACCTGTCTACGTTTCCATTATAGGTCGTAATTGTACCTGCCTTTACCATTTCCTCTGACAGCTCGTTTCATGTATGCACCATCCACTCTGTGATAAAGTTGGTCCTTTTAAAATTTTGTCTCTCAACTTAAACCTAAGCCCTCTAATTTTAAGGGCCTGTCCCACTTAGGGTTTTTTTTAGGTGACTGCAATAGTCGTAGCAGGTCACCGAAAAAACGGCGACTGGACCCCCCTATGACAATGTCTACGACAAGCTGCAACAACCTACCGCCTAGTCGACGTCCACCTACGACTACACCTATGACAGCCTACGACAACTGGTCAACCTATGTCCACCCGCGACAAGCTATGACAAGCCACGACTCTGTCGGTAACAACTGAAGACTGAGGATAATTCAGTCGCCGGTACCTGCTGCCGGTTGACGTAGGTAGTCGCCAATGGAATTCACCGAAGTCAGCACCGGTAACAACCTTTGTCACCTGGCGACAACCTACGACAGCAACTACATCAGGAGAAGTCAAGCTACGCTCATTGGCATCAACCCACTGTCGCCGAAAAGTTTTGAATATGTTGAAAATCCAGCAATGACCAGAAAGGCACTATGACTCTTTGGACGACTGAGGAGACTACTCTAGACCATACAGGCGACACCCTGGTGACCATGTGGCGACAGCCTAATCGCCTGTAGTCACCTAAAAAATAGCCTAAGTGGGACAGGCCCTTTAGACTCCCCTTTCCAGGGGAAAAATACTGTTGTTATTCACCTTATCTATGCTTCTCATGATTTTATATACCTCTACCTTTTATCTTTTAAAATCTTTTTATTCGTTTCTTTTCCAAAAAACAAACAAACGAAAAAAAACAAAGCAAAAAGAATAATGATAAACATAACAATGATATTGATACATAGGGATCAGGATTACATTAATAACAGGTATAACCTCAATACGAGTCCAGTGTCAAAATACACATTGAATATAGACCTTCCGGTCTATATGTAAATATATATATATATGTAGAAAAAAACCCCACAAAGATAAAAAGACAAAAAAAAGAAGGGAAAAAGGAAGAAACAAAACCCCCCTAAACTGAAGGGAAAAAAAAGCAAAACAAATCTGAGCTGAGAATTTCAATAATTTAAGTCTGTCGTCAAGTCCGTTCCACCATATAAAGGTAAAATAGTTTTTATAACGGTTCGAGAGGGAGCAATTTATGTTGTGTGAAAGTGTTGAATAAATCTTCCACAAGTCTTATCAAATTTAACCAAGGGTTCAACAATGTCACTCCTGACTTTTTCTAAATTTAAACATGATATCGTTTCAGAGTACCAATGGAGTGTGGTCGGAGGGTTGGAGTCTTTCCATTTAAATAAAATAGATCTTCTGGCAATGAATGTGGTAAAAGCAATCAACCGATGGGCGGAGCGGGACAAATTAATAGAATCTAATATTGGTAGCCCAAAAATTACAGTAATAGGATGAGGTTGTAAATCAATACCTAAAACTACAGAAATAGTATCAAAATTGTCTTTCCAATATTTTTCCAAAAGTGGGCAGGACCAAAACATATGGGTCAGTGAGGCCACTTCAGAGTTACATCTGTGACAGGTAGGATTTATATGACCATAAAAACGACCTAACTTATCTTTTGACATATGAACTCTGTGAACCACCTTGAATTGTATTAGAGCTTGTCTTACACACATTGAAGAGGTATTGACTAATTGAAGAATTCTCCCCCATTTCTCTATAGATAGAGAAATTTGGAGTTCTCTTTCCCAGCCATTCTTAATTTTATCAAATATATCTCTTTGTAATTTCAAAATCAACTCATAAATAATCGTTATTAATCCTTTCTGATAAGGGTTCAAATGTAACATTTTTTCCCAAATTTCGGTTTGATGTGGTAGCGGAAAAAAAAGGGTAGAGTATATATATGAAGACATTTTGGAATCAATAATATCAAAGAAAGATTTGGCGATAAAAATTGGTATCGTCTGAAATAAATACAAACATTTAGGTAAAATGAACATTTTAATAGCATTGATTTGGCCGATTAAAGATAAGGACATTGGTGACCATTTAATAAACTGTTGTTTGATATGGTCAATTAAAGGCATAGAATTAGCTTTAAATAAATCCTTGTTTTTCTTGGTGATCTTAATACCTAAATAAGTAAAACTTTCGGTAGTTAATCTAAGTGGAAACTGTTCATAATTCGAAACTAAATTATTTGATGGAAAAAGCTCACTCTTACTAAGATTTAGTTTATAACCAGAAAAACTACTAAATTGATTAAGTAATTCTACTTTTGCCAGAATAGATTTCTCTGGGTTAGAAATGAATAATAACAGATCATCTGCATAAAGAGATAGCTTATGTGTCTTATTGTATATCTTTATTGTCATTTCCTGAGTATTCGCATACCCAGAGGAAACAAAAAAACGTTGCTCAACCAGTGTCCATTCAGTGTGCATGAAAAAATAAATAGAAATAAAAAATACATGTATCATGAACAAATTTAACACTCTACTAAACATTCAACAGCCGTTCCGACCGGCAGCGGCACAACAGTGGCTCTGCTGCAGTGTGGGGGTTTGTGCGCGATACTTGGCAGGGGGCAAAGTCCATTTAACAGTCTTATAGCCTGTGGGAAGAAGCTGAGGAGCATCCTGCTGGTTTTGCAGCTAATGCTCCTGTACCTCTTCCCAGATGGGAGGGTGGAGAAAATGTCATGCGATGGGTGGTAAGGGTCTTTGATGATGGAGATGGCTCTGTTGATACATCTCTTCCTGTATATGTCCAGCAGGAAGGGGAGTGGAGCACCAATAATCCTGCTTGCGGTCTTCACTATCCTGTCTAGTTGGTGCCGTTCGTACGCCTTGCAGCTCCCGAACCAGGAAGTGATGCCGTAGGTCAGTGTGCTCTCGACAGTCCCCCTATAAAAAGTCCCCCTATAAAAAGCTTATTCCAGCGGACAATACCAAAAATATTAGGGGATTCCCTAATAGCGGTGGCTAAAGGTTCCAAAGCAATATCAAATAGTAAAGGACTTAAAGGACAGCCCTGTCTATGACCTTGAAAGAGCCTGAAAAAAAGGGGATCTTGATTATTAGTAAGTACAGAAGCCTGAGGTATATAATATATCAGCTTGATCCAAGAAATACATTTTGGACCAATCTTAAATTTTTCAAGTGCATTGAATAAGTATTCCCATACTACTCTATCAAACGCCTTCTCGGCATCAAGTGAAATTACACATTCTGGGGTTTTATTTAACGCTGTATATACAATATTCATTAATCTCCTAACGTTAAAGTATGAATAACGATTTTTAATAAAATCTGTCTGATCTTCAGAGATAATTTGCGGTAAAATATTTTCCAATCTCATAGCTAATATTTTTGAAAGAATTTTGGAATCTACATTTAACAGTGATATAGGTCTATATGATGTCACTTTAATAGGGTCTTTATCTTTTTCAAGAATTAAAGAAATTGATGCTTCATAGAAGGATTGTGGTAATCTATTCATTAAAAAGGCTTCTTTAAAAACCTTGCATAGCCAAGGAGACAATAAACTTGAGAAATGCTTAAAAAATTATACTGTAAACCCATCTAAACCGGGAGCTTTACCAGAATTAATTGAAAGGATTGCTTTCTGTGTTTCTTCTTCCATGATGGGTTCATCTAACAACAGAGACTCATTATGTGGTAAATGTGGCAACTTCAATTTCTTTAAAAACTCATGAATTATATTGGAATCAGTAGGAAATTTTGATTGGTATAGGGAGGTATAAAATTCATGAAAGGATTTATTAATTTCGTCATGGTCTACAGTTAGTACCGTCCCGTTTACTCACTTTAGTAATCTGGCGTTTGGCCGACACCGCTTTCAACTGATTAACGAGTAATTTACCAGATTTTTCGCCATGTATATAAAATTGACTTTTGGTTTTAAGTAGCTGGTTCTCAATCGGTGATACTAATAACAAATCATATCTCAATTAAGGTTCAACTCTATCCTTATAGAGCTCTAAACTAGGAGCTTTAGAATATTTTTTTATCAATTTCTTTAGTCTCGTCAGCCAATGTACGTATTTCTTTTTGAGTTTGTTTTTTTAATCCCGCGGAGTATGAAATAATTTGTCCACGAATATATGCCTTAAAAGCATCCCAGACTACACCATTGGATATTTCTTCAGTAGAGTTTGTCAAGAAGTAAAAAGCAATCTGATCTTTAATAAAATTAATAAAGTTTAATTCTTGAAGCAAAGTAGCATTAAATCACCATTGTTTAGCACTAAATTTGGAATCAGGTATGCACAAATGAAAACACTAAATAAGAACCAAGAGACCCCCCCCCCCCCCCCCCCCCCCCCCCCCCCCCCCCCCTATGTAAAGCCCAAAAACCTAATCCCTTCCCTACCCCCATCCCTCCTAGCAACAGCACCGACGTAGAAAAGAGCATATTTGCCACTCAATAGCCATAACATGTTCTTTGTTGTCGTTAAAGAGAGAGAAAAAAAGAATACATGTTGGCAATGAAACTGAAGAGCACGAGCTGCATATTATCATCCAAGGTCAAAATATGAAAAACAAGAACTGCATTCACTTAATTTGTCTAAAGACAGGGAACACAAATTAACAAAGAAATTCTTCAAAATTAATATATATAAAAGAAAAACAACTCGTCCAGTTAAATTCTTAATCATTATCAAACAATATATTGTCAAAATAGGAACAGTAAATCTCCAATTACAACTTAATCAGCTATCAATTACTCCCCTACACCCTCATAACTCTCCAAAAAGCTGGAAGCGTCTTGAGGATTGTTAAAAAATCGAATGTTACCATTGAAAAGTCGTATACGCAGTCTAGCTGGATAAAGTAAGGCTGGGCGCAACTTTTTCCTAAACAGATCAGACATTACATTATGAAAAGACTTTCTTATTTCCAAAAGCTCGTAACTATAATCAGGAACAAACCAAAACTTGCATCCTTCGTATTCAACCACGCCCAACGTTTTTGCTGTCTGGAGAATATTCTCCGTCATTTGCAAAAAGTAAAACCGAACAATCAAGTGTCTCGGTTTATTACCAGATTTCTTCCCAACCCTGTGTGCGTTATCCAAAAATGGAAGATTTTCATTGTGCTAAATGTTGAAAGTCTCCTTTATCATTTTGGAAGCATATTTTATAACATTATCTCCTTCTTGACCTTCCGGCAAACCAACAATTCGTAAATTCAATCGACGGCTTCTGTTTTCCAGGTCCATATTTTTAATCTTATATTGCTGGAATGCTTGAGTATTATCATTCATTCTCTGATCCAGTTTTTCAATCTTCAAATCTCTCTCCTGGCCCAGGGTTCGCAAGTTATCAATTTGTTCCTTTTGTTCACGAAGTTCATCTTGTAACATAGTCAGCTTTTCATGAAATTCCTTCTTCCTCGAAACTCCTTTCACCATTTCTTCCAAATGACAAAATCTTGTTTTCATTTCATTTTTCAGTTCATTTTCCAATTCATCGTTCATTTTCAATATTGCTTCTATGATACTAGTCAGAAGCTGTGGCTGTGGTTGTGGCTTTCCCCTGTTCCTTCCTTGGGTAGCCTCCTTTCCTTCTTATCTCCGTCCTTTTCACGATTAAGGCATGTAAAAGTGTTATCAACACTTTATGAAAAGTTAGACCGTGCCTTGAAGTCCAGTAATCACAAGTAACATTTGTGATATCATCATTCAACATCTTGCACTCCATATAACTCAAAAACTCGTCCCATTAAAATTCTCATATATCATGTCTGCATCCTTTCAGGTTTATTGACATATAATGACATCTTTCCAAAATCAGTGATGGGGACTGTACATTGTACTTCAAATGTGGCTTTAGCAAAGTCTTGCACAGCTGTAACATGCCATAACCCAAACTCTTGTACCATATACACTGATGAATGAAGCCTATTCTGTCAAACATTTTCTTCACCAGAGGATAGACACAAAATGCTGGAGTAACTAAGCAGGACTGGCAGCATCTCTGGAGAGAAGGAATGGGTGATAAAACATCACCCAATTCATTCCTCCAGCGATGCTGCCTGTCCCGCTGAGTTACTCCAGCATTTAGTGTCTATCTTTGGTGTAAACCAGCAACTGCAGTTCCTTCCTACATATTTTCTTCACCAGTCAGTCTACCTGTGTCACCATGTTCATGGAACTATGTACCTGTACCTTAGGTCTCTCTATATTACAACATTCCTCATGGCCTCACCATTTACTCTGTAAGTCCTGCTCTGTTTTGTCCCAACCAAAGTGCAACATCTTGCATTTATCTATTTTCTTTGGCCCATTTGCCCAATTGACCAGGTTCCCATTGAAATCAAGACACCCTTCTTGACTGTCCACTATACCACTAATTTTAGTATCATACATAAACTTACTAACTCTGCCACCTATGTTCTCAACCACATTTAATATAAATAATGGACCCAGCACCCAATGATCACCCGTTTGCCAGTTCTTTCCTACACACTAGGAATAATTTACAGAAGCCAATTAACCTATAAACTTGTGCATCTTTGGCGTGTGGGAGGAAACGGGCGCACCCAGAGAAAACCCACGTGGTCACAGGGAGAACGTACAAACTCTGTACAGACAGCACCCCTAATCAGGATCGTACATGGATCTCTGGCGCTGTGAGGCAGTAACTCTACTTCTGCACCACCGTGCCACTGTCTCTGCATCAATGTAGCTGCCCTGTCTTAATTCCCAAAAGTTTCAACTTAGTTCTAAATTGCTGAATATCCAAATAACCAAATATGAATAAATCATTACGTTTCAAAAGCACTGATAAATGAATAATCAACAAAAAATACATTTTGCTGAGTTGGCTGGTGTTACAAGAATGACCATCCTCGCATAATGTCATCACATTGTACACTGCAGCCTTTTAATTCTTTGCTCATGTTTCATAGTTTGAGAAAGGATTCTTAACGCTGCTATCACTGGTGCATAGCTGTTTCTGTGAAAGACCTTTAACATACAGAATTGCTTTGGGGAAGTAAAAAGAGGGAAGAGGATTTAAAGCTCGTCTTGCTTGCTGTTTTGATTAAAAAAAACTATCCAGACTCCTCTATAACAGCCAGCCTTAATGGTGTTACAATACTCACCTCAAACGTTGAGTCTTCTGTCAATCATTCAGCCAGGCTCTGTGAATTTTAGTTTAGTTTAGAGGTTCAACGTGGAAACGGGCCCTTCGGCGCACGCAGTCGGCGCCGACCAACAATCCCGGCATATTAACACTATACGACACAAACCAAGGACAATTTACATTTTTTTATATACAAAGCCAATTAACCTACAAACCTGTACGTCTTTGGAGTGTGGGAGGAAACCAAAATTCTCAGAGAAAATCCACAAGGGTCATGAGGAGAACGTCCAAACTTGTTCAGACAGCACCCATAGTCGGGATCAAACCCAAGTCTCTAGCGCTGAAAGTGCTGTAAGGCAGCAAGGCCCTGTGACAAGCTGTTTAATTGTACGAGTGATAGAATCCTGCAGCATGGAAACAGGTCCTTGAACACAACTTGCCCATGCCAACCAACATGTCTCACCTGCCTGCTAGTCCCACCTGCCCGCATTTGGCCCTAAACCTTTCCAATCCATGTACCTGTCCAAGAGTCTTTTAAATGCTTTACTTTAGAGCTACAGCATGGAAACAGGCTATTCGACCCACCGGGTCTGTGCCGACCATCGATCAGTCCGTACACTAGCTCTATCCTACACACTAGGGACACTTTGCAGAAGCCAATTAGCCTACAAACCTTTACATCTTTGGAGTGTGGGAGGAAACTGGAGCACCCGGAGAAACCCCACAACCTCAGGGAGAACGTGCAAACTCCGTACAGACAGCAACCCGTAGTCAGGATCGAGCCAGGGTCTCTGGCGCCATAAGGCAGCAACTCCTCCGCAGCGCCATTATTCTGCCACGGTCATACAGGATGAAAACTGGCCCTTCAGCCCAACTTGTCCATGCTGACCATGATGCCCCATCTACGCTAATCCCACCTGCCTGCATTTGGCCCATATCCTTCTAAACCTCTCCTATATATGTACCTGTCCAAATATTTTTTAAATGCTGTTATAGTACATGCCTCAACTATCTCCTCCGGCAGCTTGTCCCATAAACCCACCACCAGAGTCATCAGAAGACTGACAATGGAGCAAGGAAATCCGTGGATAATGCTACAACAGTGATGGGCTTTGCAAGAAGGACAAGGTGATTGGGAACTCAACAAAATACAACAGTAAAGTCCAGTAAAGTCTGAGCTATCTTTAAATGGACTTTATCTTACACCAAACGTTATACCCTTTATCATGTATCTGTACACTGGACGGCTTGATTGTAAACATTTATAGTCTTTTCTTTGACTAGATAGCATGCAAACAAAAGCTGTACCTCAGTACATGTGACAATAATAGATTAAACCTGTCGTTCAATCTGATCCTGGCTCATTTACCCCAAGTCTCAATTCTTTTAAAAAGCACAGATTTTAAGAAGTGAATGAGGAAAACCAGTTGCATTTGATATCTCGGGAATGAGAGAGTGGAGGAAATCAAACAACTTGTAATTTACTGAGCGAAAGGGCCTTGCAGAATGAATATCAAAGATGTTTCTTAACCATATTTTTCAAAGCATGCTAAGTTCTTCCTGCAAGCCATAGTTCAAGTATAGAGTCTGAAGAAGTGTCTCAACCCAAGACGTCACCCATCGCTGTCTTCTAGAGAAGCTGCCTCACCCACTAAGTCACTTCAACACTGCTGATAAATTTATAATGGAAAAATGACCTAATTCTTTAAGATGCCAATGTTGTTTAAAGTTTTGCAGGAAGAACTTTTGTTTCAGCAATATCTGATTGCCCTTGATTTTTTCCGACCTCTTGTTCATATCTAACTTTTCTTTATATGCCTCAATGCTCTTTACCTCCTGCTGTCTACAGTAGTGGCTACTGCAATAGATTTACTCCCAGTAGGCTGTGGGCCGAGCATCAAAAATGTGTCTAGAAATCCATTTTCGTGTCCCACGTCTTGGAACTGCATGAAATTTTGCACAGATTTGGATGAAATATAATTGCGAAGGAAGTCATAACTTGTCTGTGCCAAAAGGTGCACATTAATTAATTAAACTAATTAGAAAATGAGATCGGGAAAGTAAGCACCATCTAGTGTCCAATGCCCATATTACACCATGGGGAGCCTATTTCCGTGTTGCAGTCTATTTAAACTATAAATTATTATACTATAATTATATATATATATATAAATGATTTGTGAATATGACTGTAATCATATATAATTATGTATAAAAGGTACACAAAATTGCTGGAGAAACTCAGCGGGTGCAGCAGCATCTATGGAGCGAAGGAAATAGGCGACGTTTCGGGCCGAAACCCTTCTTCAGACCGATTATGATATATAATTATGTTATATACTGATATATAATTATGTATAATTGTATTCTATAAAAACAATATAATGAATATAATTGTGTGTTTTTTTTAATGAGACTGCCGCAGAGGTCCTCCTGAACTAGCCTAATTAATAGGTCAGGGCAGTTCTTCGGGGTTCCCCCGTTTACTGAACCCCACTGACTGCCGGTGTGCAATGTGGGGGTGGGGCAGTGCCAGGCTGGGGGAAGGCTAAGGCAGGAAAATGCCTCACCCTAACTCGCCCCACTCCCAAAGCTGCCTACGGCTGGAGCTGGAGCCGCTTTGGGACCGGCTGCGGGCTCCGTACTGTGGCCC
Source organism: Leucoraja erinaceus (assembly GCF_028641065.1). Lineage (NCBI taxonomy): Eukaryota > Metazoa > Chordata > Chondrichthyes > Rajiformes > Rajidae > Leucoraja > Leucoraja erinaceus. Next base: position 48,560,937 of record NC_073382.1, on the reverse strand, counting down.
CACAGCTCGTCCACCTCGGCCAGCATGGCCTTCTGGTGGTGGCGATGGAGGGGGACAGCACTGCCTTGCACGTCGCCCGGGTCGCCTTCAGCACCCAGATAGCGCTGGTTCCATCAGACCACCCACTTGCTGCAACACCGGCTGGTCGGCTGACAGCCCGACTGACTCTTCGCAGCACTAACCGGAGGCCCAGCCCAACCCTCATCTCCCGGCGGCCCAACCCGCACCTCCCGGAGGAGGCCCGGCCCAATGCTCACCACCGACGGCCCAACCGACAGATTGACAGACAGACAGACAGACAGACAGACACTATTCCTAACCCGAGCTCCACATTTGTTATTTATCATTTTTATTTACCAGTACACATTATAACATTATAACATTATAAAGATAAATCAAATGAAAAACAAAATTATCAGCAAGGTGAGCATTACCTTCATCCTTGGAAATCTTGCTATTGTTGCTATTGATGTAATGAGGAGGCAGCCATGGTCCCAATATCCTCGCTGCCTAGCGACCATAAAACAAAGCATGGGATTGGCCAATTTGCATCTGATCTCAATGTCAAACGTGCATTGATTGGGCAATTACTACTCAGAAAATTTGAGGTTTTTCTCATATTTCTTAAAAAATGTGCAGGTTTTGGTCTTGTTAAAAATTCAGGTAGTTCTGTAAGTTGCGTCACGAAACTAAACGAAAAAGCTCCTCGGCCCACAGTCTACAGGTAATCACATTTTTCTTGAATTCCACAGTTGACTTTATTAAGAATTTTAGGTCCACCACTGATTTTCCGGCACCCTTGCTTCCATAGCCTTTCTGGATTATCTATTTTGACCCACCAATCAAAGAGGTTGAGATTAGCCGCCTCACCCGGCCTAGGCACTCCATTTTCGGCGGGACTTCTAGGGGGGGATTTTGTCCGGATTAAACAGGGGCCAGACCACTAGTTCCTGCAAAAATGGTGGTGGATCTGAATCTTAAATTTATGATCACTAATTACAACTTCCCAGATATAGATTGAAGTAATTTCTGGTTAATTACAGTTGCATCTACAAATTCTAGTGAAGATAACTGCACATGTTATCTCAAGTCAAGTCAAGAGTGTTTTATTGTCATATGTCCCAGATAGGACAATTAAATTCTTATGGCCCTGTCCCACTGTACGAGTTCTCCCGAGTTTGCCCTGATTCGAACTCAGAGATTTACGGTAATGGCCGCTATAGGAACTTGGGGCTCTCGTGGACATTTTTCAACGTTCAAAAATCTTCACGAGTCTTCTCGAGCTTACCACGTTTCCCGAGTACCTGCCGTTAGCGTTACAAGCCGCTAAGAGGCTTCCCGAGCTCCGACGTACCCACTACATACATTCTACATGCTTCCACAAATTTGATTTTTTTAAAAACATGGGATAGCTCTTGAATGAGCTCGTACAGTGGGTCAGCCCAGTGGGAGAGGAAAAAATGTTCAGTGTGTATATATACACATTCACACATACTCAATAAATAAACAAATATAGTGCAATAATAATAATATTCTGTTATAGTTCAGAGCTTATTTGCTGTTGTGTTTAATAGCCTGATGGCTGTAGGGTAGAAGCTGTTCCTGAACCTGGTCGTTACAGTTTTCAGGCTCCTGTACCTTCTTCCCGATGGCAACGGTGAAATGATTGTGTGGCCAGGATGGTGTGGGTATTTGATGATGTTGGCTGCCTTTTTGAGGCAGCGACTTCGATAGATCCCCTTGATGGTGGGCAGGTCAGAGCCGGTGATGGACTGGGCAGTGGTCACAACTTTTTGCAGTCTTTTCCGCTCCTGGACATTCAAGTTGACGAACCAAGCCAGGATGCAACCAGTCAGTATTCTCTCTACTGTGCACCTGTAGAAGTTCAAGAGAGTCCTCCTTGACTTACCGACTCTCCGTCATCTTCTCAGGAAGTCGAGGCGCTGATATGCCTTCTTTATGATTGCATCAGTGTGCTGGGACCAGGAAAGATCTTCGGAAATATGCACGTCCAGGAATTTAATGTTTTGGACCCTCTCTGACATTCTTCCATTGATATAAATAAGGTTATGGGTCCTCATCCTTCCCCTTCAAAAGTCCACAATCAGTTCCTTGGTTTTACTGGTGTTGAGAGCCAGGTTGTTGTGCTGGCACTATTTAGTCAATCGGTCGACATCACTTCTATGATTCATCACCATCTGTAATTCGTCCAACAACACTGGTGTTGTCGGCGACACAGTCATGAGTATAGAGTGAGAAGAGCAGGGGGCTGAGCACACAGCCTTGAGGTGCTCCCGTACTGATTGTTACTGAGGATGAAGTATTTCCGCCAATTCAGACAGACTGCCGGTCTGTGGATGAGGAAGTCGAGGATCCAATTGCAGAGGGATGCGCAGAGAGACCCAGGCGCAGGAACTCTGAGTAAATAAACCTGCCTCGCTCATCTCCTTTAAACTTTGCCCCTCTCATCTTAAAGTTATACTCTCTGGTCTCAGATATTTACATCCTGGGGAAATAAATCTGACTGTCTACCCTATCTATGCCATAATTTTGAAACTCCTCTATCAGATAACATTAAGCGTTTAAGAACCCTCTCTATATTATGAGTTCCAGACTATCCTGATGTATATAGACACTTCATGCACTAATACTCAAAATAAATGCACACACGGTTCTGTCTCATGTAACAGTCGCCCTGTTTGTATAACCCATAATTAAAAAAACTGAAAGCACTTATAGCAGATAAACCACTACAGTTCTGTTTTAGTTGTACTCGAGATAAACCCTCAAAGAAAATGCAGGGCAAAAATGTAACCATTTGCGCTATCAATTTCGATGTTGATAATTTCACACTAAATTAATGTTAATGCTCCAGGCATAATAAGGCATAAAGAAATAACAAAGACGCATAGCAGTACAGAAAATATAAATATACACAAGCAATAACTTATTTTACCATCATCAAGGCCACGTTCACAGTGTAAATACATTTCTTACAAGTTGTTTATCAACAGTCATTAACCCTGAGGTAAAAGGTTCTGGCCGACTACCCTACCCATGCCTCACATAATTTTGTATACTGAGCCTTGATAAGGCACTGGTCAGACCATATTTGGAGTATTGTGAGCAGTTTTGGGCTGATGTTGGAGAGGTTCCCAGAGGACATTTACGAGAATGATTCCAGAAATGATTGGGTTAACACATGATGAGTGTGATGGCACTGGGCCTGTACTCACTGGAGTTTAGAAGGATGACAAGTAACATTCGCAAATTTGCAGATGACACAAAGCTGGGTGTCAGTGTGAACTATGAGGAGAATGCTATGAGAATGCAGGGTGACTTGAGCAGGTTGGGTGACTGGGCAGATGCATGACAGATGCAGTTTAATGTGGATAAATGTGAGGTTATCCACTTTGGTAGCAAAACCAGGAAGGAAGATTATTATCTAAAGGGTGTCAAGTTGGGAAAAGGGGACGTAAAACGGGATCTGGGGGTCCTTGTTCATAACTCAATGAAAGTAAGCATGCAGGTACAGCATGAACACTGAAGAAAGCGAATGGCAAGAGGAGTTGAGTATAGGAGCAAAGAGGTTCTTCTGCAATTGTACAGGGCCCTAGTGAGACCAGGAGTATCGTGTCCAGTTTTGGTCTCCGAATTTGAGGAAGGACATTCTTGCTATTGAGGGAGTGCAGCGTAGGTTCACAAGATGAATTCCCGGGATGGCGGGACTGTCATATGCTGAGAGAATGGAGCGGCTAGGCTTATATACTCTGGAATTTAGAAGGATGAGAGGGCATCTTATTGAAACATATAAGATTATTAAGGGTTTGGACACGCCAGAGGCAGGAAACATGTTCCCGATGTTGGGGGAGTCCAGAACCAGGGGCCACAGTTTAAGAATAAGGGGTAAGCCATTTAGAACGGAGATGAGGAAACACTTTTTCACACAAAGAGTTATGTCTGGGGAATTCTTTGCATCAGAGGGCGGTGGAGGCCGGTTCTCTGGATACTTTCAAGAGAGAGCTTGATAGGGCTCTTAAAGATAGCGGACTCAGGGGATATGGGGAGAAGGCAGGAACGGGGTACTGATTGAGGATGATCAGCCATGATCACATTGAATGGCGGTGCTGGCTCGAAGGGCCGAATGGGCTATGTAGATCAAACAGTATTGCTGATTTATTCCGTCTGGTTTTGCTGCTGATGACACGATCCATAATCCATGTCAGGTTTCCCACACCACTGCCACCTCGTGCATGCGGGCAGCCATGTTGTGTTTTAGTTTTTAACTTACTATTCGGAGCCTGCAGTACTCATCTCGATGGTCTCTGTATGTATATAAATTAAAGTACTCGTTATGATATATAATGAATCTGTATCATGTACTTTGCACATGGTGTCGAAGGTGGGATTTCGGTTGGACTTTGGCTGTTATTTGCAAGGCTTTTCAGAGTCTCAGACATGACTGAAGGTTTCAGAAAACCTGACCCACTTGTTTTCGATAGCAGAATTGGACAGCGGTGGCGTACCTTTGAGCGACAGTATGATTTGTTCATTTCTGCAACTTCTGCAATGGTCCGTGCAAGTATGTTCCTTCTACTCGCAGGCGATGAAGCTTACGAACTGGACAGCTTTATATACATACTAGACTAAGTAGGACCCGTTGGGTCCCATGTTCACACGGGAGGGCTGGTCCCCCAATGCAATATTCCACCTCTCCCCCAATTGCAATATTGGTGGCCAGTGGGGGGGCTTTCTGGAGTGCTAGTATGGGTAACGGGTGGGCGGTGCGACTCATGTCGCAGCGGCCTCTGCAGTCCGTCTGTCGTTTTTGAGTTTTTTTTGTCTCGTTTGTATGTAGTTTTTATTTTTTATTAAACTGGGTATGTGTGTGGGGGGGGGGGGGGTGGGAAAACTTTTAAAATCTTTCCCCTGTATGGAGAACCCGACCTTTTCTCTGTCGGGTCTCCGTTGTCGTTGGGGCCAAGCACCATGGAGCGGCCTCCAACCGGAACGACCTGGGGCTCCAGTCGCGGAGCTGCGGACTTACCCACCATCGTGGAGCTGGCCGAGTTCGGAGCGGGAGGAGCTGTGGTGGCGCGCTGCTGCGGCCCGACCCAGGAGATTCGGGGGCTTACCGCAGGTCTGGTGGACGGTGACACCAGGAGCCCGCGGGTCCCTGCTGGGAGACCGCTTTTCGGGGCTTCCGCAATGGCGACTTCTCCCGCCCGAGTTGCGGGGTTGAGGATGACCTGGAGCGGGGCCTTACATCATCGCCCGGCGCGGCTTTAAATGGCTGCGGGACTTGTTAGCGCACGCCGGGGGCTCCAACACCAAGACCCGGAGCAGGGCCTTGCATCGCCCGGCGCGGCTTTAATTGCCGCGGGACTTATTTACCATCGCCCACCGGGGGCTTTGACTCTGACATCGGGAGGAGAACGAGGAGTGCAGGGGAGAGATAAGACTTTGCCTTCCATCACAGCGAGGAGGAAATTCACTGTGATGGATGTTCATGTAAATTGTTTTGTGTCTTGGTTCTTCTTGTTTGTATGACTGCAGAAACCAAATTTTGTTTGAACCTCTGGGTTCAAATGACAACAAATAAATTGTATTGTATTGTATTGTATTGTATTGTGGGCTGAAGGGACTGATTTCCAGAAGGCTAGTATGGACATTGTGGGCCAAATGGATTCTTGGGGAGACAGCTCAGTCACTCAAGCCTGATATGCTGGCAGCTCACTGATGGCTTCCTTGAAATTCCATTTCAAGCAGGATGCAAGGCTACCAAATTCAAGTACAGTGTCTTACCACTTCAAGCAGGGTACAAGGCCACCAAATTCAATTGCAGTTTCATACCACTTCAAGCAGGGTGCAAGGCCACCAAATTCAGGTGGAGTTTCCTACCACTTCAAGCAGAATGCAAGGTCACTGAATTCAAGTGCAGTTTCCTACCACTTCAAACAGGGAGCAGGGCCGCCAAACTCAAGAGCAGTTTCCTACCACTTCTAGCAGGGTGCAGGCCCACCAAACTCAAGTGCAGTTTCATGCCTCTTCAAGCAGAGTGCAAGGCCACCAAATGCTAGTGCTGTTTAATGCCGTTTTAAGCAGGGTGCAAGACAACCAAATTGAACTGCAGTTTCATACCATTTCATGCAGGGTGCAAGGCCACCACATTCAAATGCAGTTTCATACCATTTCAAGCAGGGTGAAACCACCGTAAAACCACCATAAAACCACACAAAACACCACATAAACACCACACTCACAGTTCAGTAGACATTCAGTGTGTTCAGTTGATTCACAGCTCAGACAGTCGTGACCTCTCCCTCCCCCATCTTGCAGAGACTGAGCCACACCCACACTTCTGGGTTTTATAATCCCACCCCCTCCCACCAGAAGAGGCGTGGTCTTCATGATTGACAGGAGAGAGATTCTCAACATTTTTTAAAATACTAATAACACTTTTATTTTTCATTGATGGGAAGAATCCTCTGCACCTGATGAGCGGAGGGGGACTGAGTAAGATGGCCAAAAATCACAACCGTAAGTGGTAGCATTTTATCTAAAATCAATATACAGTGCAAACAGGAAGTTGTCAAGTTACCACCATCAACAACCATTTGCAGTGCAGCATTTCAAAGCAGTTACCACTATCAACAACCATTTGCAGTGCGGCACTTCAAAGCAGTTACCACCACCAACATCCATCTGCACTGCAGCACTTCAAAGCAGTTACCACCACCAACAACCATTTCCAGTGTACCATTTCAAAGCAACCACATTTTCATTTTCTAACCACATTAAGGGAACTCACAGTTGAATAGACAAGTGTTCAGTGTTATTCAAAGCTCAGAGACCCTCTCGCTTCCTCCATCTTGCAGAGACTGAGTGAGGCACTGCACTTCCGGGATTTATAGTCCCTCCCTCAGGAGAGAGAATGGCAACATTTTTTAAACATTAATAATTCTTTTATTTTTCATCAATGGAAAAATCCTCTTGTCCTGCGGAACGGCGGGGGACTCTGAGTAAGATGGCCAAAAATCACAGCCGTAAGTGGTAGCATTTTTTTTTTAATCATGAAACAGTAAAACAGGAAGTGGTCAAGATCTTACTTTTAGTAATATAGATTACTCCTGCATGCTTTATGTTTGCCCTTTGGGGGAAAGCCCAAGAAGGGGGATGTAGATCAAACAGAATTGCTGATTTAATCCGTGTCTGGTTTTGCTGCTGATGACCCGATCCATAATCCATGTCAGGTTTCCCACACCACCGCCACCTCGTGCAGGTGGGCTGCCATGGTCTGTTTTAGTTTAACTTACGATTCGATGCCTGCAGTACTCATCTTGATGGTCTCTGTATGTATACAAATTAAACTACTTGTTATGATATATAATGACTCTGTATCATAAGCACTTTGCACAGCCTACTCCTGCACCTATTGTCTATTGTCTATTGATGAGGGGGGACCTCATTGAACCTTCCCCAAATAGTGAATGGCCTGGTTAGAGTAGATGTGGAGAGGATGTTTCCGCTAGTGGGAGAGCCTAGGACCAGAGGTCACATCCTCAAAATAAAAAGATGTACCTTTAGGAAGGAGATGAGGGGGAATTTCTTTAATCAGAGTGTGGTGAATCTGTGGAATTAATCTCTACAGATGGCTGTGGAGGCAGAGATTGACAGTTTCTTGATTAGGAAGGGTGTCAATGGTTATGGGGTGAAGCAGAGGGAATGGAGTTGAGAGGGAAAGATAGATCAGCCATGATTGAAGTAGACTTAATGGGCTGAATGGCCTAATTCTGCTCCTATAACATAAACTAGCAGGTAACTTTAATCTTTTAACCCTCTGTATTATGTGTTAAGGACTATCCTTAAGTATGAGGACTCTTCATGCACTAATACTCAAAATAAATGCACACACGAGTTTTGTCTCTTGTTTTATACACGTATGAGGAAGGATCCTGATCCAAGATTCATCAGATTCAAGAGACATTTATTGTCACATGCACCAATTGGTACAGTGAAATTTGTGGTCACCATACAGCAAAACAAATAAAAATTAAAAAACACGATAGTATTTTAACATAAACATCCCCTGCACAGCGGAATCAAAGTTTCCTACTGTGAGGGAAGGCCCAAAGTTCAGTCATCGTCCTCTTTGGTGTTCTTTGATGTACACCCGTGGTCGGGCCTCCCGAGCCCTCCGCAGTCGCCGCTACGGGTGGCCTGACGCTCAGGCCCGCTCGCCGGGATGATATTACTCCGACGTCAGAACGGGAGAACAACCTCAGCGGCTTGGACCTCCGAATCGGCCACTTCCTACTGGAGTCTGTGGCTCCTGAAGTCCACAGGCCGCGCCGAGTGGAGACCCACGCTGGCGGCCCTCAGCAAAGGGCCCCAGGGCACCGCGATGTTGAAGTCAGCGCCGCCCGCGCTGGAAGCTCTTCAAACCACAGCCCTGCGATGTTGTTGCAGCAGGCCCAGCACTCCGGAGCTTCAAACGGCGATCCCAGGTGAGGCATCGCCCGCTCCGCGATGTATCCAGCGCTGCGCCGCCGCTGCTGGAACTCTGGTCCGGTCCCCGGCAGGAAAGGCCGCGCCATTCCAGTTGGTAGGCCGCGAGGAGGGGGGGCGAGGACGCGACTCGGAGAATAGTCGCTTCATCGCCAGGAGGGGACTGGGAGACAGTTTCCCCCTTACCCTACCCCCCTCCCCCACATAGAAAAGCTAAAGTAATCTCCTCAACATACTTTTAAACAAACTAAAAAATAAAAAGAGATGGAAAAAATGGACAGACTGTAGGCAGAGGCAGCCTTCATGCGGTGCCCCTAGTGCGTCACCTATCTGCATCTATGTTCTCCAAAGTTGCTGGCTGCCTGAGTTACTCCAGGACTTTGTGCCTTTTCTTCCCATTTATATTAACATTCACGGTCTTTCTTTTGTGGAAGTAGTTGATTCATTATTTACAAAGACGTTTCAAAGACTTTAATTCACCCACCTCAGCTAGAGAGAAGGGAAGGTGCAATTAGAGGGTGAATTTGGCCAAATTGTTGCCTAATGCATCTGATCATCATCCAATGACCCCTGCTGGAAGCAGTGGCGATAAAACTGAGCTCAGCTTGCATTGCTTTCTCCAGTAGATTTGCTGTCCTTTCTCATGGATGAGGCTCATTCATGCATGTCGGACACATAGATAAAGTGGCAGATGCAACTATAACATATGGAGCCATGATTCAGCAGGAAGAGAAGGGGCGGGGGCGGGGGGCAGGGGGGACTGTTAACAGGCGGCACAATGGCGCAGTGGTAGAGTTGGTTGCCTCATTAACACTTCAGTTACCTTTAGCTTAGTTTTGTTTGGTTTAGTTTAGTTTAGTTTAGTTTAGTTTAGTTTAGTTTAGTTTACAGCGTGGAAACAGGCCCTTCGGTCCACCGAGTCCATGCCGACCAGTGATCATCCATTCGTACTAGTTCTATCATACACACTTGGAATAATTTTAAGAAACTAATTAACATACAAACCCACATATCTTTGGAGTGTGGGAGGAAACCAGAGCACCCGGAGAAAACCCACCCAGTCACGGGGAGAGTGTACAAACTCTGCACAGACAACTCACGTGGTAAGAATCAAAACCGAGTCTCTGGCGCTGTATGGCAGCAACTCAATTTCTGCGCCACCGTGCCGCCCAATGTGTGTCACCCTTCGATTTAATTGCATGTGAGATTTGAGCAAATTCCAAAATTTATCTATCTGCCTCTGCGATCTTCTTTCATCTTCCTCCCTGGGTGCATTGTCTTTCAGCCTTCCAGAGAGAGGAGACATCCTGGACTGCTGTGTAGCCCTGCTCTCCTCCCACACACCACCTGTTGCAGTCTCTTGACTTCACAGCAAGAAGCAAGGAGCTTTGCTTCATTCATAGCTTCCACTTCCCACTCAATGCTTCCTCTAGCCCAGTATCACTTTTCGAATCAGCAGCTAATATTGCCTCTTCAATATCTCATTGCTTTTTATACGTAAGGTTTACTTTACACAGGTTTAAGGTGTAAGGGGCTATAATTAATAGGAACCCAAAGGACACGCTTTTCACTCAGAGGGTGATTGATACATGGAACGAGCGAGCTACCAGAGGAGGTAGTCAAGGCAGGTTTTATAAGAGCATTTAAAATACACCAGGACTGGTCCATGGATAAGAAATGTTTAGAGGAAATGGGCCAAAGGTGAGTAAAGATAAGGCATCTTGGTCGCCATGGACGTTGGGTCAATGTGTTTGTTTCTGTGCTAAATGACTCCATGACATCCACACCTTATCAAAAGCACCCACAAAGTAACTAATTATAATGTGAATCCATCAATGTCCAATATGTGTGGTTCAGCAGTCCTCACTGATAAAAAAATGATTAATTGTCCAATGCTACCTTATGCTTTTATGAGATTTCATTATATAAAATGCTGCAATCCATATTTCAAATGTCAATAGTGAAGAATGTTTAATTTTCGTATCTACCTGGAAGGGAACAATGAGACTCTTACTTGTTGCAGCTTTACAGGCACATTAACGCACCAACACAGCAAATAAAATAAACAAATTCTCAGTTATACTAGGTAATCAGAGCCGGAGGAGGTAGTTAAAACGGGTACTATTGCAATGTTAAAGAAACATTAGACAAGTTCATGGATTGGATTGGTTTAGAGGGATATGGCCAAACGCAGGCAGGTGAGACTAGTGTAGATGGAACATGGTGAGCAAGTCGAGCCGAAGGTATAGAAGCTGGGATGTAATGTTAAAATTGGGTATAGAAGTTGGGATGTAATGTTAAAATTGTACAAGGCATTGGTGAGACCAAATCTGGAGTATGGTGTACAATTTTGGTCGCCCAATTATAGGAAGGATGTCAACAAAATAGAGAGAGTACAGAGGAGATTTACTAGAATGTTGCCTGGGTTTCAACAACTAAGTTACAAAAATAGGTTGAATAAGTTAGGTCTTTATTCTCTGGAGTGCAGAAGGTTAAGGGGGGACTTGATAGAGTTCTTTAAAATGATGAGAGGGATAGACAGAGTTGATGTGGACAAGCTTTCCCCATTTGAGAATAGGGAAGATTCAAACAAGAGGACATGACTTCAGAATTAAGGGACAGAAGTTTAGGGGTAACATGAGGGGGAACTTCTTTACTCAGAGAGTGGTAGCGGTGTGGAATGAGCTTCCAGTGGAAGTGGTGGAGGCAGGTTTGTTGGTATCATTTAAAAATAAATTGGATAGGCATATGGATGAGAAGGGAACGGATGGTTATAGTATGAGTGCAGGCAGGTGGGACTAAGGGAAAAAAAAGTTGTGTCGGCACGGACTTGTAGGGCCGAGATGGCCTGTTTCCGTGCTGTAATTGTTATAAGGTTATAAGGGCCTGTTTCCACACTGTATGACTATGACTCTAAAAGTAATTATCTTGTTGGAAAACTACTTGGGCATATCCTGGTGGTGTGAGGGATACAAATGCAATATATTCTTTCACCTAAGGGAGACACAAAATGCTGGAGTAACTCAGCGGGACAGGCAGCATCTCTGGAGAGAAGGAATGGGTGACGTTTTGGGTCGAGACCCTTCTTCAGACCTTTCACCTTGTACTCCAAGATGCTAATTTAATTCACTGACTACTGAATCCTTCTGTACATAACTTTTAAGGGACCTATACTACGGTTTCCAATGTCACACCAGGCAGTAGTTTACTATTTGCTTTTGGTAAAGCAATACACATAAATGTGAAGTCCTGTTTTCTCCCAATTTTTAAAACCTCTGAAGTAAACTCCAAGAACATAGGTCTGAGGGAGGAAAGATAGGAATCTGAGGGGCAACTTCTCCATTCAGCGGGTGCTGGGTACGTGGGTACATGGAATAAGTTGCCAGAGAAGGTAGGTGAGGCAGGTACAACAACAACATTTAAAACATGCTTGGACAGGTACATGGATAGGAAAGATTTAGAGGGATATGGGCCAAGTGCAGGCAAATGGGCTAGCTTAGATAGGGCATCTTGTCTTATGAAGAAAGACTGGATAGACTTGGTTTATACTCTCTAGAATTTAGAAGATTGAGAGGGGATCTTATAGAAACTTACAAAATTCTTAAGGGGTTGGACAGGCTAGATGCAGGAAGATTGTTCCCGATGTTAGGGAAGTCCAGGACAAGGGGTCACAGCTTAAGGATAAAGGGGAAATCCTTTAAAACCGAGATGAGAAGAACTTTTTTCACGCAGAGAGTGGTGAATCTCTGGAACTCTCTGCCACAGAGGGTAGTTGAGGCCAGTTCATTGGCTATATTTAAGAGGGAGTTAGATGTGGCCCTTGTGGCTAAGGGGATCAGGGGGTATGGAGAGAAGGCAGGTACGGGATACTGAGTTCGATGATCAGCCATGATCATATTGAATGGCGGTGCAGGCTCGAAGGGCCGAATGGCCTACTCCTGCACCTAATTTCTATGTTTCTATCTTGGAGCGCAGGAGGATGAGGGGTGATCTTATAGAGGTGTATAAAATCATGAGAGGAATAGGCTGGGTAGATGCACAGAGTTTCTTGCCCAGAGGACATGTTTGGACGTTTATGGACAAAACACGGGCAGGTGGGACGAGTGCAGCTGGGACATGTTGCCCGGTGTGGGCAAGTTGTGCCGAAGAGCCTGTTTCCATGCTGTAAGACTCTATGACTGTTTAAAGGTTACAGGAGAAATGTAAGGTCATCTACTGGAAATCTTGTCATCTTGCATTCCCTTGATAAACCAGACAAATATTGTAATTAAGGTCTGAGGAAGTCGGATGAGAACTTGGCTGCAATTTGTGCACTACTGGGTTATTTTAGTCTTCACTGCTGGTTGTTCACATCACAAGGAGGAATCATGACTGCCCACTTCTAATCAATTCTGCAAAACCAACTGTGTTACAATCTGAGAGCAATTCATCTGCATCATTTACAATATTACAAGTTGTCAAACCACCGCTTACTTACAGAGGACCAACAAAGAGGCTTGTAGCTAGGCTTTTTATTTTCAGTAGATTTACTTAAGAAAATTTTATGGTATTAGATTGCATGTTTAAACATTGATTTTATCATGCGGCAAACGAGGATTTACATCGTCACCTAAATTTCCATTTCCAAACAGCCTGCTTACAAGATGTTCTCAGTGAAAATCTACATTGCTACACAAGTACAGCAGACTTTGTAGCCTGTTACATGAGCAAAGTTGGTCATCATGGTCAGTTATTCCTGAGGTCCACACGAAAAATGCAATCACTCTGTCCCACCAATTTGTTGCAGATCATTCATGTAGCCATTGATGTAGTGACACCTAGATGATAGAAACATAGAAAATAGGTGCAGGAGTAGGCCATTCACTGCCATTCAATATGATCATGGCTGATCATCCAACAGTATCCTGTACCTGCTTTCTCTCCATACCCCCTGATCCCTTTAGCCACAAGGGCCGCATCTAACTCCCTCTTAAATATAGCCAATGAACTGGCCTCAACTACCTTCTGTGGCAGAGAATTCCAGAGATTCACCACTCTCTGTGTGAAAAATGTTTTTCTCATCTCGGTCCTAAAAGATTTTCCCCTTATCCTTAAACTGTGACCCCTTGTTCTGGACTTGGTAGGTATTAAACCCTCTATCCTTCCCCCTGGAAGAGGGGAAGAGGCAAGAAAATGCATGGCAGATGGTTGGAACCTCTACAGGTGTACAGTAGAGAGCACATTGACTGGTTGCAACACAGCCTGCTTTGGCAACTTGAACACCCAGGAGTGAAGTAGACTGTACAAAGTGGTGAGCACTGCCCAGTCCATCATGGGTACTGACCTCAATGGGATTTCCAGGAGTCGCTGCTTCAAAAAGGCTGCCAGCATCATAGACTTGGGGGCATTAGTTGTGTCTTTTTGCACTATTATTGTTTTTATTTTGTTTCTTTTTCTTATTTTTTCATGTATTATATTGTTTACAGAGTACTACGTTTACATATTCTGTTGTGCTGCTGCAAGTGAGAATTTCATTGTTCTCTTTGCGACATATGACAATAAAGCACTCTCGACCCGAGGAAAAAAACAGAGGTATGAGACAGGATTGAAGAGTAGCGAATTATGAAGTGGGGGTTGGGGGGGGGGGGGGGGGGGGGGGAAGCTGGAAGAGAGGTGAAGGCGGGAGAAGAACGATAGGTGAATAGGGTTTTTTTTATCGGCAGATGGTTTAAAAAAAAAAAGGCTAGAGATGAAATAACAAAAATGTAAAGGATAGATGATAAGGACTCTCACCAGTCCACTTATCACTTGCTAACATTTGTCCACCCCCACCTCACTACCAGCTTACTCCCCCTCAACGACTACATTCAGTCTGAAGAAGGGTCCCGACCCGAAACATCATCTATCCATGCTCTCCAATGATGCAGCCTGACCCGCTGAGTTACTCCAGCACTTCATCTTATTTTTGTGCAAACCAGCATCTGCAGTTCCTTGTTTCTCCACTCCATCACCTATCCATGGTCTCCAGAGATACTTCCCGACCCGCTGTGTTACTCCAGCACTTTGTGTCTTTTTATTGTAAACTAGCATCTGCAGTTCCTTGTGGCTTGGTTGGTGTGGAAACTGAAAGGATCGCTATATCCACTGCAAGCGCTTTGTTAAACTTAGCACTGCCTTACATCTCCAAAGCAAACCATAAAATTGCTATATTCTATTTCTTTATTGTTATTCCAAACTCTGTATTTCATCCTGCTGAGCTGAACAAATCATTTTTTTGATTACCTGACCGTGTTGTTTATGCCAATTACTCATTCGGTCTTGCCCTTCCTTTCGTAATTTTGACCTTTCTCCAGAATTAGGTTTTCCCTCATTGTGCAGAAATAATATAATTTCAGCATTGATTTAAACAGGCTTCTGTTTACCCAACAGTGCAGCCCAGACTTTGCCGTGCGCAGTAATTGCGCGATGATTAGATTTCTGTTTGCATTTCTAGTTTCTGTGCTGAATTAGCATTGTTCCTTTGGCTGCATTGCTTCAGTCTCAACTACTTCATTCCATATCCCTCCCCTCAAATCTCTTCCACATTAAGGCATTGAGATTTAGCGAGTTAAAAAATGATTCCGTTTAGAATTCAGATTGCATTTTTAAATGTACAAATTCTATTTTTTTATCTGTACTTCTCATTTTGAAATTCACATTGCTAAAATCCTCCCGCTTTTATCTGATCAGTGATCAAGGGAATCATGTTAGGAAACAAAACCAGACAATGGTTAAACAGGGAAATGTTTAGTTTAGTTTTAGTTTAGAGATACAGAGCGGAAACAGGCCTTTCGGCCCACCTGGTCTGCGCCGAACAGCGATCCCCGCACATTAACCCTATCCTACACCCACTAGGGAAAATTTTTACATTTACCAAGCCGATTAACCTACAAACCTGAAAGTCTTTGAAGTGTGAGAGGAAACTCGGAGAAAACCCACACAGGTCACGGGGGGAACGTACAAACTCTGTACAGAGAGCACCCGTAGTCGGGATCGAACCCCGGTCTCCGGCACTGCATTCGCTGTAAGGCAGCAACTCTACCGCTGTGCCACCGTGACTGCCCTTAACCTACAACATTTCTTAAATATCAGTGTTAATAATAGTCTTCTTTGCTGAAGGCTGAAAAGCAATTTGTTTTCACATAAAGCATTAGAAATAACAGCTTGTGTCTTTAATCTTTAATTCACTAAATATCCAGATAGCCCACAAAGTCTAAAAGAAAAGAAAACAGGCACTGGGTCTAAGGTGGGGTGAAAATCATAGGATTATTGAATTTTTTAGCACGGACACAGGCCATTCGGCCAAGTCATCCAAACCGACCAGTGGACACCTTTCCTATGAATCCTATCGGCCAACATTTGGTCTTTCGACCTTTATGCCTAAGCAATTCAATTGTTTGATCAAAACAGCTCTTAAATACTTTGTTTAATTTGGTTGAGTTTAGAGACATAGTTTTGGTTAAACATGAGAACAGGACCTTCGACCCACTGAGTCCACGGCAACCAATGATCACCCGTACAATTGTTCTATCCTGCACACTGGGGAAACTTTACAGGCAGGCTATGGAAACAGATCTGCTGGCTCTAGCCAGCCCAGAGTTCCATAGTCCCGGGCGCAGGGGGCAAATTCAACTGACTGATTGGCACGGAAGTACTGAGAAGGTCTATATCGCCCGCCTCACCCAGCCTTGCCACCATGTTTTCGTGGGGAATTATAGGGGGGGGATTTTGTCTGGATTGGGGGTGGGGGGGGCGGACCACCAGTTGCCAGAAAATTGGTGGTGGACCTGTACTGTAAACGTTTTTAAAAAGTAATTTTCCCATTTGAACCATGCATACACAGGTGGACTTGAAGCAGCTGGATGCAATAATAGCATTAAAATTAGGATTATCTATGATTTAAAATTTAAATCGGGGGATGAATCTTTCTTTTTACATTGCAAACAGAAATAATCAAAGGCTCTATCTAACACGATCATTCCTGAGCTTCTGTGACCTTGGATAAGCCATGTCAAGAAAGCCATGACGCAGGGTGTAAAATTTGAGATTAGCCAGGTCTTCAGAGTTTTGCTTGATTCACCATGGCTGGAGTCGAGAGAAACTTGGCAAAAACTTTATTTGTTATAATGGACACGTTGAAAGGCCAGATTTTAGACGGATGATGGAATAATGGTCTGGTGGGATTAACCAAATCTTTCTCTTATTTGATGCTTGCTTATCTTCTTAAGATTGGCACGCTACAACACATTCAGAGAAGCAAACACCACAAGGAGCTGGCTCGTGACTTGTATACATTCTTAACTTTGACACATTTTGAATTGGAGTAAATGTGATGGTTTAAGATATTGCTTTAGCAAAATAAGTGAGCTTTCAAATATATGTAATGGCTTTTGAGACTGCTGAATAAAAATAATGAGGTGATAAAGGTTCCTGGAATCTTTAGATAGGCAGTTGAGAGGAAATGTCACTCAGGAAGTTCAGTAATGGACTGGCTTGCTTTACATTTGTTTTCAGTATGAAATAATATGAAAGTACTTTTGCAAATAAGGACTGACAGGAAATGCCAGGAGTATATTACAGTTTAAACGCACTGAGCCCTTCTAACTAATGACATTACTATGTAGTGGTGTGTGAAAGGAGAAAGGATTTAAATGGAAAAGAACAGGACATGTAAAATGAATGAGAATAATGCTGCCACTTTATTATGCTCACTCTGCATAAGTTTTAATAGAAATTGTGTTTCACTCTTTCGGTGTGTTAAACACGTACTGTGCAGAGACCTAATGAACACCTGCAAAGAAATATGGTGAAATTATGAAAAAACATACATTAAAGACATAGGGTGGCACAGCCAGAGAGTTGCTGCCTTACAGCCCCAGAGACTTGTGTCCGATCCTGACTACGGGTGCTGTCTGTACGGAGTTTGCACGTTCTTCCTGTAACCGCGTGAGTTTTCTCCAAGTGCTCCGGTTTCCTCCCACACTCCAAAGACGGACAGGTTTGTAGGTTAAATGGCTTTGGTAAATATGTGAATTGTTCCCAGTGTGCAGGCTAGTGTACGGGGTGATGGCTAGTCGGCACGGACTTGGTGGGCTCACTCTGCCAATGGAGGAGTCCCAGGACAGAAAGGTCAGCATGGGAATGGGAAGAGGAGTAGTTAGCAACCGGGACGTCCAGCGGGCCTTGGTGGGCCAAGCATGGGTGGTGTTGGAGGCAAATATGAAAGTGGCATTTAAGAGGCTTCTCGATAGGAACATAGATATGGAGGGATATGGATCACGTGCAGCAGATAGAACGGAAAACAGAACGGTACAGCACGAGAACAGACTCTTCAGCTCACAGTGTCTGTGCTCTACATGATGCCAAGATAACGGATCTCCTCTGTTTGCACATGATAGCTCACATTCAACCTCCCAAAGTGCAACACCTCACACTTGCTCAGATTAAACTCCATCTGCCAGTTTTCTACCCATTTCTGTAGAGTTATAGAGTCACATAGCGTGGAAACAGGCCATTTGGCCCAACCTGCCCACACTGACCAACATGCCCCATCTACACTAGTTCTACCTGCCTGCATTTGGTCCATATTGCTCTAAACCTTTCCTATCCATGTACTTGTCCGAGTGTCTTTTAAATGCTGTTATGTTACCTACATCAACTACCTCCTATGGCAGCTTGTTCCATGCACTTACCACTCTTTGAGTAAAAAGGTTACCCCTTAGGTTTGTAAGAAATGTTCCCCTTTCTCACCGTAAACCTATGTTCTCTGGTTCTATATTCCCCTACTCTGGGCAAGAGACAGTATGTGTTTTACCCAATCTATCCCTCTCATGATTTTGTACAATGGAGCTGACCAACATCCCGCTGTATACTTTGACAGCCTAGTCCACAACTCCAGTAGTCTTGGTGTCATCTGCAATAAGATTAGTTTGTCCTGGCATTGTTTTCAGCATGGACATTGTGGGCTGAAGGGCCTGTTCCTGTGCTGCACTTTCCTACGTTCTATGTTCTACGGCTTGCTAGTAGTCTTTGGTCGCAGGCTGCTCTGTGTAAAGGCCAGCATTGCATTCACCTTTTTGATTACGTTCTGTGCCTTTCTGTGACAATTTAATTCACAGCATTCTCTGACCTCGTACAGAACAGTAAGCATCGATGATTAACCTTCATGCTTAAACCTCATGTGTTAACTTCATTATCATATTTTTCACGCACTACCAGTTCAGGATGGCATGTTTGTTAGGGTTGACTTCAAGTACATTTATCACGGTACATGTCATTCACATTAGATAATAAATATACATCTTTGCACATTGTGTTGAGCTGCAAGAACTTTTTGTGAGCATCCCCCTGGAAATAAATCATGGTGGGTGTATGGAACGAGCTGCTGGAGGATGTAGTTATTGCAACGTTTAAGAAACATTTAGACAGGTACATGGATAGGATAGGTTTAGAGGGACATAGACCAAATGCAGGTGGATGGGAGTAGTGTACAGTAGATGGGACATGCTGGGCAAGTTGAGCTGAAGGGCCTGTTTCCATGCTGTATGCCACTAGGACTCAATAAAAATTGAAGTATTTTTAGATAATTCTACTTCTTACAATGCAAAATGGTTTAAATGTGTTGTTTGTTAATATGTTTGGCACGTATATATTTGTCACAAGATACATTGGTAAAACAAAAACGTCATATAAAAATAATTCAAAAAGGAAGCACAAGGTCTCACTGTATCTCATCCGTTCTCACTGAAACATTTTAGTTAGTTGTTGGCACGGGGAAAGTCAAAGGATTCAATCATCTTGGAATTGCACAAAGTTCTGGAGTAACTCAGCGGGCCGAGCAACATCTCAGCAGAACGTGGATAGCTGACTTTTCGAGTCGGGATCCTTCTTCAGTCTATCATCTTGTGTCCTTGAGAGTGAATCACAGGCAGACCATCTCCTGCACAGTGAAATGCATTGAAGTGAATAAACAATCAATCACTAGCATGAATGGTTTAAATTACTGTTAAAACACAAAGTACGTGCTGTAACACCAGGATAAGCATCAACCAAGAAACCCAACCCAATGCCAAAGTAGTATCTAAACTACCTATACACACTTATGCTATAGGACAATAACTAACTTCATATTCAGTAATGAGCCATCTACGTTAACAAACACACAAGCTAAATATTACACCAAGAAACCCAATCCTAAATGCCACATGAGAATCTAAAATTCCTTTACACAGTTAATGCTTCATATTGATGTGCAGTTAATATATGAGATTGTGACAATTGTCTGTGCCAGAATCATTAATGGAAACGTCAATATACCAGCATTACAAACTAGGAGGTGATTGATGTAAATTGTAATATAAATGTAAATCATTTTTGTTTTTGGACCAACATTTGGTTTTATAAGTTATTATACCTGTCTGATTATAGCATTTCATAAACAATACAATCAATGTTTAATTGAAAAGCAAGTAGTCAAGTAAACATTAGTTCAGTGTGGGATCAATATTGGTGCCATAATTGGCTATCAGTGTGCTGTGAGGTGTCTGGCTTTATCAATTCTAATTGTAAACCCCGTGCACCTTTATGTCTGGTCTCTGCTTTGCTGGTGCCATTTCAAAATCATTTAGCTCCACGATCGGAGCTTCAGGTAGTTTTTTTTAAACGTGAAAGCATATTGATTTGTGCTTTCAGAACAACAGAGTATAAAACCTCCACACAGTGAATGTACAACATGTCAGCTGGCAATAGGAAATGTGCCAAGTTAAATGTTTGGGATGATCAGCATGAAAGGTCTGGATAGAGTGGGTGTGGAGAGGATGTTTCCACTCGTGGGAGAGTCTAGGACCAGAGGCCATAGCCTCAGAATAAAAGGACGTACCTTTAGAAAGGAGATGAGGTGTAATTTCTTTAGTGAGAGGGGGGTGAATCTGTGGAATTCATTGTCACAGATGGCTGTGGAGGCCAAGTCAATGAATATTTTTATGGCAGAGATTGACATATTCGTGATTAGTGTGGGTATCGGGGGTTATGGGGAGAAGGCAGGAGAATGGGGTTGAGAGGGAAAAATAGATTAGCCATGATTGAATGTCAGAGTAGATTTTATAGACTGAATGGCCTAATTCTGCTCCTATAACTTAAGAACTGATGCAGGAACTTGGCAGCAATGGTGAATTTTAATGTGTATTTAATTTGTTATACTGCACACTTAGACCTATGAATTAGATTAAAAAACCAAGCATTTGTACCCATTTTTACTGTATTCATAATGGAATCTGTGTATGATTTTAAGCTACCATTGAATTGGAACAACCATTCTTTATCACAAATCTCCTTAAAGTGGGTTTCACTTCCCCTTACACCTTTAGACTTTAGAAATACAACGTGGAAACAGATCCTTCTGCCCACTGAGTCCGTGCTGTCCAGCGATCACCCCCATACACTAGTACCATCCTACACACTAGGGGCAATTATATATATATATATTTTTAACCAAAGTGAATTAACCGCCAATTCTGTACATCTTTGTATTGTGAGAGGAAACCGGAGCACCCATAGAAAACCCACACAGTCACAGGGAGAATGTGCATACAGACAGCACCTACAGTTAGGATCGAACCTGGGTCTCTGGCGCTGTGAGGCAGCAACTCGACCTCTGCGGCACTGTGCCGCCAGCCTACGGTGACAGAAACAGGCAATACGCTCTTGAATTGTAGGTGTGGTCCCCTCTACATTAGCCCGATGAAGCCGAGATTAAATGGGTCCGCTTCGCCGAACACTTGTGCTTTGTCTGCAGCAGTTGCAATTTCCTGGTTGCTCACCATTTTAACTCCTTTTCTCATTCCCATACCAACCTTTCTGTCCTGGGCCTCCTCCATTGCCAGGGTGAGGCCACACACAAGCTGGAGGAACAGCACCTTATAATCCGGTTGGGCAGCTGACAACCCAATGGCATGAATTACAATTACAATTTAGTTTATTGTCATTTGAACCTCAAATGAAGTTCAAACAAAATTTGGTTTCTGCAGTCATACAACAAAAAGAAACAATTAACAAGACACACAAACAATACAGTTCACACAAACATCCATCACAATGAATCTCCTCCTCACTGTAATGGTAGGCAAAGTCTTGTCCCTCCCCTGCTCTCCATTCTTCTCCCGATGTCAAAGCCCACGGCGGGCGATGGTAAGTCCCCGCTCCGGGTCTTGATGTTGGAACCCCCGGCGGGTGCTGGCAAGTCCCGCAGCCGTTAAAGCCACGGAGGGCGATGTAAATCCCTGGACCGGGTCGTTTTCAACCCTGCAATTCGGGCGGGAGAAGTTGACGTTGCGGGAGCTCCAAAAAGCGGTCTCCCACCAGGGACCCGCGAGCTCCCGATGTTACCGTCCACCGGGCCTGCGGCTGGAGCCTCTGAAGCTCCGGAGTCGGTTCGCAGCCACACGCCACCACAGCTCTCCATGCTCCGAAGCCAGCCAGCTCCACGATGGTAGGTCCACAGGCTCCCCGACTGGAGCCCCACCGCCCCCCAGGTCATCCTGGTTGGAGACCGCTCCACGGTGCTAGGGCCCAACGACAACGGATACCCGACAGGGAAAAGGTCGGGTTTCCCGTGCAAGGAAGAGATTTAAAAGTTTCCCCCAGCCCCCCCCACCCACCTGCTCCCCAACATATACACAGTTAAAAACAATATATAAACAACTACAAACTTTACACTCAACGGGACAAAAATTAAAAAAAGACGGACTGCAGAGGCCGCTGCAAATGTCGGTCATGCCGCCTCCCGATTTGAATGCTGAATTATTTCACCAATATTCCATGTTGGTGTCCACACCTCCGCACCACCTCTCTGCTTCTTGTCTTCACTACATTTGGAGAGCAGGGTTTAGTGTGATATTGTTATAAATAGACAGCGCATGACTTGCTGATTTTAGTTCCACTGCCTGGAGATTGATGGAGCATGTTATAAGAGGACAATACTTGTTATTTCAGAATGTCAACGGGTGCCCTTGCACCTGCATTTAGATTAGCTTAGAGATACAGCATGGAAACAGGCCCTCCAGCCCATGCTGACTATCAATCACCTGTTTACATTAGTTCTATGATTTCTCACCTTTGCATCTGCTCTCTACACACTAGGCCAGTTAACCCACGAACATCAACATACCATACTAAGGGCAGAAACTTGATTGAATAGTTAAAATTTTCCAAGAGCCAAGTGTTTTATTGTCGAAAATAGACATAAAATGCTGGAGTAACTCAGGGGGTCAGGCAGCATATCTGGAGAAAGGAATATGTGACATTTCGGGTCAAGACCCTTCTGCATACCGAGGCCCTCAGTCCGAAGAGGCGTCTCGACCCGAAATGCCACACATTCCCTTTCCCCAGAGATGCTGCCTGACCCGCTGAGTTACTCCATCATTTTGTGTCTATCGTTGGTATAAACCAGTATCTGCAGTTCTATTCTACACACGTGTTTTATTGTCATATGTTCCGATGCGGAACAATGAAATTCTTATTTGCAGGAGCACAACAGATATGTAAATATGGTACTCTGCAAAACCCATAATAAACAACACAAAAAAGGTCAATATACATTAAAAAAAAAGACAATAATAGTGGTTAATAATAATAATAATAATAATAATAAAAAAATAAATCTTTCCCCCCCCCCCACCACCTTAAACCTCAGTCTGAAGAAGGGTCTTGACCTGAAATGTCATCCATTCCTTCTCTCCAGAGATGCTGCCTGTCCCGTTAATTTACTCCAGCAGTTTACTCCTTTTGTGTCTACCTTCAATTTAAACCAGCACCTGCAGTTCTATCCTACACATTAAACCTCTGTTCTCTGGTTATTGATTCCCCTGCACAGGGCAAAAGACTGTGAATTCACCCTATCTATTCCTCTCATGATTTTGTACACCTCTATGTGATCACCCCTCATCCTGCTGCACTCCAAGGAATAGGGTCCTAGCCTGCTCGTTCTCTCCCTATGGCTCGGGCCTTTGAGTACTGGCAACATCCTCATTAATCTTCTCCGCACACTTTCCAGCTTGACGACATTGACTGATTTGTATCTGATTTTTGTCTAGGATGGAATGGGACACCTGAGAGTTACGGAAAATGGGATTCGACTGGAGGGAGAGTCGGAGTTTCTTTTCCCTTTGTACGCCAAAGAAATCCGTTCCAGAACGGTATGTATTGAGCACCAAGAAACCTATGTAGAATTTCAGAGAAGAAAGATTATGTAATATTATTAATTATTAAGGGATGTGAGTGTGAACTTTTAGTTTAGAGATACAGCATGGAAACGTATTTCACTTGGGCAGCTTACAACCCAGCAATACGAGAATTTCAAGTAACTGTTGCATCCCCACTACCTCCGTCCATCTCCAAACCTATTAGTCGTACTAGTTTCAGTGTCACCCTGCTGTTTGTATCACTCGTTATCACCTATTCCACAAACAATGGACCATTGTGAGCTCCACCTGTCCTTGATCATCTTTGCTTTGATTTGTCCCTTTGCATGCCTTTTATTCTCCGTACCTTTCCATACCTCTAGTTTCCCTCTCCCCCTGACTGTCAGAAGAAGGGTCTCCACCGGAAAATTCACCTATTCCTTGTCTTAATAGACAATAGACAATAGGTGCAAGAGTAGGCCATTCGGCCCTTCGAGCCAGCACCGCCATTCAATGTGATCATGGCTGATCATCCCCAATCAGTACCCCGTTCCTCCCATCTCCCCATATCCCCTGACTCCGCTATTTTTAGGAGCCCTATCTAGCTCTCTCTTGAAAGCATCCAGAGAACCCGCCTCCACCACCCTCTGAGGCAGAGAATTCCACTCCAGAGATGCTGCCAGACCCGCTGAGTCAAGTTTCAAGTTCAAGTTTATTGGTCACATACTCAATGATACAGGTATAACCAGTAGTGAAATGCTTGAGTGCCTGTCCTGTTGTGCATGGTTCCCCACTTACACATAACCCACATAAAACAATACTCACATATAACACATAATAAATATGCACATAACCCACATAAAACAATACCCACATATAACACATACCCCATAAATATACCACATAACAAGTAGTGCTGTTACAAGCAAAGTGACAAGTGCCGTGGAACACCTGTGATGACAGCATGTTCCATCCAGTTCAGTTCCATATGTGTGTGTGTGTGTGTTTGATGGTGGCGAGGCAGGGTGGGGGGGTTTGGGGGGGGGTGCAGGTGCTGGTGAGGAGGGTGGGGAGGGTTTGGGCGTTGGGGGGGGCTGAGGGGGGGGGGGGGGGGGGGCGGCGACACTCAGTCCTCGTTCAGCAGTCTCATGGCCTGGGGAAAGAAACTCCTCCTCATTCTCTCCGTGTTGGCCCTGAGCAGCCGGTACCGTTTCCCTGAGGGCAGCAGGGAAAACAGTCTGTTGTTGGGGTGAGTGTGGTCCTGGATAATCCTCCTGGCTCTTGACCTGCAGCGCTTGGTGTAGATGTCCTGCAGGTTGGGAAGGGTGGTTTTGATGGTCCGCTCAGCTGAGCGAACCACCCTCCTCAGAGCCAGTTGGTCCCTCTTGGTGTTGTTCCCCCTCCAGGTGATGATGCTCCCACTCAGGATGCTCTCCACAGTATGGGTGTAGAAGTTCTTGAGCACCCTGAGGGGGAGCTTGAAGTCCCTCAGCCATCTGAGATGGTAAAGACGCTGGTTGGCCTTCTTTACCAGGCTGCTGAGGTGGTGTGACCATGTCAGGTCCTGGGAGATGTGGATGCCGAGGTACCTGAAGCTCTCCACCCTCTCCACCTGGGCCCCGTTTATGCTGAGGGGGAGGAAGCTCCTCTGCTGCTTCCTGGAGAAGTCCACTATGAGCTCCTTGTTCTTGGAGGTGTTCAGCTCCAGGTTATTCTCCCTGCACCAGTTTGCCAGGTGGATGATTTCAGAGTGGTAGGCTGCCTCATCATTGTTTATGGCCTTATGGAGTTATAATACATTCTTTCTGGCTTCTTATGCTTGGAGTTCACTGGGGTCTGGGCGTTTAGGCCTGACATGCAGTTGGCATACCTGATATTAAACCCGTTAGTGGAGTTTCAATGGAGAATACATAACTGAGATAAGCTGTTAATATGCTCCATGAAATACAACACAGCACCAATTTTGCAGCAACTGGTGGTCTGGAACCTCCTTTAATCCGGACAAAGACATGAGAGTACACTTGAAATCTCCCCCAGAAGTCCCCCCAAAAATGTGGCACCTCGACTGGGTAGGAAGACCGATCTTGACCTCATTGGGATTTCCACAGCAGTTCGGTGAGTTAAATTTTCCCTCTGCCGCCGGGGCTCTGGATCTCCAGCCCGGCCAGAGCTGGCAGATCCATTCCTGTAGCCGCCTTCTGAGGCCGACTTTGTGGGTCGGTATCTTAGCCCCCTCGTGGCGAAGGCTGGTACTGTCCAACTCCTCTCAGGCAACGCAACCTCTGTTGATCCGGCAAATCGCATAACCCAGCAATGCTCTGGAATCAAGAGTGCCGGAAAATCATTGCTGGACATGTAATACCCGACCTGTACACCTGTTATGTACACCTGACCTATGGACAACTGGTACATCTCAACGAGTGTTTGGAAGACCAGCAGCAAATAGAATCTTCTGCCGTATGGGAACTTATATGTAAATGCTGGGAGGCCACATTTACAATTTGCAAACTTTTCAGGTTACGACCAGTTCTCAGGAACGGAACCATGTCAAGACCTGCCGAGATCCTAAATAATTTTCTGAATGACAGTAGAGTACAAAAACGGAACCCCAGCTCAAAGCAAGTTGTCTTCTCCACAGCCGTCTTGAATTCCCCAGATTCACTACCCACTGACCAAAGAAATCCTTCCTCGTCTCCTTTCTAATGATACATCCTTTTATTCTCAGGCCGTGCCCTCTAGTCCTTCACTCTCCCACTAGTGGAAACATATTCTCCACATCCACTCTATCCAGGCCTTTCAATATTTGGTAAGTTCCAATGAGGTTTCCCCTCATCCTTCTAAACTCCGAGTACAGGAGCAGAGTCATTGAATGCAAAAATGTTTTATTCTAGACAATAACATGGCAGAGGAATTAAGGATGTTGACAATGAGCCTGCCCTGCCGTTCAAAGGAAAGGTTGATTCACAATTACATTTGTTTGCATTGTTTCCATATTCTAACATACCGCACAGAGAAAGCTGTGTGAATCTCACTTAACAATTTGTAATTTCACTTCTATGTTGTAAATTTCAATGAGTCCTTGTGCCATCCAGCACCAAAACAGGCCCTTCAGTCTAACTTGCCTATGCCAACCAAGGTTGTCCACCTAGTCAGCATAGATTTATGAAGGGTAAATCATGTATGACGAAACTTATAGAATTTTTCGAGGATGTAACTAGTAGAGTGGACAAGGGAGAACCAGTGGATGTGTTATATCTGGACTTTCAGAAGGCTTTCGCCAAGGGCCCACATAAGAGATTAGTATACAAACTTAAAGCACACGGTATTGGGGGTTCAGTATTGATGTGGATAGAGAACTGGCTGGCAGACAGGAAGCAAAGAGTAGGAGTAGGATCCTTTTCAGAATGGCAGGCAGTGACTAGTGGGGTACCCCAAGGCTCAGTGCTGGGACCCCAGCTATTTACAATATATATTAATGATTTGGACGAGGGAATTGAAGGCAACATCTCCAAGTTTGCAGATGACAAAAAGCTGGGAGGCAGTGTTAGCTGTGAGGAGGATGCTAAGAGGCAGCAAGGTGATTTGGATAGGCTGGGTGAGTGGGCAAATGCATGGCAGATGCAGTATAATGTGGATAAATGTGAGGTTATTCACTTTGGTGGCAAAAACAGGAAAGTAGACTATTATCTGAATGCTGGCCGATTAGGATAAGGGGGAGATGCAACGAGACGGTGTTATGGTACGCCAGTCATTGAAAGTAGGCATGCAGGTGCAGCAGGCAGTGAAGAAAGCGAATGGTATGTTAGCATTCATAGCAAAAGGATTTGAGTATAGGAGCAGAGAGGTTCTACTGCAGTTGTACAGGGTCTTGGTGAGACCACACCTGGAGTATTGCGTACAGTTTTGGTCTCCTAATCTGAGGAAAGACATTCTTGCCATAGAGGGAGTACAGAGAAGGTTCACCAGACGGATTTGTGGGATGTCAGGACTTTCATATGAAGAAAGACTGGATAGACTCGGCTTGTAATCGCTAGAATTTAGAAGATTGAGGGGGGATCTTATAGAAACTTACAAAATTCTTAAGGGGTTGGACAGGCTAGATGCAGGAAGATTGTTCCCGATGTTGGGGAAATCCAGAACAAGGGATCACAGTTTAAGGATAAGGGGGAAATCTTTTAGGACCGAGATGAGAAAATCATTTTTCATACAGAGAGTGGTGAATCTCTGGAATTCTCTGCCACAGAAGGTAGTTGAGGCCAGTTCATTGGCTATATTTAAGAGGGAGTTAGATTTGGCCCTTGTGGCTAAAGAGATCAGTGGGTTTAATCCCTTTAAACTAGTATGGTTGGGGGGAGGGACTCAAATTGGGAAAGCTAGCAGTCAGTGTGTAAGGCAGGAGGCAGAGAATGGTAGCACTCTGACCCAAAATGTAGGGGAGAAGAAAAAGAAAATAAACAGAGAATAAGAGATGGTGCGTTTCTTAAATGTGTATATTTTAATGCTAGGAGCATTGTAAGAAAGGTGGATGAACTTGGATTGACACCTGGAAGTATGATGTTGTGGCGATCAGTGAAACATGGTTGCAGGAGGGCTTTGATTGGAAACTAAATATTCCAGGATTTTGTTGCTTCAGGTGTGATAGAATTGGAGGGGCAAGAGGTGGAGGTGTTGCATTGCTTATCAGGGAAGATATTACAGCAGTGCTTTGGCAGGATAGATTAGAGGGCTCGTCTAGGGAGGCTATTTGGGTGGAACTGAGAAATGGGAAAGGGGTAGCAACACTTATAGGGATGTATTATAGACCGCCAAATGGGGAGCGAGAATTGGAAGAGCAAATATGTAAGGAGATTGCAGATATTAGTAGTAAGCACAAGGTAGTGATTGTGGGAGATTTCAATTTTCCACACATAGACTGGGAAACACATTCTGTAAATGGGCTGGATGGGTTGGAGTTTGTAAAATGTGTGCAGGATAGTTTTTTGCAGCAATATATAGAAGTACCTACTAGAGAAGGGGCGGTGCTGGACCTCCTGTTAGGAAATGAGACGGGTCAGGTGGCAGAGGTATGTGTTGGGGAACAGTTCGGGACCAGTGATCACAATACCATTAGTTTCAATATAATTATGGAGAGGGTCAGAACTGGACCTGGGGTTGAGATTTTTGATTGGAGAAAGGCTAACTTTGAGGAGATGCGAAAGGATTTAAAAGGAGTAAATTGGGGCAGTTTGTTTTATGGGAAAGATGTGGAAGAGAAATGGAGGACATTTAAAGGTGAAATTTTAAGAGTACAGAATTTTATGTCCCTGTTCGGTTGAAAGGAAATAGTAAAAATTGGAAAGAGCCATGGTTTTCAAAGGAAATTGGACACTTGGTACGGAAAAAGAGAGAGATCTACAATAATTATAGGAGGCATGGAGTAAATGAGGTGCTTGAGGAGTATAAAGAATGTAAAAATAATCTCAAGAAAGAAATTAGAAAAGCTAAAAGAAGATATGAGGTTGCTTTGGCGTAAGGTGAAAGTAAATCCAAAGGGTTTCTACAGCTATATTAATAGCAAAAGGATAACGAGGGATAAAGTTGGTCCATTAGGGAGTCAGAGTGGACAGCTATCTGCAGAACCAAAAGAGATGGGGGAGATATTGAACAATTTCTTTTCTTTGGTATTCACCAAGGAGAAGGATATTGAATTATGTGAGGTAAGGGAAACGAGTAAACTATGAGGATCAAAGAAGAGGAAGTACTGACACTTTTGAGAAATATAAAAGTGGATAAGTCTCCAGGTCCGG